>NW_004444005.1:7725904-7818400 GCF_000243295.1 Trichechus manatus latirostris | reverse complement strand
GGATGGGAGGGGTGGGGGGAACTAAATAGACAATAGATAAGTGGTAACTTTGGTGAAGGGTAAGACAGTACACAATACTGGGGAAGCCAGCATAACTTGTACAAGGAAAGGTCATGGAAGCTCCACAGACACTTCCAAACTCCCTGAGGGACTGAATTGCTGGGCAGAGGGCTGTGGGGACCACAGTCTTGGGGAACATCTAGCTCAACTGGCATAACACAATTTATAAAGACAATCTTCTACATTCTACCTTGGTGAGTAGCGTCCGGGGTCTTAAAAGCCTGTGAGCAGCTATCTAAGATACTCCACTGGTCTCAACCCTTCGGGAGCAAGGGAGAATGAAGAGAACAAGATACAAGGAAAAGATTAGTCCAAAGGACTGAGGGACCACAGCTACCATGGCCTCCACCAGACTGAGTCCAGTACAGCTAGATGGTGCCCAGCTACCACCACTGACTGCTCTGACCAGGATCACAATACAAGGTCCTGGACAGAGCTGGATAAGGATGTAGAATAGAATTCTAACTCACAAAAAAGGACCAGATTTACTAGCCTGGCAGACTAGAGAAACCCCGAGAGTTTGGCCCTCAGATACCCTTTTAGCTCACTGGTGAAGTCACTCCCAAAGTTCACTGTTTCACCGGGGATTGGACAGCCCCTTAAAACAAAACGGGACTAATGAGGCACAGCAGTCCAGGAACAAGGACTAGAAGGCAGGAGGGGGCAAGAAAGCTGGTGATAGGGAACTCAAGGTTGAGAAGCGATAGTATTGACATGTTGTGGGGTTGTTAACCATTGTCATAGGGCAATATGTGTACTAACTGTTTAATGAGAAACTATTTGTTATGCAAACCTTCATCTAAGGTACAAAAAAAAAATTATCTATGTGAGATCAAATTGACAACAGCAACTCAAACCGTTTGATGGGAAGCCTAGAGGGCAGTGTGTTGAAGATAATAGTGATGGAATAATTTGGAAAAAGGTAGTGAGAATAACAGCACAACTGGAAGAATGTAATCAATGTCACTGAAATCTACATATAGAAACTTTTGAAATGGCGTAACTTTGGCTATGTATATTTTCACCAAAAAAGGTCCTCAAGGTCAAGAAGGGAGAGTGTTGACATGACGTGGAGTTGTTAACAAATGTCATAAAACAGTATGTGTACCGACTGTTCAATGAGAAACTATTTGTTCTGTAAACCTTCATCTACAGTACAATAATAAAATTTTTTTTTTTTTTTTTTAAAAAAAGAAGGGTATGTGTGAATGGTAACATCTCACTGCTTCTGAGGCCCATGAGCCAGGCCACAGCACAAGCCAGGACCACCAGGATGTGGGCCACTGGTCACAGGGAAGTCTAAGCAAAGGAATGTGGATGTGTGAGCACAAACCTATTGCCACCACAGAAAAAGAATTGGAGATTCCGCCCTGTTCCTCTTTCCTTAATTAGGGCCATTATTCCCCAGCACAATGCTCTACTAGCACATAAAAGCCGCCCTCAACATGATGAAACTTTCTGAGGTGATGGAAATGTACATCTTGATTGGGGTGCCAAATCTTATTGAACTGTTCATTAGAAATCTGTGCAGTTTATGTATGTAAATGAAAGAGAGAAGCCAGCCATGCATACCACCACCTGCTCTTCAGTCCTTTCCAAGTTCCTTAGCTCACTTAGCCAGGAGATGAGGTGTGACCCCTCCTCCATGAAGAAGGAGGGAGGGAGGAAGGGAGGGAGGGAGGGGGAGGATTTATGAACAGCAAGGGGAACCTGGCCCCTGCTGACGACATAATTAAATATCGCTCATCCTGAAAGCTTGTTCAGTGTCAGCTCCCTTGGGAAGTGCTGCTTCTTGCTTCTGCCACAAGAAGAGCAGGGAGTTCTTGCCCTGCCCCCTTCACCTCCCCCTCCCCTCCAGTACTGCCTTCTTGTTTGGGTGCTGTCGATTCTGAATCATAGCGACCCCACGGGACAGAACAGAAGTGTCCCAGAGGGTTTTCTAGGCTGTAACCTTAACAGAAGCAGACTGCCAGGGCTTTCTCTGTGGAGCCACTGGGTGGGTTCAAACCACCAATCTTTCAGTTAGCAGCCAGGAACTTAACCATTGTGCCACCAGGGTTCCTACTGCCTTCTCACCTCTATCATAAAAACACAACTTATCAGACCTCATCAGAATCTTCCTTTTTAGCACCTTCCTCCAGGCTCTGAGCTACTCCGGGGCAGGGATCATTTCCTTCCCGTCTTATCTCCAGCACCTAGCGTAGTGCTTGGCACACAGTGTTCTCTTGATTAATGTGTTTCTCTGGCAATAGGTTTTAAAGATACTTTCAAAGATAGGAAATATACTGCCTCTAAATAAGAATGTTACTTCTAAGTAATGTCTGAATTACATTAAATCTTGCTAACTCTGTAAAGATTTAAATCTCTTCTTTTTGGATGCATCTGAATCCTACTGTCATGATTTATAAGTCCATAAAAGCCATATATTTGCTGGGCAGAATAGATGGCAAGCCTGGAATGCGTAACACAGCACTAGAATTCTTGTTATCAAGATTACTGATGCCTCAGGCGCTTAAGAAACGAGATGTCACACGGAGCTGCGCATCAGGAGCTTGCCCTCGAGATAAAATATTACATATTGCTTTATCATTTCATACTTTTAAATTGTAGCTCCTAGCACTCAGCTGTGTGTGTGCACACATGTGCATGCGCAAGTACATGGGCCAGTGTGTGTTTAAATGAATGCCTGGTAACCTAAAAACAACATACAACGTCTTAAAGATAACTGTCCCGCCATGACACTAACCAAGCGCTTCCAAAGTGGTGAGTAGTTACAATAACACATCAAAACAACCTCGAAATTAGGTGTGATACTCCTTAGGAAACTTCAGTTTTTGCAGATCAAGCCATAAACATGTAATGTCATATTACAAAAGTAAAACTGGTCGTTCTGAGCTTTTATATGATTCAAAATGGCCAGAAAACCTGAGCCAGTAGACACTGACGGTCTATTCTGTGCCTGTGCTTTGCGTGGAGTGGTTCACGTAACTCTCCAGACAGCCCTGCCTGGAAGACCATCACCTTGGCTACAGATGAGGGAAGGGAGCAGGTGGACAACTCCAGGAGTCACAGTCAGTCAGGGGGATCGGAAGTTCGGGGCTGCAGGAGCCGCACAGGGGCCCCATACACACTGCACAATGCCTCCTGAAGCCACATTCTAGCAACAACCAGAGAATTCAGTCTCTGCTTTATAAATTTTGAAGCATCAAGGTGAGTTTGAATTTGTGCATCTCATCTACACGGCTGAACTTGGTGTTCTCCTCTTTCACAATTTTATAATAAAATGAACAAATACTATACATAGTAAGTCCAATGTCAATGTAATAAATGTGGCCTAAAAAATTGTTTGCAGAAAGTGTAGTAGCCCATTATCCTTTTAATAAGTCCAAGTGGAATAGTTTTTAAAAATAATAAAAGAAAATAACTCTTAAAAGAGAATAAGATATTAATTGATTTATATGAGAATTCTAATCACAATTTTGACTTAGTAACTAAAAGTTCAAAACTATTTGACTTATAAGGTCAGTATACTCAAAACTGCCTGACTCCTACGTGTATATGAAAAAAAAAAACTGTATCCTACCCATATTTACCAAAGCTTGTACTAGCTGCTTCCTTTCTTCTAAAATGGTTAGAAATTATTTTTTAAGATTAAAGAAAACTACGGAAGAGGGGGATCTTCTTCCCTCTTCAAGATGCTGAAGCGCCTGCTCCTCCCCTTTTGGATACCTTCAACAGGGGTCCTTGCCAGGGAGCAGCAACATTCTCAATCTGACCAAATGCAGGTGGGGCCACTCCCTGGCAGTTCCCACAGGGACCCCACGAGGGAACCTTCTGGGGAGGAGGGCGCTCTCTATGCTCCTCTCATTTCTACCTAGGCTGACACTGGTGCTCTCTGCCCTAAAGCTCAAAGGCATTTTTGTTGTGTTTTGTTTTTTTGGTTGGAGGAGGGAGAAGGGTGTAGTTGAAAGTTGCAGGGTTGAAATTCCAGCAGGCAAAGGACACACCCTCTCCCCTCCCTGCTCCTGCCAGTCGGATTTTTCCTGTCAACACCCCCACCCCCCACCTCCTAGCTCAGCTTCCCGGGCCCTCCTCCTCCACACCCCCAGCCCCCAGGCTGTCTGTCAGGGAGCTTCAGGTGCAGACCAAAGCAATTCCTCGCCACTAAGCGGAGAGGGCTCCATTTGCTTTGGAAAACATTAGAAACAGCCTTCCTCATCTGAGTCATTCCTCACTGGCTTAGCTTCCTCAGGCTGCCTCCACAAAGCACCACAAACTGCGCTGCTGAAAACAGCTGGAGGCTGGAAGTCTGACATCAAGGTATCATCAGGACCACAGTCCATCGGAAGTATCCAGGGAGGATCCTTCCTGGTTCTGGTTCGGGGGCTGGTGGCTGCATCACTCCAATCTCTGCCTCCGTCCTCACACAGCTGTCTTCCCTCTGTCTTTCTGTTGCTGTGTCTCTTCTCATAAGGCCACCCCTCCGATGGGACTAGGGCCATCATATCCCTCTGTGACCTCATGTTGACTAATGACATCTGCAAAGATGCTGCCTGCACGTAGGACACGGCACAGGTATGGGGGTTAGGACTTGGACGTATCTTTGGGGGACATAATTCAGCCCATAACACACGTATTGGTTCCCTCTTCCTCAATTGTCACGCGTGACCACATGGGACTAAAAAGATGAAAACTCAACTCCAATCCGACTCTTGTCCTCAACTCTGCCACGTAAATGATTTGTTTTAAAGTTCCTCCTGAATTTTTCCAGGGGGTAAATTCAACAGTTTCACTAAAAAGAACCCACTAAACAGCTATGAATCATTCCCAGAAATTAATCTCACATTAAACCAATTATGCAAATATCTGAGAGTAACATGAGTTAAAGTGCAGTTTGTACAAGGATATGTAACATAAGATGTACAATAATACAAACAGTTCAGTCAGCAATGCAGCCACACACACACACACACACACACACACACACACACACACACACACACACACACACACACACACACACACAGAGCTGGCAGGGGGAGGGAGGGTTCTTGCAAGTCTGAGCAGCAGGGTCTGAAATGCTGCCTAGAAGCTTCCTCAGAAAATTTAAGTCTAACAAACACTGGAACTATCTTTAAGAAGTTCATCACAGGAGTTTTCTTTAAACGCAATAATTTATCTTTATTTTTTTAATGATTAAAGCACACATATCCTCTCTGCTTAAGTGAACATATATATTAGTACATAAAATTTTCTTTAATAAAAATTCCTTTTTTGGAAATGTCAAAACCATTCAAGTCTGTACTCAGAATATTAATTTCTTAAAATTAATCTAGATAAGCAAAGAGAACCATGCTTTAAACTTAATTTACAAAAATCACCTTTACTTCTTCTGGAGCACAGTTCTACTCTGATACACACAGGGTCACCATGAGTCAGCATCAACCTGCCAGCGACTGGTTAGGTTTGAATGTGTACTGTACTGGGGTGTGGACTCTCTTCTAACAAACAGAATGTGGCAAAAATGGTGGAACGTGACCCCTGTGAGTCAGTCATGAGGTACACTGCAGCTTCCATCTTGTTCTTTCCCTCTTGGATTACTCCCTCTGGGAAAAGCCAGCTGTCATGCTGTGAGGACACTCAAGCAGCCCTATGGTGAGGATCACTGGGCAAGGAACCAAAGTTCTGCCAGCAACCTGTATTACTTTGCCAGGCACTTGAGTGTGCCACCTGAGAAGCAGATCCTCCAGCTCCATTCAAGCCTTCAGAGAACTGCAGCCCTGGCCAATATCTGGACTGCAACCTCAGGAGAGACCCCAGCCAGAACCACCCAGCTTCACCACTCTCGTATTCCTGGCCCACAGAAACTGCCAGATAAACGTTTACTGTTTCAAGACAAACAAACAAAAAATCACCTTTATCCCTTACTCCTGAAAGGTTGATACTGGATACTCTGCGTGCACTGGAATCTGTGTTCACAGAACAGAAAGCTGGAAGGCTCGTGTTTCTGGCTGGACAGACGTGGCCCAGCTGAGTCTGGGCCAACCACGGAGAAAGGAGGAAGCACCTGAGAGGAGGCACCCCGGGAAAGAGCACAGGTTTAGAGCCAGACCGCCCAGAATCTTATGTCGGCCCCACCACTTATTAGCTGTGTGTGACCTTGGGCAAGTTACTTAAGTCTCGATATGCCTCGGCTTGCAAATTTATAGGATGGGGATAATAACAGTATCTATTCTACGAATATTGTGGGGACAAATGCATCTGCATGCGTGAACCGCTTACAAGAGTGTCCGAAGCACAGCAGGCACTGTACAACGTTTGCCTGCATTCCTGTGATTGTTGTTACGCACTTGGGAAATGATTTACTTTTTCCAGGTCTTGAGTAAGGCTTAAAATCTCATTTTTCCCATCTAAAGTGGCCAACATAATTAATGCCTTTCCCCAGCAAAAGAAAACGCAGGTACTTCCAAATCGAGACCAGTTATTACTAAAAGCATAAAGAGTACAAGCAACGTGGAACTGACTGGGACAGCTAGCGACATTATTGCTCTTCTTGACAAGGAGGGGTGAGGACGTGAGACCAGGAGAGACAGTGAACAGGTGGGAGGGTCAGGGAGCTGTAGCCTCTCTTCTTGCTCCTCCACTCCATCCTGGTCTCCCCTGACCACCTGATCAGACTGCGCGCAGGGAAAGATGAGAAACGCATTCATACAAACACGTAAAAGATGATAAAGGCTTAAAATGATTCCCCTCCACAGTGTATCTGCATTTTAACGTAAATCAGAATTACAGGAAACGACAGGTTAACAATGAAATTTTGAGCACGACGCCAAGCACTGGGGAGATGGAAGGGGCGCGGAGAAATCAAGCCGCCACAGCGGGCCCAGCCACTGCGGACTCAGACAGGGAGTGCTGCGTAGGCTTCACGAGCACCGCAGGCATGGGGATGCCTGACGAGGACTCTGGAGAGGATCTGCGAGGAGAGCTGGCATGGCCAGCAGAGGACCACCTGCAGCCTTCCTTCCTCAAGAGCACGCCAGCCCTTCATGTGGAGGGTGGGAGAAGAAGGCGGCCTGGACCCAGCCTTTTCTCTCTCTCTCTCTCTCTTTCAGTGCTGTCTGCTCAAGAGCCTGTCACCAGGAGGCCAGAAGATCTGCTCTCAGTCCCGAGGGAGGGCAGCACCCCACTGACCACGATCCCTGCTCAGAGAGCCGGACACTGTGCCAGGCCTTCCCTGCGCATCTCATTTACCTCACTGACCTCAGAGAGGCAGAGTGGCCTAGCGGAACACGGCCTTTGGAGTCAGATGGGGTAAAATAAAACGTATTTACAAAACACACCACCCAAATACACATAGGTGGCACTCATAAAAGGCAGTTATTAATGTTACCTTCAATAATAATAATTTAATCTGCACTACAAACTCTGGTCGTGCAGTGGTTAAGGGCTAGGCTGCTAACCCAAAGGTTGGCAGTCTGAACCCACTAGCTGCTCCGCAGGAGAAAGATGTGGCAGTCTGCTTCCGTAAAGATTACAACCTTGGAAACCCTACGGGGCAGTTCTCCTCTGTCCTATAGGGTTGCCGTGTATGTGTGGGTATGAACAAACACCATGAGGCAAGTGATGCCATCTCCATTTCACACATGAAGAAACTGAGACTCTGAGAAGTTAAGTAACGTGTGCAAGGTGGCCTAGCTAGCTAAAAGTGAAAAAATGGGAATTTAAACTGTTTGGGTTTTTTCCCCAAAATCATTTCCCCCATACCACTACGCTGAAGGGAACAGCACAAAGACAGCTAGATCCGGGGAAGGCGCACACAGTAAGCCCCAGGCCCGGCAGCTGCCTACTCCACCCAGCACTCCTGACTGACTGACAGGGCTCACTTCCATGCCTGACCCCTCCCTGTAGGGCTCTGAGGACCCCACTGTCACCCTGCCATGTGCAGCATCTGCATCATCCCGAGATGGCAGGGTGGTATGCGAGAGTGGAGGCAACCAGGATCCAACGAGATAAAGTGCAAGCCAGATAAGAAGCCTCGGGCCTACAAAAGGTCGTGAGAGGGAAAGAAAAACGCCAGTCTAGAACGGGGTCCCGCCGCAGGCCGCCCCGGCGTGATTCATCTGTCCACTGCCTCACACAGATAAATCAGGCTAGTGGTTTGTCCAGAAATCTGGGGGAGGGAGTGGAACGGAGAGAGACAACAAAATCTAAAGACTGTTCCACAAGCAGGCGCTGCGTTCGCAGTTATACTGTCAGTGTGGGGTCAGAATCCTAAGTCAGGACACTTAGAATTAATATAAAAACTGGTCAGAGGTAGATGGACCCTCTAGAACCCAAAGAGATGGAAACAAAAGCAAACCACTATGTGGAAACAAGTCCACAGCCCAGGGACCACGCATGGGACTTCCATGGAAAAAAATTACCCTCACCGAAGGTAAGCGCGTGTTAAACAAACTACAAATCACCAGAAGAAAGATGCATGGAGGGTGAGGGATGGAGAGGATGAGAGAGAACATACAATGGGAAAACGTGCATCCGAAGAACTAGAAATAAAAAACAATCTGAGAGAGAAAATAAGTATGTCCAAAAATGACTAAAGACGTAACACGCACATAGACAGCACAGCGAAAGGAAAAGTGGGTCTGAAAAAGCACCCAGACAATTTTCAGAAATTAAAGACCTTATCAGTGAGTCTAGTAAGCTGCAGCTGTTCCAGCCTAGAGCTCCCCCGCTGAGCTCCACCTCCAGGCTCTTCAGCCACGGTCCTCCTCTCCCACCCTTTTCTCCCTCCAGCCCTGCCTCACCTCCCAGGCCCTTAAACCTCACACACAGCAGGCCTCACACACAGCAGGCCGCCCACTCCTTCCTCACCTGCCTTGTTTTTCTTATTCATCCTTCAGGGCCTAGTTCCAGGAGGCTTTTCCTGATTCTCCAAGCTGAATCATTCACCCTAAGCATTTAGAGCAAGCGCTTCTACTGTGTCTCATATGCTGCACACTATCCTGAAATGACCTGGGTCTCCCCCTGTGATTCCCGACAGTAAGCACTGGGTCACATCTATCTCAGCGTTTCCAGCGTCCACAACACCTGCTGGTGCCCAGCACATGGCAAATACACATTTGCTGAACTGAACTAAAAGCTCTTACCACTAAGCCAAAACATCAGGTCATTCGTATCTGGAGTCAAAAGTATTACTGACTTTACTCGAACTGTAATATAGCAGCAGACTTCAGTGTGAACAAAAATTCACAGCTTGAGACTAAATATCACTCTTGTACCATTAGAATGACGGGTATGAACTTCAATTCTGCCAGAACAAGATAAGCAATGGACTTTTATAAGGTGGAATTTGGAGAGAGGATCGGAGAGTGACTTTCAGTGTTGATGAAAAAAGTTTTCATAGAAATGTAACTTTGATCCTCTTAATTTTCATTAGCTGCCAGGAATTAAAAAAAAAAAGCTAAAGATCAAAACTATCTGAGATGTGTGACAGTTCCATCTTATTTCTTTAGAAAAGGAGGGAGCTATTCTCCAACATTTGAAGTAAGAGCATTTTTCTCATTTAACCAAAGAAATTAAGCCTGAGGAGAAATACGTTTTACAATGTCAAACACACTCAGGTTTTCACTAAATTGAGATATGTAATAGAAATCTGAAACACTCATGCACTCAGCGAATTCTAACATACCCAAATCAGGAACAGGTCTACTGCTGGTTATACAAAGGGGCACAAATTATTTCCTCTGAGGGAAAAAACGAGAATGTTCATCACATTGGAAGAACGGCCTTTTTACTTTCACCTTTCTCACAGATGTGGGTGTGTATACACACGCACACCCGCCACCTGACCGCAGCTATTAATTATTCCAATTAGCAAAAGTCTCTAGAGCCTATGCTAAAGTGTTATCTTTCAATTAGAAGTATAGTTGAAAGTGTAACCGTAAAAACTCCCAGACCTTGGCCAAAAGTTAAGATGGTGGACAGAATACCAAAGTGGAGCAAAGAAAGAATTACTCCAGACACTAATGAACTCAGCATATCCTCTTGTCATAGAGAAAACAAGCATTCTTTCCTTCTTGAACAGGACCGTATTACTACTATCATTAAAGTGACGCATGCTCACTGCAAGGAATACAAAAAGCACAGAGCAAAAAAGGAAACCAATTCTTAATCCTACCAGCCAGAGATAACTACTATTAATACTGTAGTTTATTTCTCTTGGGTCATTTTGTCCTACACGTATGTATTCATGTACCGTAAATATACATGTAACATAAATATAAAACACAGAGAAGCGGAGGCTTACGAGATCTGCAGCGTCGTCTCCTGCTGTGAACCCCACACACCGTGACATCCCAGCATTGTACCAACACAGTAAACGCTCTCTGAAAACAAGACTTTTATTGGATGCATAGCATACTGCCATAATTTATTTAAACATTTCCTACTGAGGGAGAAGCAGATGTTCTCAGTATCATCAATAATACTGAAATAAGCATAATCATAAACATAGCCAACCCTCCAAGAGTGCTTATTATAGTTCTCACAGACACTCCTCACAACCACCTTCTGCCATTAGTTGAGTAAACTGAGTCACAGACAGGGTAAATAACTTGTCCAAGGTCACTCAGGCAATCCTAGGTGGGCTGACTCCAGAGCCTGAGTATCTCATTTATTCGTAGTCAAATCTATCTTGTTGTTGTTGGGTGCTGTTGAGTGGGTTCCAACTCACAGTGGCCCCATGTGACAGAGCAGAACTGCCCCATAGGGTTTCCTAACCAAAAAAAAACCAAACCCATCAAGTCAATTCCGACTCATAGCTACCCTACAGGACAAAGTAGAACTGCCCCGTACGGTTTCCAAGGAGTCCCTGGTAGATTCAAACTGCTGACCTTTTGGTTAGCAGCCATAGCTCTTAACCACTGTGCCACCAGGGTTTCCATAGCGTTTCCTAGACTTAAATATTTACGGAGCAGATCAACAGGTCTTTTTCCCGTGGAGCCCTTGGGTGGGTTCAAACCGTCAACCTCTCAGTTAGCAGCTAAGCACTTAACCACTGCATCACCAGGGCTCCTTCAAATCCATAATACCCTTCCTTAATTCTGACCCATCAGCTATCCTTGCTTATTCTAAGAAGCAATTACATCTTATTCTAAGTTTTCATGGTTCCATCTTTAGCATTTTACTTTAATCAATCCCAGACTTATCTTGGTGTTTGTTATAGGTGAAGTTTGTTTTTCCAGTTAACCAATTATCCCTGCTACATCTTCAAAATAAACTTTCTTTTTCTCTCTAGGTTGTGGGGCCACCCTTACTGCATGTTAACTTTTTATAAATTCTGTTTTGAAATTATATAGTTTCTTCCACTAACCTATACACTTCTGTATATTGTTTTGGTTCTTTTAGGTTTAAGATATACTTTAATATTATTAAGATAATTTCCCAATTATTTTCATTTTCTTTATCAAAATTCTGTTTTGTTTTGTTTTTCTCAGTAGGATTTTAATTGGTCTAAGCAATAAACAAATGTTTTAAAACAACAATATCTTTACAATATTCCATATTTCCATCCAGGAACAAGTTATATCTCTCAGTTTATGTATCTGGTTTCCCCCTTACCTGAGTCCCACATATTTCTTGTATGGATACTGTGAAAAAGTTTGTTTTATTGTTAGACGTAGATTCTTTTAAAATCACTGTGTTCTAGAAATGATCACATGGCACAGTAAGGAAAACTGAAGTGGCAGCAAGGAACACCAGTTACAAAGCTTTTTATAAAATGCTGAGTCACCATGAACAAATTACTTCCCCAATGGCTTACCTGCTTTATCTAGAATGTGGGGTAAATTATGCTCCTCAGAAATATGAGCGCCCCTGAAATGCAGCTCTCCACACTAATGTCAACAGAAATCACACAGTAATACTGGAACACCAGACCGCAACAAAGATAGTTCAGCGAGAATTGAGGAATTTGATCACTGTTAAGAACTACTGTTAAAGCCAGTCCCTCACGCTCTGTGTACAACAAGGCGCCCACCCTAAGGATTCCCACAGATTTGGTCAAGTATTTCAAAGGGCAAGTCTCAAGTGTCTCTTTTAGGTGAATGTGGACGTAGTGGAGCACGGTGGGAACAGCTTGGGCTTGGAAGTCAGAACTCAGCCACCATCCCTCCAAGCAAGAAACTCAACTCTTATAAGCCTTGGACCAGTCATCCACCATTCGCTACTTTAACTACACTAGGTGTCAGATGTTGTGGTAGGTCTTAGACCAGAAACGGGGTACTCCACATTCCAGGAGCTTACAGTTGAGTGGAAAACAGTGGAGGATGACAGGAGAAAGCACAGGTGAAGTGCCTCGCACAGGGCCTGGAGGCAGTTTAGTAGCCAACAGTAACTACGATTTTTTATGTAATTATTATAAGCCTTCCTTTCAAATGATGTTAGACCTTTTCTGCAAAAGAACAAACCGGGTAATCTATAACAGAGGTGTTTTTAACAGTAGAACATTACCTATGTCTTTTAAAAAAAAAAAAAATTTACAGCTGCAACAAACTAAATCCTGATATGTGTCCTCAAGATAGGAATTTTAATTTCATTTACTGTAACAGGAACTATAAGTTCAGGAAACTAATGGTGACAGCTTGATTTATGAATTTTGACATATTTCTTGAACTGAGATTACATTACAAAGAAGTGGAATTCTAAGCAAGCCAGATCTTGCCTATACATTCAATCTTCATATCAATAAGCTGGGATTCTGTGCAACTTGTTTCTGACAGAGGAAAAATGCGTGGTCTAACCGAGACGGCCGTAGGCCTGTAATTTAAAAGTTCCTGAAGACGGTCTCAGGACTGAGCTAGGGTGGATTTTGGTATCCACACGGAAAACACTCTAGCGCTTTACTGGATAATAAAAGAGAAGCGAACTCAGAAAGCGCGTGTGGTCAAACTGACAAGAAAGAAAGGATCCCAGTCTAAGAAAAACTTCTCACGTTGGCACTCACTCTTCCTCCCCAAGTCCCACCTATTAGAAAAGTGACAGACGCACAATTCAGAATATGAGGACCACTCTAAACTTTGTAAATACCTGTAAGACACTGTCTACAAATTGATAATAGGGAGATTCTGAAATGAACTACATCTACAGAGACTGGTGGGGAGGGGAGAGGGAGAGGGAGGTGGTAAGAGATACTAGGCAATTCATTAGACATTTCATGTACATTATCACATGATCTCCCAAGCCCATGAAGTAGGCATTACTGTCTCCATTCTACACCTGAAGAAGCTAAGATTCAGAGAGGCTAAGTAAGTTGTCCACATTTACACAGGTAAGAGATGGTAAAACTAAGAGGCAAATCTGGGTTTATCTAACTCCAAAGTCCTGTCTGGATTCTCTGGATTATTCCAAGCTCTCTCCTATTGACAAGCTCCTCCACCAGCATCACACATATTTCTGGATGCAAAGGTTACCAGCCGAGCAAAGAAAAGAGCCAGCGGCAGGAGCACTCACCACTCCAGCATTTTCAACACCTGCCTAGAATCTCCCTATCAGTCGGTTATGATATAGACACTTACTATAAAAATGAAAAAATACATTATCTAGAAGAGAGAGCCAAGTAAGCCATTATCATCCAGGAATACCTAAGAGCTTCATGTGAACTAGACGGGAAGAGGAGTTTCATGGAGGGCCAGACATCAAGGGAAAAGAATGGAAAAAGTGGGGGTGGGGGTGGGGGTGGGGGTGGCTGGAAAGGAAGTGGGCTTGCTAAAGCAACAAGAACAAAGGAAAACTGAGGGACATCCAAATCAAATTCTGCCTGTGTCACAGCTCCCGGTGATCATTCAGGAGCGAGTACCACACCAAAGTCTTAAGGGAAAACAGAACAACAGCATGCATGTACTGACTGAAATATGTACAATACAACAGAGAAGGGGAGATAAGGTAGAGTGTACCAAAAACCAAAACCAAACCCATTGCTGTCGAGTGGATTCTGACATATAGCAACCCTACAGAACAGAGTAGGGTTTCCAAGGAGCAGCTGGTGGATTCGAATTGCAGCCCTTTTGGTTGGCAGCCGAGCTCTTAACCACTGCGCCACCAGGGCTCCAAGGCAGAATGTAGGGTAGAAGAATATAGAGTAGATAGGTACAGGTAAGTACGGAGGAGAAAGCATTCACACCTGGCCTGGGGTTCTGTGGAGAAGCGATCTATGTGATCTTGGGTTCTAAAGGCAGGATACTGCAGAAGTTAGGGTCACTTGGGGAAAGAAGGCAGGTTGGGAGGACCACACGGTGCTCGTACAGGCCAAGATGTAGAAGCTGGCCCTGCATGAGGCGAGAGCGCCAGGCACCAGGTCCCCGCCTATTTGACAACAGCTGGAGTAGAAGCATGAACACAAGCTGGGCAAGCACTTTTCTGCAAACCCATCACTCAGCCCAGGATCCCAGTAACTGAACAAGGCAGCCAGTACTGATGTACAAAACAAGCCCTGACCCTCATTAACAACTAAAATAATCAAGAAAACTGCGATCCGTTGTAACTTTCATGATTTAATAGGCAAATGCACTGCTTGAAAACATTTCAGAAAGGAGAAAATCATAAAGGAGGTTTACTGCATAACTTTAGCTTGCCTGCCCTGAGGCCCTTCATGTCCCCCTGTGAACACTGAAAAGTACCCCTCCCTCCAAAAAAACCTCTTACCAGTCACCTTATTATGAAGGTTTAACAATTGTAGATTTATTCTAAAATTTTATTTAAGACTAATGAAAAAGTACATTTAGAACTACAAAGTCCAAACTTGGGATTTAAAAAAATAAATTGTGCAATTACTTACAAATGTTATACTATGAAACGCTCCCACGATCTAAAATATGGAGAGATGAGGTTGTCAAATAAAAACAAGGCAAAGGACAATGTCAGAATATATTCAAACATATCTAAAATAAACGACTTTCAAAAATAATTACAGAACCCAGAACTTAGTGGAACATTAGCTTCATATGAAAAAGTTACTTTATTTCTACTACATTTCTCTGAGGTAATATAGTCAGGAAAATATAGCATATAAATATAGATAATGTAGTATATAAACAATATAGCATGAAAAGGAAACTTTACATTAGAATTAGACCCTTGAAGAGGAGGACTGTGTCTTACTTGCTTTGTATCTCCAGAACCGAACACTGGGCATGGTATCTAGTAGACACTCAATACACTATTTTTAAAATCAAGTCTCATTCAAGAAACATTTATTAACAGCTACTAGGTGCTAGGTACAATTTAGGAGTTGGGGACAACACAATGAGACAAACATATTCTTATTTTTAATATAATACAGCTTTTAATCATTTTATTTTCAAGTTTAAAAGTAGTTATATGCCCAAATATGAGAGAGCAAAAGCATAATTATCTCTGAGATAAAACCTACACAAGATACAAAAGTATGCATATTAAAAAGTTATAAAAGGATCTGATGAAGATTTTGATCTATAATTTTATATTACTTTCAACTGAGTCTATGCATTTATTTCTCAGACCCCAGGATGCTCTACAGACTTGCCTGTATGAAGCTACACTGCATCTTTATCTTCATCAGTATTATCTTTTAAATGTAATAAGGTATTCCTCGGGGAGCATTAATTGCTAGCTATCTCTTAGCTACTTAAAGGCAATCTGGGAACAACTACCATGTATTGATGGGAACGAGGCATTCATTTATTATCTTTCTCTTAACGATTCCACAGCACTTGAGTCAAGAAGATAACAGTACAAATAAATCCACTTATTACTGCAGGAATTACTCCTTCTCCATCCCCACTACCCACCTAGACAGCACCACACCACCCCTGTATGCGGCTCTCTACTACAAGCTAAAATCATAATGATTATTGTCACTTAGGAGCATACTTAATCCATCCTTTCCCAGCTTTCTTACAACAGAAATGTGACTTCTTTTTCTTTTCTTTGAGAAAAACAAATTTAATGAAAAAATTATTACAAAGAGTTTTTTTAAATTACTCCCTAAGAATTATGTATATAAATGAAACCTACTTTCGTAACAGATAATTCTGAATTGGAGGAACCAAATAAAGTTTACTGTCTTTACAGTGAACTTTTCCATAAAGACTTACTTTAAAATGAAGTTATGCCTGTAACGAAAGCTTTATATGTGCGTATGTTCGAACACATGGGATCAAACACACATGTGAATGCTAGAAATCTTTTATATCACAGAGAAGAAGGAAGAGAAGAAACCGAATCGCATTTCCAGAAAACCTTTGGCAGAATGAATTCAAGGACGAAAATGGCATATGGTCCACCCTTAGCCAATACCATTTCTTTGGGGAAAAAAGAAGGTAGATAAACTAGATCACCTGCCAGCCCATTTTGTAAAAAGGCACTTAGTTCTATGGAATTAAAAAAAAAAAAAAGTTTGATTTTTTTTTTCCTAATAAAGTATTCACTTAAAGAATTGATGACAATAGTGAAGAAAGGAAGAATGAGGAAGACAAAAAGCAAACCGCGTTCCTTTTTCTAACAAAGCAGCAGCCAAAGAATGCCTTCCTCGTGTGTCCAGCATTAATACCCATGTGCTTCTCACAAAAGAAAGTGAAACAGAATCTCCATTTCAGGCCCACAAAGGTTTAAAAGGAAACCAGTCACTACAGATGTAGCAAGGAAATACTATGTGAGTAGAGCACGAAAAACAAGGTAAGACTAGAAGTCAGTAAGCATTTAGGGACCTCCCTACCCGACTTGGGAAAGGCAAGCACATGACTCCCCTGCAATTCCAGATCCACTGCAGGCCCTGATGTGCAGGGACTCCAAATCGAAGTTCTGCCACAGCAGACTTATGAAGCAACTGGGTAAGATACATTTCTCAGCAGATTTTCAATATAACGCCAAACCCCTTGACACTCTTTAATACTGCCCAAATGCAAAGTGAAAAGGAAGATCAGCATCCTCCTTAGTACTGTGCTCCTGGCAATCAGCTCGTGTTCCTGCTCCAAGGCCTCGACCCTCACCTGCCCTCTCGGATCAGCTGCCCCACACAGACTCTTATCAGGCGGCTTCGCAGCGCCTTTTCTCCCCCACAAAGTCACTCTGTCTTCTCCGGAGCCCAGAGCAGTTTTCATCCGATAAATCCTAACCAGATTAAATCACACTTAGTCTTCTTCATTTAGAAAATGACAAGAGCAATATCCTCTCAGCCCTTTTCACTGAGGTGTCCTGAGGCTCCAATGATCTGATACAAGTGAAAAAACTGTAAGATGGAGAGGGCCACGCAAACACATGGACCAGCATCACCCAGCAGGTGGTCACCACACATTTACTGTAATGAATGAAGTCACACAGACAAGCACAGAGACCCAGGTGGGTTTTAAAGGCTTCTGAGCAAACCTCAGAGGAATCAGGAAGTGTGCAAAGACTCTAGGAAAACGCATGTCATTAACAGTTTTGGGATTCTGGTTCAAAGAGGCAAGGATGGTCCCTAGACGTGCCTAAAAGGAAAGTCTCACAGGCAATACCTCGCCTGTCTGACTCATCAAAGGCCCCTCAAGGCCGGGAACAGGTTTGACGAGCTGCGAGGACCACCAGAGCTACAGACTTGAACCAAGAGGAGACCTGCAGGGCCCAGGGAGCCCAAGAGACCCAGATTCACCAGCCGCGAACATTCTGAGTCTTCCGAAAGCTTCTTTCACACCTTTTCCCCCCAAACCTTTGGAAAGCTTCCAAAGGAGAAGCACTATGGGACAGGGGAAAGTGCACAGCTTGCGAGTTCACGGTCCGAAGACCCAGATTCAACCCTGGGCTCTGCACCACGCCACCTGTAGAGCCGCTCTCTAAAATGTGGCTAACAGAACCTGCTTTGCAAGGCTGATGCAAAGATTAAGTTTGATGATACATGTAATTCACTAAGCACAAAGCTGGTACATAGTAGTTACTAAACAAATAATCAGTCCTCTTTTTTTCTGGGTGAAGGATGAATCCAAATCAGGCTAGATGATACAAAATCCACCCTAAATCATCTTAAGTCTTAGTGCTGAGACAAAGCCAACTTTCCTTTGGGGTCCATTTTGGGTAGAAGTGGGACAACCCATCTAGACAATATAATGAGAGTTAATAGCCTAATGATAAAGATATACTACATAACCTTCCACTTCCCCAAAAGTGTATCTAAAGTCATCTGAGTGCTAGTGAACTCCATTCTGGGAGGCAACAACGAGCAAGGCCACTATTTGTGACACCCAGCTAGGATCAGCATTCAACTACAAGAATAAAGAAGCTTCTAGCCCATCCAGAATGAGATTTTGATATTGGGGGGAACAAAAAAAAAAACCCAGGGGTAATACTTTCAGGTTCAGGCCTTTTGTTGGCATAGGTGAGAAACTGGAAGAAACAGAGGTATTCTCATACTCAAAGAATGAACCCTTCATACCCTCGAGTGTTTGCTCAGAAATCAGCAGTGCCATTAGCGACTGCACTCGTGAAGAACACACTGTCGATTTCCTGTGAGCCCCAGTGACCTCTACACGGCAGCACTTGGGCACACTCCATGTTTGCTTATGGTGCAACCTGATCCTGACTTCGGAGAGTTATTTCATAAGCCTTTTAAGAGTTACTACATTTTGTTCCTATAAGAGGCCAATCCAAATTAGCAACAAAAGAATAGTTAAACACAAGAAAAATCACCTCTTTTGTGCTCCTCAAGAAAAGACAGACTTGGTCATTAAAAAGGAAAAGTGTTTCATTTTCTACCAGCTTTCTCTTGCAAAAATCAGTCCAGTAATTTTCCAATGGGGGATTAGTAGCCTTAAATTAGTATCTGCTTGAAAATGAAGAGAACTGCCAAAATGGTGCACAAAAATAATAATAAGAACAAGTTGTCTGGCATATGGCTCTGTGCCATGTCTCTTAGAATTATTCCAGTCATTGATTGCTATGTAACAAATTGCACCAAACTTTAGTGTCTTAAAATGACCATTGTATTTTCAGTCTTCTTTTCCCACTGTTCTTCAGTTTGGCTGATTTCTATTGCTCTATCTTGCAGTAAACTGACTCTTTTCCTCTGTCATCTCTATTGAGTCGTTAAGCCCATTCAGTGAATTTTTTTAATTTCAGATACTGTATTTTTCAGTTCTAGAATTTCCAGCTGATTCTTTTTCACAGTTTCTATTTCTCTGCTGGGATTTCACTGTCTTTTCATTCATTACAAGCATATTTTCCTTTACATTCTTGAACAGAGTTATAACAGCTGCTTTAAAATCACTGTCTGCTAAAATCCACATCTGTCATCTCAGTCGGTCTCTATTAATTTTCTCTTGTGATTGGGTCACATTTTACTGTATGTCAACTAATTCTGGACTGTATCCTGGATACTGTGAATGTTATAGAGTGGAAACTCTGGGTTCTGTTATATTCCCCTAAAGAGTGATGATATTTTTGTTTTAATAGGCAATTATCTTGGTTAGGCTTAAACTACCAACTCTAGGGTAACAGCTCAAATCTCAGTTCAATTATTTTATCCTTAGCTTAGCTGCTTGGAGCCTGCCCCACATGTGTGATTCAGGCATTAGCCAAAGATTTAGATAGCTGATACAAAGATTTGGGGCTTGCTCTCTCCTGTCCAGGATTCTCCTCTTACTTTCCAATGACTGCGATTGCCCTGAACTCTGTCCGTTGATTCTTCAAACTAGAAAGACTGCAGATTTTCTCTGAGAGTGTTAACTGTCCTACACAGCACACACTATGCCATTCCCTTCTTCCAAGTGTTAACTGAACTCCAGAATCTGCCTACTTGTGTCTTCACATCACTCTTTCTTGCCCAGAGTTTGTAGTTGTTATTTGTAGGAAGATCAGTGCAACAGTAGTTTAACAGAACATTAACAGAACTAGAACCTACCCAACTTATTTTTTCCAACTTTTTACTTTTTTTCACAATGTCATGGGTCATGAATTCAGAAAAGACTTGGCAGGGCAGGGTGTCCCTGATACACATGGTATGCGGTCAGCTGGGACAACTGAGGCTGGAAAATCCACTTCCAAGATGATTTCTTGCTCACATGTCTGGTGCCTTCGTATTCGTTGACTAGTCTTTCTCTTTCCTCATTGGATCTCATCCTCCAGGGCCTCTCCATGTGAACTCAGCCACTCACAGCATGGTGATCTCAGGATATCTGCATTTCTTACACAGTGACTGGCCTCGAAGAGGCCAGGAATGCAATCTATCAGACCAGTTAAGAAATACGCCAGGAACGGCTCAGGGTCATCCCACCATATTTTATTGTTCAAAGCAGTCACAAGACCTAGATTCAAGGGGTTGGAGAAATAGATGCCAACCTTGACGGGAGAGTGGCAAGATCACAGTGCAGAAGAACATGTAGAATGACAGATACTTTTGTGACTTACCTTTGAAAAATATAATCTGCCACAGACATATTCATTATTTGATGAAGCAAAACAAACGCTGCCCAAAGTAAAAAACTCCAAAAAGATACAAGGTAGGCTGGGTCAATGTGAAGCATGTGATCCAATTCTCTCACCATTTGTTTTTACTGCCCCACATATTATCAATATAATTACCTTCTTAGCTATTTAGCACAAAATAGGCTTGTAATGGCAACCTACTGAGTTTCCGAAGAATTAATCCATAAGTGAAAATACATAAATTTCAAAACACCTAGAAGAAAAGGCTTATGACGCTATCATCTATAAGCATAAAATACATATGTAAATTTAAGGGGTTTTTTTCTTACGATAATGATCAATAGTAACTGCTGCTTATTAATTGTCTACTCTTTGCTAGATATTTCTCCAGGATCTTTAAATTTTGTTTTTCCTGGCTGCTCTCTATGTGATAAGACAATGTGCAAAAAGGCAGAGGTTTAGGACAACATTGTCAATTTCAAAGAAAGGAGACTAGTGAAACACAGGACAAGTGGTAAAAGACAATGCAAAATTATAAAAATACAAACCTGAATATGAACAAATACGACATTTTATGTTTATCTGTGGGAATAAAATGTTTCCGTGTGTGTGCACACACGCAATTAACAAGCTAATTTCTAAGCACCTCAAACTTTCACCTCCCAAAAATGACTGTATTCTAAATTCTAACTACTATATTCTAAATGAAGCCATGTATGTATGATACACACTAAGAAACAATCTTACCTTGTCTTGGTTTTCCTTATTCTTGTAACACAGATTTCCAATCAAACGAATGAGATGAGACTTAAACCCATCAGCCACACTTGAGATGTCACTTTCTGCTTTTACACAACCAGTGGTAGCAAAGAGGTTTGTAGTATCTTTTCCAGCTACGTGAACCAGTCGTAAAAGATCTACAACCAAAAGAAAAAACTTCATTTTCCAAGGTACTTATTCGGTACTATTTTTCCATAAACAAATCTATTTTAATGGATTAAAATACAGTATTGAAAACTTTCTTTAAGTAATATTAGAAGGCTCTTTTGTTTTTATTTTAAATTCTTCACTATTCTAGTTTTGGGGAGATAAACCATAATGATTACCCTAATCTTGCAGTTTAGCTAAAAACTTTCCACCAGACCTTTCTTACAAAAAGGTTTCCAATTCCAACATCTTTATGAAGCAACTCATCTGATGATACAGTCAGCTCAGTCTAAACACAATACCTGTTTGCAGTGATCCATATGACAGAAACCAAGAGGAGTGCTTATTTTTCTCTCAGTGGCCAAACAATCGGAAGAAATCATGTGTTAACACTCCATGAAATGCCCCTAGGCAGCCTATGAAAATAGATGATCGTCCAGGAGCTGTATTTAAGTGTTTCACATTAGCTCACTTAACCCTCTCAAAAAGCCGATTAAAGGCAAATATCATTTTCCTAACTTTATAATGAAGAAATCAGTCTCAGAGAAGTTAGTACTTTGGTAGAGCTGGGATGGCAACTCAGGTCTCTCCTGGCCCCAAACCCATGTTCTCTACACAATGATATACAGCTTCCCAGGCTCATGGAGTATTATTTTAATTTTTACTAAAAGTACTCATTCAAAATAAAACATTCATATGGGATTCTAAATATCTTCTCCTATAGCTCACTAATTCACCTACTGACCTACACACAAAGTCATACGAGACTAAACTACAGGCCAGTGCCACAGTTAATGGTAAGACAGCGCCTAAGAACAGGAAGCGGGAGACAGAGCTTCTGGGGGGTCTATGGGGAGAAGCAACCCATCTAGTTCTGCCACTGGAGTAGAATGGCATTTCCAAAGACAGTGTACTCAATGCCTTTGTTTCTTTCACTTATATAATGAGAAATTTAATAATGTATCTTAACTATTAGAAAAGGGGTATGGCAAAATGGCCATTATCAATCTAATAAAGTCTAAAAACATTTTTAAACTTGTCTCTGAAAGTAAAACGAACGTTCTTTCTCAGTGTATGGGTCATTAGAATAAGTATAATTCTTTTTTAAATGAAAAAAATAGTGAACAGTGAATAGCAACACCATACACATGGCTAACCACAGGGGAAAAATTCTATTTGAATTATATCGCAAACAACTTTTTAGCAAAGATGATGGTATTTCAAACAATGGCTTCCTATTAAAAATATTCTGTTATAAGAATCCAATACATAATTACTAAACAAGTCTCCCAACCCTAAACAAGGACATCATGCTTGGTAAAGTAGAGGGTCAGCAAAAAAGAGGAAGACCGTCAACGAGATGGATTGACACAGTGGCTGCAACAACGGGCTCAAACACAGCCAACGATTGTGAGGATGGTGCAGGAACAGGCAGTGTTTCGTTCTGTTGGACATGGGGTTGCTATGAGTTGAACCCAACTCAATGGCACCTAACAACACCACGTATCAGGTACCATGCTACATGACCAATAAATGTAATTGGGAAAGATTTACTGACAAATTTTGGAAAACTATAGTAATAGAAAAATGGCCAGCATCATCACAACTACCACCATCACCACCACCATCATCATAACCATTATTAATGATACATCTATTATGTGCACCCTACTTAATAGGCATAATTATCCTCATCTTACTGATTAAGTATCATGATTAAACAGCAGGTAAGTAGCAGAACTAGAATATGGACTTGTGTTTACCTGGCCCCAAAGCCTGAGCTGTTTCCACACCATGATTCCATTCAAGAAAAAATATTCAAAAATCTCAAAAATGTATCAATAAACTGAAACTGAGATTTGTGCTTGGATTTATATTGCAGTATAACAAATCAAAGATTTCTTAACTAAAAATAATAGTACATGTGATATTTCACTTACCAATTACTCTTTCCAGCAAGCCAGGAAAACCCTGTAGATAGGTGAGCAGATCTGTATTAGCAGTCATTTCACAAAGGACATCAAGAAGCCGAATTATCGCCAGAACCTCCTAAAAAGAAAAAGAAATACAACTTTTAAGTATATTTTAAGCTAAATAATTTGACTGTTATAAATAACTATAAGAGGATGAAATGTTATGATAAACATGATAGAGGCAGTGCTTATAACAAATCTAAAGAGAGAAACCTGTGAAGAACAAAACAGAAGCATTAAATGTGTACGTGAAAAAATCATTTTCACTGACAGCAGACATGTGCCATCGAGAATACAAGATTATTGTGTCATTATGTGTCTTCTCAGAGCAAAGAGTCAGGAAAAGTTCTTATTCAAGCAAAAATATCTTCCAACAGTGGAATAAATGTTCAAAATTACTAGCTACATACATAACATTTATGCAAATACTTTTCCTTTTAAAGCCTTCCCAGCATGTAAGTTCCACTTTAAAGATACAAATATCCCATGAAATACATTAACTTCTTCTCCACAGGAATCCTGTAAAATGCTGTGGTTGAAAGAACTCTGGCTGCAAGAACGTGCATTATTTCTGGGTAAATATGAACCTACATGCAATATCATGGTGGTTTGGAAAAGATAATCTTACTTGAAAATGTTAATTCACAAAGCTATTTAATAATCTGTCATCAGATAATGTGACCAAGAAACTACCAACTGCATGCTATTAGGTCAACTGTGTAAAAATTTTAAATGCAATTTTTGTACAGATTTTGAATGCTATTTTTAAAGTACACATTATTTGACAAATGTGGTAGAGACTGTAAATTTAAGTCATAAAGATAACATTCTCCAAAAGAAAAAATAAATTATTTTCTTTTGTTAATTCTAAACGTATATTTATTGTTCTCTAATTAAGAGATTTAATGGTAATACTTTAATACAGCATCCTGAAATCTCAAAATGTGTAGCAAGAAACAACACATATTTTTAATACCTTGGATCTTAAAATTTCATTTAATAACTTGCACTTGCTAATTAAAAAGTTAGAAAAAAAATCTGGATTAGAAGTCTGAAACTGGTAAAATGTTAGAAGACTCTTTATCCATACAATGGAATATTGTTCAGCCGTAAAGAGAAGTGCAGTTCTGACACATGCTATGACGCGGATGAATCCTGAAAACATTATGCTAAGTGATGAAATAAGTCAGACACAAAAGGATAAATACTATATGATCCCATTTACATAAACTATCTAGAAGAGATAATTGTACAGAGACCAAAGTTTATCAGTGGTTACCAGAGGCCAGGGGCATGGGGAGTTAACTGCTGAAGGTACTGAGTTTCCGTTTGGGGGGGGATGTAAAACCACTAGAAATGGCCAGTGGTGATGGTAGTACAATACGGTGAAGGCAAATTTAATGTCAGTGATGTCTATACGTAAAATAGTTAAAATGGCAAACTGTTTTTAATATAGATTTTACCACAATAAAATTGAAAAAAAAAAAAACCTCTTGCTTGAGCAAATGGATCAACTTCCCAGGGCTTCAGTACCCCCTTTTGTTACACAGGAAGTTGGCCAGCAGGAAGGACTGCCATCTCTAGACACCATTTCTCCTTCAGGAAATAGCTCATTCTTAGTCTGGGGCAGAGTGTGTACAAGATGATCCTGGACACCTTGTCATCTCAATAAGCAAGAAGCTATCAAAGATGACTAGGAGCATGTCAGAAGGAATCAGAAGCTCCCTGAAGAGGCTCCCATCAGCCAAAGATGGAACATCAGAACATTAGGAAAAATGATAACTGTAATGGATTGAAACCTAATCAATGTTTTAAACCCACGACTACATAACAATAACACAAAGAAAACTTATTGGTCATTTCTGGATGAGGAGACAAAACCATCATTACTTTGAAAATCAGCAATCGAGGGGGATAAAGTCAAGCATTTACCTTGCCTTTCTTCATCAAAATGTACCTCTGATAACCTGATAGTTGACGGGGGTAAGTTTCTCTTTATAAAACATCTCAGCTAATAAATGAAGAATGATAGAATCAAAGTATCACCATTTTGCAAACCCTAAAGAATTCACGGATCCAAGTAATAATCAACGACTGCTAACATCACAAGGAGAGAGACCCCCAGACACTCTGTGCCTCCTGTTCAAGTACTTTTCACCAACAATGAGACACTGCTGCCCAGAATGCCTCCAGTCTGAATGAGCCTCAGAACCAGTAACCATTCACAGAAGATGCAAGGGAGAGAAGAACATGTTAAATGTCACCACAGAGATGTACTCAGCAAAATCCAAACTGTGAAAAACTACAGGAAAACCAACCCAGATTCTTCAATGCGGGGGGGGGGGGGGGGCTGGAATGGGACATATACACCAATCGCAACACAGGCCCTTATTCATATCCTGAGTCAAAGCAATAAACTGAAAAAAGAATTATTAGACAACAGGGAAAATTTGAATTAGTGTTTATCTCACATTAAAAATTTACTGTTAATTTTTTAGATGTGTTAATCGTATTGTACTTATGTTTGAGGGTGTCCCTATCTTCTAGGGATATATATAAAATATTTACTGACCAAATGAGATGCTGGAGTTTTAGTCCAATCCAGAGCAACTAATGTAAGAAAGGATGGGATCATGAAGCGAACAAGAATGGTAATGATGGATAACTGCTAAAGCGGAGGGATGGTATATGAACTTTCAATAGACTTTTTTCTCTGCCTTTGTCTATGTTTGAAATTTTCCATGATAAAAAAGTAAATATACAGTTAGAAGTCGTAAGCGATGATCTAGAAGTTTCCTTCCAGCTCTTAAATTCTCTATTAACTGAAATAAACCTAAAATAAATCTATTCTCACCCAACACACCCCCAATTTGAGTCATTAAAATCCATTCAGTAATACAGTGTTTCTATCTCTTTAAAGTGTTAAACACCAAAGATGTCACCTGAAGACTAACGTGTGCCTGCCCAAGCCACGGTATTTTCAATCGCCTCATATGCATGCAAAAGCTGGACAATGAATAAGGAACAATGAAGAAGAATTGATTCCGCTGAATTATGATGCTGGCGAAGAATACTGAATATACCATGGACTGCCAAAAGAACAAAAAAATCTGTCTTGGAAGAAGTACGGCCAGAATGCTCCTTAGAAGAGAGGATGGCGAGACTCTGTCTCCTGTAGTTTGCACGTGTTATCAGGTTGGGCCAGTTCAGGGAGGACATCATGCTTGGTAAAGTGGATGGCCAGTGAAAAAAGAGGAACACCTTCAAGGAGATGAACTGACACAGTGCCTGCAACAAGGGACTTTAGCACAATGACTGTGAAGATGGCACAGGACCAGGCAGTGTTTCATTCTGTTGTACATGGGGTCACTGATGAGTTGGAACTGACTCAGCGGCACCTAACAACAGCAATAACAACGATCATCAGGAAATTAATAAAGAAAGAATACCAAAAACTCGTTGCCGTTGAGTCGATTCCGACTCATAGCGACTCTATAGGACAGAGCAGAACTGCCCCAAAGGGTTTCCAAGGGGTGGCTGGCGGATCCAAACTGCCGACCTTCTGGTTAGTAGCCAAACGCTTAACCATGGCGCCACCAGGGCCTCCAAGGAAAGAACAGCTAGGGAAAAAAATCACTTTTTTGGAAAACAAAAGTAATGAGTGAAATGCCCTTCCAGATATTTGAAAGTAGTACTGAAGTCTTAATAAAATCAGGCAGCAGACAGAGATGGGGGGAAAAAAGAGCCCGGCAAATCAAATAAACAAAATTGTGTCAGGAAAAATCATGGAAGATTTTGAAATGGGAAAAAAAGAAAAGATTAGTCTCCTGTCTAGCCCATCTGTCTGGGTTAACTAGGCCTTTCAGTGTCTTTGAGCTATTTTACACTTTGTAAGTTGCAGAAAACTGATAATAACAAAAATGATTCTCGTCCATAGAAATGCAAATCAGTTGTGTCTGGCTGGATTATATGTAATTATTGCCTTGTGGATAGACTAACTTTTGCATCTATTTGTAATTGCATTTCAGCACTCCTTTCCTGCGTACAAACATGCAGCTCTTTGAATTCTCCTTTGAACCAGCTGTTAACATCTTACTTACTTACTGTTCCCTTTGTAAACAATCAAAAATCCAGAAACAGATCCAGATACTATACATACAGGAATTTAGCATATGATACAGGTCACAACAAAATTAGTGGAAAGGATGGGATTATTCACTAAACGGTGTTGATACAATAATTAGCTAACATTTAGGGAACATTTGCTATGTACCAGTCAGTATACTAAATGCTTCGCTTGTACTAAAATACAACCCATTTTACAGATAAACGAACTGAGGCACAGAGAAGTTAGGTAATTTTGCCACAATCATACACTAGTAAGCAGAGAAGTCAACATTCAAACCTACGCAGTCTTACAACAAAGATTTCACAATCTTGGATCCATATCTCACACTTTACTCGAAAATAAATTCTAGATTGATAAAAAATGTGGACTTAGTATTAAAAGAACTAGCACGTGTAGGTGCCTATTTCTACAATCTCAGGAAAATCCTCAACAAGATGGACTGACACAGTGGCTGCAACAATGGGCTCAAGCATAACGACTGTGAGGACGGCACAGGAGCAAGCAGTGTTTCATTCTGTTGTACGCAGGGTCGCTACGATTGGGAACCAACTCGACGGCACCTAACAACAAGTGGACAATGTTTTACTAAATATGTTAAAAAAAAAAAAAAAATCAGAAGCCGTAAGAATGAAGTTGATAATCCTAACACAAGCAAATCAAAAACTTTTTAAAGGCTAAGAATACCATAAATAAATTCAAACAAAGTAACTATGGAAAAAATTTTGATATACCATATTTTATGCAAACAATGCACACCTTCTATGTTTGTTTGCCAACCGTACCTTCCCCTCGTGGTATTTTCATAAGCGTGCTATGTTAATTTTTTACAGCAACATGTAAAAAAAAAAAACTGGCATAGCGGTGCTTACGAAAATACCTCGTGTGGGGGGAGGGCGCAGTTGGCAAACAAATGTAGAAGGCATATGTTAGTTGCATAAAAATACAGTAACTATGACAGAAAGATTTTCTGAAAATGCTTATTAAATATATTTTAAAAGGTAGCTTAATATGCAAAATAAATGAAAACACTGGTCACTGAAAAAAACTAAAGAGAAATGCTAATGAAGTCAAATTGGAAAAGGTTACTAGAGGATATGGGACACCATACACTCTCATGCTCTACTGGTACTAGCTCTGAGGTGCCATTTAGAAGTCTCCCTAAAACTCTTAAATACACAAAGCCTTTGACCAAGTAATTCAACTTCCAGATTTTTAACCCCAGGTTTACTTGTCCAAAACTGCAAAGATACTTATACAAGGATGTTCACTGAACATAATTTGTAAAAGTTTAAAAAAAAAACCAAAACAAAAAACAAAAAAAACCCTGAAAGCAGCTGTAATGTCCATCTATAGGGAACAAACGAAAAAACGATCATGCATTTTATATAGTCAAATACTATTCAACTATTAAAAAGAATAAGAAGAATATACACGTCTTAAAGTGGGAAGATGTACAAGAAAGGTCAGACAGAGTAAGTGAAGAAAGCAAGGTGAACAGTGTCTGTAGTATTGTGAGAAAAGGACACAAAAATGTCCAGGTGTGCACGTGTGAGAAACGTGAGAGGAGAACAACCAACTATATGAGCTACAGCCAAAGAGAACAGACGGGGCTGGGGAAGAAAGAAAGAAGTCGTAACTGTTTGTTTCATTGACTTCCCAAAACAATAAAAATTTGTTTATAACAAAGTAAATATTATTTGCAGAATACAAAAATTTAAACTCTTATCCGCATGTGAAATGAAAGAACATTATTTTACTTATTCCTCAAATATTTATTAGACACCTACTGCATAAAAGGCACTACAAGTTAGGTTGGGGACATAAGGAATAAAACAGAACGTAACACCCACAACCTGAAGACAATTCTCACTACACACGGGTAGAACATAAAGCTAAAAGAAAATTTTTTTAAACTGTCGGAGGAAAGGTAAGACTCACTATAACCAGTGATAAGACTGAGACTCAGTATAAAGCTAAACTGGATCTTAAAATATTAAAGATTAAACAAAATATACCCAAAACTGGAAGCACGTGCACAAAATACACAAGTACACAAGTCCAAGTACACAGAAATATGGAAGCACACAAGTACACAAAGATGGAAATAAGTACACTGCTATAAAAGCATAAGACTATTTTAAAATGCAGCATATGAATAAAACCTCAGGAGTTTAAAGCCAAAGAATTAGATAAATTAAAAAATACATGCTATAACAATGATCATTTTCATCCCACTTTTTGGTCACAGCATCACGAAACCCTTACTGAACTTGAGTTAACGCAGTGGTCTGCTGGTAAAGTGGCTGGGAGGTGGAGAAAGGCAGGAGTGCAAAGCCCTGATTTCAGCATTTGCAATTTCCATGGTACAAATACTTCCACCATGGCTGATCTCTAGCAACCAGTGGTTTCACGTTCTGTTGTAGACAGGGTCGCTATGGGTCAGAACCGAGTCAAGGGCACCTGACAACAACAACTACAACGGTTTAATAACCAGCTCACAAATTTTGAATATTTAACAATCGAGTCTGAGAAGCTGGTACAGCCAAACCTTCCCCACCACCACCACCATCACCGGGCTATTGTAAATACTGAGGTAAAGGTTGTTCTTAAAAGGACTGTAGCTTTTCATTAACTTCTAACTTAAAGTGTAATATATACACACGAGCATGCACAAGTCCTGAGTAGAGAGCAATACATTTCCGAAAAGTGAAATACTCTGGCTTTTCGAAAGAAAACCGTCTAGAATTTTTTTATTGCACTGAAATATAATAAAGCCTCCTATCTTGGGAAAAAAACCATTTGAAGAAAAAACATAAAATTAACTAAACACAGCAAGTCACACCAGATAATGCCTTATTACAACATTCAAATCATGAATACGTTCAGTGTAAGTGTCTTGAAAAGGGGAAAGCTGTGATTTAAGAAGTCCTACATTTCACTTCCCTTTCTCTGTCTCCTAGCGAATTAATGTTAAAAACACTGAAGCAGAGCTCACTGCTCCTCCTGCTGGAAACAAAGGCAAATCCACCTCCAGAAAAGAAAGGCAAGCCTGTGAGGAAAGACGTTCCCTCTTCCATTACAGAAACTGAGGGCTAAAATATCCGCGTTACCCGAGATCCCCACATGGTCTGTATGGCACAGCCCAGAAAATCACAGTAAAGTGACCCTGAAGAAAGTATCTTCACAAAGAGAAAATACACTCTAGGGACAGAGCAGTCATGATCCCGGCTGACATTCACAAAGGAAGCTAACGAAGTCACATGAGCACACATAACGCTCCAGGAAACTACAGATCAGTATCCGTATCTTGCACTTGTCCATCTGGCGACAGTGGATGGCCAGCGGTCGCTGTGAGTCAATATTGACTCCATGGCACCTAACAACAACAGCGTTATATCTATATATCAACTTGGGAAGTACTGACATCTTACCAGTATTGAGTATTCAGAATATTCTCTTAGAATCATTTCAGTGTCTGCAGGACCTGAAACGATACATTCTTTCACCCCCAATGCTGGTAATTTGTGTTTTGTCTTCATTAGTCTAGCGAGAGGCATAGCAATTTTTGGTTTCCTGATGGCCTTTACTGCTTGCCCGCTTTCTAGTTCTCTGATTTCCATTCTTCATTACTTTCTAAATTCAATTTACTTTGGGTTTAATTTGCTCGTCTTTTTCTAGCATCTCAATGGGAAGAAATCAGCTCACTAATTCTGAACCTTACCATTTCCTCAAGCCCAACACTCTTCTATTACTGGGCTGCACTGTACTTCTATATATGTTATAACCTTCACAATTATTTATTTACTTTTTTATTTAAACAGTCAAACCTACTTTAAAGATGTTAGAAACAGAAGTCGTTTGTATTTGTATTTACTCTCATTTACCACTGAAGGGCCCTTCACTCCTGTGTAGAACCACGTTGCCATCTAACGTCGTTTCCCCTCAGCGGAAAGAACTTCAGCTTCTTTTAGCGCAGGTCGGCTTCTCAACAAATTCTTTCGGCTTTTGCCAAAAATCATTTCATCTCGCCTCCAGTTTCGTGAGGATATCTTCTCTGGGCTTTTTGTTAACTTCTACATTAACAGTTTTTGTCTTTCAGCACTTAAAAGAGGTTGCTCCTCTGTATCCTGACTTTGTTTCTGATAAGAAGCAGCAGTCATTCTTATCATTGTTCCCCTGCACATAACGTGTCTTTTTTTCCTATCTGCTTTTAAGATTTTCTCTTTACCAGTGGATTTCAAGAATGAAGGCACTGTTGTGATTTTCTTTGTGTTTATCCTGCTTGAGGTTCACCGAGCTTCATATTCAAAATTCTTTCCAGTCACTGTTTCTTCAAATAGTTTGCTGCTCCATTTCCCTTTCTGGGACTCCAATTACACATATGTTAGACTGATATTGTCCAAAGGGTCACTGTTGGGAACTTGGCAATTTTTCAGCCCTTTTTCTCTCTGTGCTTCAGTCTGGATAGTTTCTACAGCTGTATTGCTGACTTTACTATCTTTGCATCTGATATAGGATTGGACTCGTTACATATAAGTGACTGGGACAAGAGAGTAGTCTGAGATGATATCTACGTTAAGTTTGGAAGAACGGATGGAATACACAGGTAAGGACATTAAGAAAATGGAGAAATCAGTACTAAGACTTATTTTGGCAAATAGTACAATTGGCTCCATTTCAGACATAACCAATAACCAGCAGCTGTCGAGATGCCTATAACTCATGGCAACCCCACACGTGTCAGAGTAGCACTGTGCTCCATGAGGTTTGCAGTGACCGATTTTGTAAGCAGTAGATCACCAAGCCTTTCTTCTAAGGCGTCTCTGGGTGAACTCAAACCTCCCACCTTTCAGTTAGCAGCTGAGTGCATTAACTGCTTGCACTACCCCGGGCAAACGGAGCTTTAAATGAATAGCAGGGCAATGAACTGAATACACCTAGGAGACGGTGGGCCTCAGAAGATAGTTTGTGACAGGGTGGAAATACAGATTTTGGAGACACTCGTGTGAGAATGGATGACAGTTCGCTGAAGAAAAAACTCTGCAAACACTCACGTCAAGTAAAAGAACAAAGAAAAATAATTGTAAGGGAACAGTCACTGAAGAACCAGCAGAGAACAAGGTCATGAAGTTAGGGGAGAAAAAGCATTTGATGTGGAAGATACGGCCAATAATGTCAAACACTGAAGACTTCAAAGAGGATAAAGACTGAGAAAGAACTTGGCTCTGAAGAAATCACAGATGCTTTTGGAGACATCGAACTCAGGAGCCAAGGGGAACCAGACCAGATCTAAAAGAATAAATTGGTAGTGAGGAATGTCTATTCTTTTAAGAACTCAGGTGGGAAAAGAAAGAAATTAAAGAGAGAAGATAGTGAAAAGAGGCAGGAAGATAATGCACGTAACTGCTTCGGACGGGACCTACCACATGCTAGGTTCTCAATGACACTAACTGCTATTCTTTACAACGGAAGTGTTCCAAAAAAAGAAGCCAGTAAAGAAATCAAAAGAATAAAGCTGCAAGAGAAGCTTAGATATTGTCACGGAGAAAGTAGGAAGGAATGGCATTAGGGAAATAAGTGGAAAGAGAAAAAACAATTCTAGCTTTAAGAGGGAAAGGAAGAAAGAGGAAATAGATCCAAATAAAGGGAAATTCTGAAATAAATAAAGAGGAAGGAAATAATTCATATAAACTAGTTTGCATCCCCTCAGTAATGAAAAGCTCTGAATGATCTAAGGCGGGAGTGAGGAGAATAAGAAGTTTTGGAAGCAGTTAACCAGGATGGTGAGTAATTGGGAATCTCCTGTAATGGATAATATTCTGGAAGGCAATTTGGAAATGTGTGGTCAAAGCTTACAATTCCACTGATAAGATTACGTCCTAGACTAATAACTATGGAAATGTGCAAAGATTTAACTATAAACACATACACCCCAGCATTATTTATAATAAGTAAAAATAAGAACTATCTTAAATGTCCAACTATAGGGAGTTGGACAAATAAATTATGGTAAATGCTTTACTTGGAATGCTATTTCGGCATTTTAAAAAAGACACTCAGAATATACTGTTTATTTCTTCATTAATCAAATATTTGCAAAGTGTCTACTGTGTTCACAGTCCTATGAACGTAGTAGTCAAAAATTCCTGCCCTCATGGGGCTTATATTCTGTTAAAAAGGAAGGGAAAAAAGAGGAACTTAGAAAAAGTACTGCCCTCATGGAGCTTACATTCTGTTATAATAGTAGAAGAAAAACAGAACTTACAAATAGAGCTCACATAATGATTTTATTTTTAACGTATATGTGTGTGCACATGTTAGGCACACATATATGTATGCGATGTTATCAGGTTGGAGAAATGTATTAACCAGATTTTTTTTTTAAGTCATTAACTCGGGATGGTAGAAATAAGAGTATTTTTTTCCTCATCTGTATTTTCTAACTATTCTAAGATAAAGCTTCATTACTTGTGTAGTTTTTTAAAAGAATCCTCATAGACGAGCTAACTGAGTTAGAACACTGACTACTCTCTCTCACCTGAAACTCTGCAATCTATGATCTTACCTCATCCTCCGTTTGGTGCTCTGAGGTCAACTTCAGCACACTCCTGCAGTCGTCCACAAAAGTGGCGGCAACCAGCTCTGCGTGGCTCAGGAACACAGGGATGTCATCCTTGGTCAGCGGGTCATCACCTACGATTTTGGCTATCATAAGGTCTAGAAATGTCACCCTATAAAACATAAAAAGACTCCTACGTGAATATGTCATACTGAAACTGTACAATGCTAACAATATTTACAAACAGAATTGTAAGGAAATATTTTTATTTTAAATGCTTTGCCTTCTTTATAATATTTAGCTAAGAAAATTCTATTCTGTGAATAAAATTATTCATCAAATTAACTAGTTATTAAAATCATGGCTTCTCCAACTCTTCAGACAAAGATTAGACTGGACTATAAGACAAAAAATGATACTCCTGAAGAGTGGGCTTCTTAGTTCAAACAGATACACGAGACTAAATGGACAGCTCCTGTCCGAAGGTGACATGAGAAGGCAGAAAGCAATAGGAGCTGGTTGAACGGACACGGGAAATCCGGGGTGGAAAGGAGGAGTGTGCTGTCACGTTATAGGGACAGAAACTACGGCCACGTAACAATGTGTGTATAAATGTTTGTATGAGAAACTAACTTGTGCTGTAAACTTTTACTTAAAGCACAATAATTAAAAAAAAAAGAGAAAGATGGAAGGATGTAAGTGTGTGGGGGAGTGAACGACAATGAAAATACTGAAGATTAAATAAGATTATGCACGTGAAACTCTTAGCACAAACTAAGTCAGATGGCGGCTATGTCTACCGTTATTTTTAATGCTTTGATTATTATTTGCTAAACTATTTATGTTAGGGACCAGGTCTTCTTTATCTCTGTAGTCCCCAGCTCTTGTATCATGGTTGGAATAAGGAGAATCAACGAGGTAAAGAAACAGCTGAATAGAGGGGAAATAGACAAAATATTCTGTCTTCTTTTTAGTCTCCACAGTATCTAAAATTAATGTTTAATCATTTACACAGTTTTGACCATTCAAACTATTTTCTACTTTAAAAAAAAAAAAAACATGGCTTCTTTTATGTGACTTGGCTACAGAAACTAGAACTGTCCAATTTATCTTTAATATACTGATACTTTGAGAATTTAAATAATTCAACATTTCTGAAATGATCTGTCAGTTTAAGTTTTATGAAAACATCTACAGTAATAATAACAATAGCCAACTTAAATGGCTAACATTTACTCAATACATACTATTGAGCTAAGCATTTTACACGTTTTATCTCATGTAATCCCTGCGAAACCTCCACCAGGTAGCTGCTGTCACTGTTGCTGTGTGCCTCCCACTGCTGCTGTGTGCCGGCAAGTGAACTCCAACTCACAGCCCCCCATATAACAGAGAAGAACTAGCCCATAGGGTTTCCTACGTTATAGTCTGTACGGGAGCAGATCACCAGGTTTTTTTCTCTCACACAGCAGCGGGGTGGGTTTGGCACCGCCGACCTTTTGTTTAGCAGTTGAGTGCTTAACCACTGCGCCACCACAGCTCCTTAAGCCTCTCATTAAAGATGGGTAAATAAAGTTTGGTTTGAGTGGTGCAAATGGTTAACACATTCAGCTGGTAATTGAAAAGTTGGAGATTCCAGTCTACACAATGGCACCTAGGAAGAAAGGCCTGGTACACTACTTCCAAAAAATCAGCCACTGAAAACCCTAAGGAGCACAGTCCCTAAGGAGCACAGTTCTACTCTGACACACGTGGGGTTGCCACGAGTCAGAGACTATTAGACAGCAACTGGTTTTTATGGACGCAGTGGTGGTTCAGTGGTAAAATCCTCATCTTACATGTGGTGGGCCCAGGTTTAATTCCTGGCCAATGCACCTCATACACGGCCACCACCTGTCTGTCAGGGGAAGCTTGCGTGTTGCTATGATGCTAAACAGGTTTCAGCAGAGCTTCCAGACTAAGAAAGACTAGGAAGAAAGGTCTGACAACCTACTTCCAGAAACCAGCCAATGAAAACCCTCTGGATCACAATGGTTCAATCTGCAACTGATCATCGGGATGGGGCGGGACCAGACAGTATTCTATTCCTTCTGCATGGGGTGGCCACGAGTCATGGGCCGATTCAACAGCAGCTAACAACAACACTATTAGAGAATGGGTTCCAAAACTCCTATACAGGGCCCTCCACACCAGAGCCCCCATCTGACTCTCCAACTCGCTCCACCTCGAGTCACCATCATAAACCATCCTTCCCCTAGGATAAAAGAATCACACAGAAAATAACCTATCCAGTCATTATCCAAATAGCAATATTTTGTCAAAACATTTACTTTAATTGTATATTTCCCTTCCCTATTTACCAGAAAACATATGTATTAAAATTTATTGCACAGTCAAGGAAAAGGGTTATATACGTGAAAAGTCACGATGTCCCCGTTCTCCCAGTTTAGGGGGCGAGGTGGGGGAAGTCACGTCAGACACTCCCTTGAAAACATACCAGAGTAGGAACGGTCTAACAAATGGTATTCCATCACTGATTTAGTCACTCAGGCCAGGGGATGCAAACACAAAAAAGGCCCATTTAAGAGGTCAGATACTATACTTGTGGTTGGGTGCTGTTGATTGGACTCTGACTCATAGTAACTAGATGTGACAGAAATGAACTGCACCATAGGGGGTTTCTAGGTTGTGATCTTTACAGAAGCAGATCACCAGGTCTTTTCTCCCATGGAACCACTGGATGGTTCTAAGAAGCATTCTGGCTGTACTTCTTCCAACAGAGATTTGTTTGCTCTTCCGGCAGTCCACAGTATATTCGATATTCTTCACCAACATTGAAATTCAAAGGCATAAATTCTTCCTCAATCTTCCTTACTCACTGTCCAGCTTTTGCATGCATATTAGGCAACTGAAAACACCATGGCTTGGGTCAGGTGCACTGTAGCCCTCAGAGTGACATCTTTGCTTTTCAACACTTTAAAAAGGTCTTTTGCAGCAGATTTGCCCAATGCAATACATCATTTGACTTCTTGACTGCTGCTTCCATCGGCACTGATTGTGGATCCAAGTAAAATAAAATCCTTGACAACTTCAATCTTTTCTCTCTTTATCATGATGTTGCTTACTGGTCCAGCTGTGAGAATTTCTGTTTTCTTTATGTTGAGGTGTAATCCATACTGAAGGCTGTGGTCTTTGATCTTCATCAGTAAGGGCTTCAAGTCCTCTTCACCTCCAGCAAGCAAGGTTGTGTCATCTGCATATCACAGGTTGTTAATGAATCTTCCTCTAATCCTGATGCCCTATCTTCATCATATAGTCCAGCTTCTCGGATTATTTGCTCAGCATACGGATTGAATAAGTATGCTGAAAGGATACAGTCCTGACACACACCTTTCCTAACTTTAAACCATGCAGTGTCCCCTTGTTCTGTTCTAATGACCGCCTGTTGAGCTATGTACAGGTTCCTCATAAGCACAGTTAAGTGTTCTGGAATTTCCACTCTATGCAACGTTATCCGTAATTTGTTATGGTCAACATAGTTGAATGCCTTTGCATAGTCAATAAAACACAGGCAAATATTCTTCCGATAATCTCTTCTTTCAGCCAGGATCCATCTGACATCAGCAGTGATATCCCTGGTTCCACATCCTCTTCTGAATCCAGCTTGAATTTCTGGCAGTTCCCTGTCGATGTACTGCTACAATTGATTTTGAATTATCTTCAGTGTTAATTCTACTTGCATGTGATATTAATGATATTGTTTGATAATTTCTGCATTCTGTTGGAGCACCTTTTTTTGGAATGGGCATAAATATGGACCTCTTCCAGTTGGTTGACCAAGTAGCTGTCTTCCAAATTTCTTGGCAGAGATGAGTGAGCACTTCTAGCGCTGCATTCATTTGTCGAAACATCTCATCTGGTATTCCATCAATTCCTGGAGCCTTGTTTTTCACCAGTGCCTTCAGTGCAGCTTGGACGATTTCCTTCCGTACCACTGGGTCTTGATCATATGCCACCTCCTGAAGTGGATGAACGTCGACCAGTTCTTTTTGGTACGGTGACTCTGTGTATTCCTTCCATCTTCTTTTGATGCTTCCTGGGTCGTTTAATATTTTCCCTGTAGAATCTTTCAATATTGCGATTCGAGGCTTAAATTTTCTCTTCAGTTCTTTCAGCTTGAGAAACACCAACTGCATTCTTCCCTTTTGGTTTTCTATCTCCAGGTCTTTGCACATGTCATTATAACACTTTGTTTTGTCTTCTTGAGCTGCCCTTTGAAATCTTCTGTTCAGCTCTTTTACTTCAGCATTTCTTCCTTTCACTTTAGCTATTCGACATTCAAAAGCAAGTTTCAGAGTCTCTTCTGACATCCATTTTAGTCTTTTCTTTCTTTCCTGTCTTTTTAATTATCTCTTGCTTTCTTCATGTATGACGCCCTTGATGTCATTCCACAACTCATCTGGCCTTTGGTCATTAGTGTTCAATGTGTCAAATCTATTCTTGAGGTGGTCTCTAAATTCTGGTGGGATATAGTCAAGGTTGTACTTTGGCTCTCATGGACTTGTTTAACTTTCTTCAGCCTCAACCTGAACTTATACAGGAGCAAATGATGGTCTGTTCTACAGTCAGCCCCTGGCTGTGTTCTGACTAATGATACTGAGCTTCTCCATCGTGTCTTTCCACAGATGTAGTCGATTGGATTCCTGTGTAACTGATCCGGCATAACGTGGCAAGAGCAATAGAAGTGGTAGTAGAAACAATAATAGTAGCAGCAGCAGCAACATGGAAGCAGAAATAGCAACAGCTCATGTTTACTGAGTAATAATCACATGCCAGGCAGTCAGAATTTTACATATATTCCAATTAGTTATCATAACAATTTCATGGGGTGGCAACTATTATTATCCCCATTTTACAGATGTAACTGAGTTCCAGAAAGGTTAGCTAACTTGTCCAAAGTAGTGAGTGGACAACTGTCACCTGCCCTTAATTACCAGGCTATACATCCAGATTATAAACCTGGAAGCTACAAAAGCGCTTTACCAAGAGCAGCTGGTTCATTTGCTAACATTCACTCCAATTCACTGGGAAGTAGGACCGGAAAATTGCATAAAGGCAGGCTCTCTTTTTTGCTGTATCATACCTTGTCAATTGATTTGGAGTCTGTATCCAATATTTCCTCAGCAAGTGATCTGCCCAAACAAGCTATCAGCCCGTGGGTGAAGGACTCAACAGATTCTGACAATTCAAAGAGCTAGCACCAGCAACGAGTTATAGAATTTACACAGCCCTTTAACTCATGCATGTCAGGGTGACAGGTGATTAGTCACTTGTGCTCAGGGCAGGGGCTGTGGCTAACTCCTCACCAGTGTGTCCCAATGCCCCACAAGTGGGTGCCTTGGCAGCAGTGTCTTCCTAACTGACCCTCAAATATTTTCAAATCGATGGCCACTAACCCAGTGGAAATTCCAAGTCAGCAGGCTGAGCCTCAGAGGGGTGGGGTGTGCTTTACCTCCTCAGGTGATTCTGAGGTGTGGTGTCAACCAAGAGGCACCACAACGTCTCACCAGGCCTCTCTGGTGAAGCTGTCCACAGAAAACATTTTCAATTCTTTCAAACACCTCTTTCAAAAGCCTACTTACAGCAAGGACCAAAAGTGATATCTCCCTCCTCCCTCCCACCCATTGCCTCTCCCACCCCAAATCCTTGATGCCCTAAATTGCTTCCTCTCCTGGGACATCTACCAAATATGTCCGATATTACAGTCATTAATATATGTATCCTACCTCTCTCTACGAGGTTCTGAGATCCTCGAGGGTAGGTACGGTGTCTCATTAACCCTGGCATCTCCCTGAAGAACACAGGCTAGTGCCCTGTCACAGCAGGCAGTAAAACTACTTACTGAAGGGAACCAAATGACTGAAACGTCGCTGTAACAAACAGTGCAGCGGGTAAAAGTGTATGCAGCCTTTTCTTTTCCTCTGTGTGAAGTGCCATGTCTTTCTGCAGTTAGGCCCCATTTTCTTTAATTCTAAGGGGTCAAACAGATCCAAAAATTTGCTGGTACAATTAAATTGCTTCCATGTGTGTATATGCGCAATTTAGAGGGCACCAGAAACAAAAGTACAAATCTTGAGCCAGAATATTTTTGGTTGCTGTTTCCTGGAAAAGAAGTTTACGGCAGCTGGAAATCTGGACGAGGCCATGTTACCATGTATAATATGAACTGCAAAGACCCACCTCCAGTAAAATCTATCTCCCAATGTGATTAAGGGCTTACATTATCATTCCTTTCTTCATTCATTCATTAATACCATGACACGCAAAACACCGTGTTTGTCACGCCATCAATATTAGAGAACCATACCAATCGATGGGCATTCAGGAGAAATAAACAACCAGATGAAAGAGAATGATCATCTATTGTTACAAGGGTCCAATCTGTAAGTCCTCATACAGTGTCTCAGCGGGAGTTTTACGTTTTTTCTGTATAACACAAATTTTAGCCTATCTAGATGGAATTTAGCTGTAGGCAGCACAGTACAGGAGCCATCAGCATGGACCGTGGAGCCAGACTGCCTGGCTGTGCCACCTACTAGCTGTGTGCCCGTGGGTAGGCTACTCGACCTCTCCTCCTCAGTGAGCACGTCTACAAAGCAGGGACAGTGATAATACTAGCCTATGGGGCTGCTGTGATGACACAGTTAACACTGTAAAGTGCTCAGAACAGTGCCTGACGTCTGGGGTCTTAAAAGCTAGCAAGCAGCCATCTAAGATGCATCAATTGGTCCCAACCACCCGGAGCAAAGAAGAATGAAGAACACCAAAAACCCATGGAAAATATTAGCAAGAGACAGATAGGGCCACATAAACCAGACGGTCCATCAGCCTGAGACCAGAAAGAACTAGATGGTGCCCAGCTACCACCAGTGACCGCCCTGACAGGGAACACAACAGGGAGTCCTGGATGGAGCAGAAGAAAGGTGGGGTGCAGAGCTCAAATTCTTGTAAGAAGACCAGACTTAATGGTCTGACTGAGACTGGAGGAACCTCAAAAGACATGGCCCCTGGACTGCTGGCACAGAACTGATTAAACTATTCCCAAAGCCAACTCTTAGGAAAAAGATTAGACTGGACTAAAAGACATAAAATGATACTCGTGAAGAGTGTGCTTCTTAGCTCAAGTAGATACATGAGACTAAATGGGCAGCTCCTGTCCGGAGGTAAGATGAGAAGGCAGAGAAGGACAGGAGCTGGCTGAATGGACACAGGGAAACTGGGCTCGAAAGGAGGAGTGTGCTGTCACATTATAGGAATACCAACTAGTATCACATAACAACGTGTGTATAAATTTTTGTATGAGAAACTAATTTGAGCTGTAAGCTTTCAACTAAAGCACAATAAAAAAAAGAGAAAGAGAAAAAAACAACAGTGCCTGACTTACACAAGAGCTGTGTATACATTTGTTAAACAAAAAATTTTAAATGTTTTCACTGATAATATATTCATAGCGAAAGCAAGTAATACTCACAGTACAAAATGCAGAACAAAGGTGAGGGTGGTGGTGATATTTCTTAGATTTAGGATGTGGTCTATTAAATGTTCAATTTGTGACTTACCACATATCCTCATAGAAAATAAGCATTTTGAAAAGAGCAGGGTCTTGTCCTAGAATGCCACCTTAACAGCTCGTTATGCCTAGAGGGGTCATAACTTAACATCTGGTGCCCAAGGACACCAGCCCCTTTTCCTACCTTCTGTCCCTCTAACAGCTGCGCTGCGCCTCCCCGGAGTTCGAACCTCCTGTCGCCCTCAGGCACAAACACAATGTTTCGACGGAGCATACCTCTGCTGCACCCAAAAACATCAGGGATGGAGAATCTTTTTTGACTGGCATATTCCAAAATGACAATATTACTTTCACCTACAAAATAACACTACAAGAAGCAGTGTCCCTTTCCTGAATACTAGCGTATTGGGCAACTTTGTGTTCAGCACACTACAGATACTCACGTGAAAACTTAACGAAAGGATGAAGGTTCAAAGGAACAAATGATCTAGCAACAGCATGCTTTAGTCTAGTATTCTCCAAACTTTCTGATCAATAAAAAACTTGTCATCGCACACCCCCAGCATATGTAATTTATAATCTAGTACTCTACTTTACACTATATATTAAATACTAGTGAAGCTGAAATGCTTTCTGATTTTTTAGATAACAAATAAATATAAGTAGATGTTCTAGAATTGTCTGCCACACTCTACACATCGTCTTGCGCATCCTACTTGGGAGGCAGTTAAATGAAACTGATGGCTGGTCAAAAGATGGAGGAGAGACAAGTGAAGAAAGGGCAGCAGCACAGGGAGCACTTGTGCACGTGACGTGAACTAGAAGAGACGCAGGGAAGGGGACAGGTCCTGGGGAGCTCTTCTCCACATCTCCCCACCGCCCCTGCCATCTCCCTCTGCCCTAACAACTCTTTTTAGACATTCTTCCAGGGTGTCAGGAGCCCCGAAATTGCCGTCTCATTGACACTTTTTCCTTTAGAATACAGACAGAAACAAGGAGGCAGAGCCAGGTACGGCCAGGAACCAAAGCAAGCTGACATTACAATTAAGAAGCAGTGGCAATCCCCAAGCTCAGCACTGCCGTTGACAAAGACAAGAGTCTGGACTCAGCTGTCTCCATGGTGCCTCCAGGGCTGCAAGCCATCTATTCCCAGTCAAGTGGACTGTCCCCTGTCTAAAGTACCAACACAGATGTCATCTTAAAGACATTTTTCAGTAAGCGTTTGATATTCACTGTTGCTCTTCTGTTCCAGTACTGATTCTGCTGGGTGTTGAGGACAGAGAGCTATTAAGTCTCAGTCGAATAGAAAAGAAAATAATCATGATAAACCCACAGATGAAGCTGCAATGGGATTTTGGCTGGGAAAGCCAGGAAAGCCACACAAGGCGTTGCTAAGTGCATTTTCACCAGGAGGAGAGGTGGAGGGGTAGAGGGTTCCAGGCAGAGAAAAGGACGCATGCAAAGAGAGGACTGAGAAAAGCTCGGTGTGGCTCTAATATGGTGATGGGGCAGGGAGGGGGCATCCCAGAGCAGCTGGGAATGAAGCTGGCCATAGGATTCAGCTGCTTCGTGCAGGCCATGTATGCCACTGAAGACGCCAAGGTTTAAGAGCCATGCAGGCCGTGGAGCGGAGAACAGAGGGAAAAGAGCTAGTCAAAGACAGTATAAAGGGTAAACTAGGGCTGTGAAAAGACAGAGGGAATTCATAATATGGAGATGGTGTAACTATAACTCAGGCTTACTAGCCAATACAATTTGGAAAACTGAGGGGGAGGGGCTGAGGACAATGTTGAGGTTTCTAACTCAGCAGATGATCTTAATCAGTATACCAGATAAACTCTTTATTGAGGAGTAAGAAAATGTATTCATTTGCTCATTCTTTCATTAAAAAAAAAAATTTTTTTTTTTTTTTTTTTGGGCACCTGCTATGTGTAAGGAAGCACTGGGCAATGTGACCCCTTGTCCTCCTGGAGCTACAATCTAACACAGGACAGCAAGCAGGGGACGTGCTATGCTGCAGTGTAGGAGAAACCACGGGACAGGATGCCAGCACTTCTCCTTCTGAAAACAAGAGGGAGAGGGCATCTGAGTAGAAACACGTATGAAGCAGGGAAACACCTGCTACATTTTTAAAAATAAAAATGGGAAATTTCTAGTCTCCCATTCGGTCATGTAATGGGCAGCGTAAAAGCAGCTCATGGGGTAGGAATATGGAAAATACAGACTTGAATATTAAAAAGCAATTAAACTGTGCGTCTCTTTGTATTCAGGCGATCCTCACTGCAAAGCAACCTACCAATCTACAGCTCCTACATCAAGTTATTTCTTCAGGTCAAGAAAACAACAAAGAATCTTCTTCTGTAACAGAAGTATGCACACGGGAGGGAAGGTGGAGGGACAGCTACTGGGTTAATAAACCTGATGTTTAAGCTGATTTTAAGAGCATCAACTTTTCCTTTTTGTTAAAGATATTTAAAAAAAATTACTTAACAAAAGATTACAAAGGACTGCATAAAATTTAATTATTGGAACCCAAATACATAGTCAGAAAGGATTTCAAAACCAGCACAATTATATAAGTGTGACTGTAATCAAAAGATTAACATCTCCAAGTTTTTGATCATTAGATCTGTGATTTCTGGGTCAATTTTCTTCTCTTCCTAAGGCAACGTTTCTAATACCATTAAGAAAAGCAAGTACTATTGGAATGGCAAGAGCCCTGTGATCATCTTATCCATTCCCCTGATTTTACAGGTAAAGAAACATAACCCAAAGTAGGTGGAAGACCAGGCTGGGGTCATATAAAGAACAAAGCATGGAGCCAAGTCTCCCACTGCTGGGTCACTGCTCTGCCGACAATGAGGGTAGTGAGGTCATGGACAGGTATTAATTTTCCTTTAGTCTGAATATCTTTAGAAAACTACAAACCTAGTACCCTATATCTCAAGTGACCACAGCAGTGATATGAACAAATCAGCACATCTCGAATACACAGCTGGAGGATGCAGCCACCTGGATTACTAGCGTAAAATCACGGTATGAGCATAAAATTCTGTTCTTAATGTTTTGTTGTTGTTGTTTAACATGCCTTCACTGAATAATGGTGCCAACCTGGATTCTGCAGCCCTGCGTAAATCACTGCCCATTGTGGCTAAGCTGTAATGTTAACCAACCAATTTAAAACCATTACTGACACAGAAACATGTATTTAGAGATTGTGTGCCAACTACGAAACCACACCGTTTTTCAATCATGTGTACAGGATACTCTATATGGAATGCTAAATACTCAAAATCACACTGGTTTCTGGGGTTACCTTTCTTGATTGGTCAGTTTGGCATACATGGCTTTTACCAATTCCGGGCTTTTCAGAAAATGGTCTGTAATAACCAAGAACCTAAGAGAAAAGAAGGAATAAGTTTGGTTACTAGAAACATAGTAAAACAGACATGGCTTTATCTGCTTTATAAGCATATCTTAAGACATACAAAAGAATTCCTTTTTATTGGATTTTTGATAAGCTACAATCGTAAATGTTTTAGGAGGCTCATGTACGATTTTTCCATTAGCAGACAAAAGGGAAAAAACCCTCCAAACATTTTTCTCAGACTTTACTTCTGAAAAATTTAATGAAATATTTCAAATTTTCTCAACTGGAGAAAAGGGCCTACGATAGCTTTTATTTAAGTTGAGAAAGGAAAATACCTCACTATAGTTTAAACATGAAATTTAGTTACAAGTTCAAGTATAAACAGAAAACATATTAAACTGTTTTAATCAAACTTCACCAGAGAAACAGACGTGTCATCCCTTTATTTGAACACATGCCAACACCACCCTGGCTCGATTCCCACCCTGTAAGAGATCTCATGTTACCATGAAAACACCCTCGCTGTCAAGCAACACGCTCCTCAAACTTATGGAAACCCCCGAGGCAAAGATTATAGGCACATTTCTTCCAAGTACCACTGTGACAACTAAAAAGACTGAACAGTATTATTAATTAATTCTGAATCACCTTTACCAGAGGGCATCTGAAGGAAACACCTAACAACTGAAGAATACACTGCTTATAACCAAGGTTTTGGTTCCAAGTGTTCACTGTGAAGCATTAAATAAATATATTTACAGACAATTCATTTACTCGCATGTTAACAATTAAAATCATATAACAGAAGTATGTCTTTCACTACGATAAGATGAAGCATATTCACTACAACACAGTCATTTCATATAACACGTATTCCATTTCTTTCTTATACAACCTCTAAAAGAGCTGATCAATACTTTGATGTAAAATATTTCTAAAAATAACAGATAATTCTCAAAATCCTCAAACAATTTTCAAACCAATTAGGTAGGTCATCAAGCTGCAACAATAGCAATCCATGCGTTCCAAGCAGGGTACACAAACAAAACTGATCCTAAAGCTCATTCCTGACTCAGCTATTTGGAAGTCAAAACAGTTTCCCATAAGAACACTCATTCAAAAACACAAAGTTCCAAGGACTGTGCTAGGGGCTAGGGATATAGATATGAGTAACTCACAAGCCCTATTTCCAAACTCCCAACAGTGGAGAAAAACACATACATAGGCGGATAATTACAGAAGGATGTGTTACCTGTGACGTACAGACATCAGGGTTTATAGAAACAACAAAGTTTAACCAACCAGCCCTGGGGAGAGAGGGGAGCAGGGGACAAGAAGAACAAGCAGGCTAAAGGAGGTATCCCCTGAATCCCTAGGAGAAGGCGGGGGGGACATTTAAATTAGAGGAGCAAGAAGGACTTAGAAAAACAGCATGAAGGCAAGAATAGCATCTGCTCAGGAGGCTTTTAGCAGTAAAACCCTGCCAGGGTTCAAGAAGAGATTCCAGGCCCAGAGCTTAGCTGCTCAGCTCCCCAACACTGGGAGTGCCGCTGGCAAGCTGCCCTCGGCTATGGGCCCTTCAGAACTGTCTCAGCTGCACAAAGGCCCCTCAGCCAAGGTTTCAGCTTATTTAAGACCACCCTTTCCTTCACATTGGTGATCTGTGTTCTCTTTCTTTTTGCTCGATCAGTCTAGCTAGGGCTTTATCAATTTGGTTGATCTTTTTAAAGAACCAACTCTTGCCTTTGTTAATTTTCTCTATTGTTCTTCTGCTTTCTATTTCACTGATTTCTGTCCTTACTTTTTACTATTTCCTTCTTTCTGCTTACTCAGGATTCACCGGGCTCTTCTTCTGCTAGTGCCTTAAAACAACCGTAGGTCACTGTTTTCAGGTTGTCTGCTTCTCTTATCTGTGCTACTTCTACAAGCCCTCGGCCTCTGTCTTAGTTTAGGCTTTCATCGCTTTCTGACTTAATCTAACCATCTCCAACGCATGTTCCACGCTACTGCCAGAATCAGACCTTCTGGATAAGCATATTTCACCATTAACTTATCTCCCCTAAAGCTCTTCAGGGAGACCTTGTGGCGCAGGGTTAAGCATCTGGCTGCTAATCCAAAGGTCAGCAGTTTGAATCCACCAGCTGTTCCTTGGAAACTCTATGGGGCAGTTCTACTCTGTCCTATAGGGTCACTATGTGTCGGAATCAACTCGATGGCAAGGAGTTTGGTTTTGGTTTGGAATTTCCATAATTTGGAATTTCCCTACACATCCTATTGTTATGGCTTCTGATTTAACTTCCTTGTGCTGAGAGAACATACTGTGTATGGCTTCAACCCTTTGTATAAGCACTGAGACTTCTCTAGAGCCCAGCACAGGCTCAATCTTGGCGAACAGAACACATGCAGCTGAAAAGAAAGTGGGTTTTCCAAGTGTTGAGTCTTATGTTCTAGAAGCACCTCCCAGGTGAAAGTGGATGACAGCGCTATTGACATCAGCTGTGTCCCCTGATATTTTTGTCTACTGGTTCCACCCATGGCTGAAGAGTGGGTGTTAAAATCTCCAACCATCACTTCCACGTCCACGCATAATGGAATAACAATTTACCCTCCGACCTTAAATAAAAGGAGCCCAGGTGGTGCAGTTGGTTAAGCCCTTGACTGCTAACCAAAAGCTGTGTGGTTCAACATTTTGACCAGCTGCTCTACAGGAGAAAAGACCTGGCAATCTACTTCCAAAAAGATTACAGCCTAGGAAACCCTGTGGGGCAGTTCTACTCTGTCACGTGAGGTCACTAAGAGTTGGAGCTGGCTCAACAGCACACAACAACAACCTTGACCAACTACAAAACCAGACAAAAATACATGAAGCAATGGTCTGCAGACAACAGACAACAAACCTGAGTCAATCAGGTTTCGGGAATAAAAGACACTTCGGAGAAGTATTTCTTAAACAAAAGAACAAAAAACCTAATAAATGCTTCATAAATATGATTCGATCAATCCTTGAGGCCTAAGTAGCAGGACTGAGACATTTGGTGAAGGAAGGAGCAAATTCTATGTATTGAAATGTGTGTCTCAGAAGGAAAAACGGAAGTGAAAAAGTTCTCCCTGGATAGAGGAGGTGAGGGTACACATGGGAATGAGGCAAGGACAGAGGAAAAGGAAAACTGGAGTCACAGCCACCACAGCACTGTCTCTGGGATCAACGGCAGCCATTGGGGAGAAAAATGAAGGTGTGAAGGTGTATCTGGACTTTTCAAGGTTATGGCAAGATAAATTCCAAATGGATCAAACGCTTCAACATATGTTGTTGTTGCCAGGTGTCATCGAGTCAGTTCCAACTCATAGCGACCCCGTGTACTACAGAACGAAACACTGCCCGGTCCTGCGCCATGCTTACAATCGCTGTTATGCTTGAGCCCCCTGTTGCAGCCACTATGTTTACATCTCATTGAGGGTCTTCCTCTTTTTCACTGACCCTCTACTTTACCAAGCATGATGTTCTCTCCAGGGACTGCTCTCTCTTGATAACATGTCCGAAGTACGTGAGATGAAGTCTCACCACCCTTGCCTCTGAGGAGCATTCTGGCTGTACTTCTTCCAAGAAAGATTTGTTTGTTCTTTTGGAAGTCCATGGTATATTCAACATTTTCCACCAACACCACAATTCAAAGGTGTCAATTCTTCTTCAGTCTTGCTTATTCACTGTCCAGCTTTCCCATGCATATGAGGCGACTGAAAACACCATGGCTTGGGTCAGGCACACCATAGTTTTCAAGGTGACATCTTTGCTTTTTAACACTTTAAGGAGGTCTTTTGCAGCAGATTTGCCCAATGCAATGTGGCTTTTGGTTTCCTGACTGCTGCTTCTATGGGTGTTGATTGTGCATCTAAGTAAAATGAAATCCTTGACAACTTCAATCTTTTCTGTTTATCATGATGTTGCTTACTGGTCCAGTTGTGAAGATTTTTGTTTTCTTTATGTTTAGGTGTAATCCATACTGAAGGCTGAGGTCTCTGATCTTCATCAGTAAGTGCTTCAAGTCCTCTTCACTTTCAGCAAACAAGGTTGTGTCATCTGCATAATGCAGGCTGTTAATGAGTCTTCCTCCAATCCTGATGCCCTGTTCTTCTTCACATAGTCCAGCTTCTTGGATTATTTGCTCAGCACACAGATGGAATAAGTATGGTAAAAGGATACAATGAAAGGATACAACCCTGATGCACACCTTTCCTAACTTTAAACCACACAGTATTTCCTTGTTCTGTTCAAACAACTGCCTCTTGATCTATGTACAGGCTCCTCATGAGCACAATTAAGTGCTCTGGAATTCCCATTCTTCATATGTTATCCATAGTTTGTTATGATCCACATAGTTGAATGCCTTTGCACAGTCAATAAAACACAGGTAAATATTTTTCCGATAATCTCTGCTTTCAGCCAGGATCCATCTGACATCAGCAATGATATCCCTCGTTCCACTTCCTCTTCTGAATCCAGCATGAATTTCTGGTAGTTCCCTGTCGATATACTGCTGCAGCCACTTTTGAATGATCTTCAGCAAAATTTTACTTGAACGTTATATTCATGAAATTGTGCAATAATTTCCACATTCAGTGGATCATCTTTCTTGGAAACAGGCATAAATATGGATCTCTTCCAGTTGGTTGACCAAGCAGCTGTCTTCTAAATTCCTTGGCATAGACAAGTGAGCGCTTCCAGGGCTGCATCCATTTGCTGAAACATCTCAATTGATATTGCATCAATTCCTGGAGTCTTGTTTTTCGCCAATGCCTTCAGCGCAGCTTGGACTTCTTCCTTCAGTACCATCGGTTCCTGATCATATGCTACCTCCTGAAATGGTTGAATGTCGACCAATTCGTTTTGGTACAGTGACTCTGTACAGTGACCATCTTCTTTTGATGCTTCCTTCATCGTTTAATATTTTCCCCATAGAATCCTTCAATATTGCAACTCGAAGCTTGAATTTTTTCTTCAGTTCTTTCAGCTTGAGAAATGCTGAGCATGTTCTTCCCTTTTGTTTTTCTATCTCCAGACCTTTGCACATGTCCTTTTAATACTTTACTTTGTCTTCTCTAGCCGCCCTTTGAAATCTTCTGTTCAGCTCTTTTACTTCAGCATTTCCTCCTTTTGCTTTAGCTACTCAATGTTCAAGACCAAGTGTCAGAGTCTCTCCTGACATCCATTTTGGTCTTTTCTTTCTTTCCTGTCTTTTTAATGACCTCTTGCTTTCTTCATGTATGATGTTCTTGATGTCATTCTACAACTTGTCTAGTCTTTGGTCATTAGTGTTCAATACGTCAGCTCTCTCAAGATGGCCTCTAAATTCAGATGGGATACACTCAAGGTCTTACTTTCGCTCTTGTCGACCTGTTCTAATTTTCTTCAGTTTCAACTTGAACTTGCATATGAGCAACTGATGGTCTGTTCCTCAGTCAGCTGCTGGCCTTGTTCTCACTAATGATATTGAGCTTTTCCATTGTCTCTTTCCATAGATGTAGTTGATTTGATTCCTGTGTGTTCCATCTGGCAAGGTCCATGACAGTCACCGTTTATGTTGATAAAAAAAAGGTATTTGCAATGAAGAAGTTGTTAGTTTTGCAAAATTCTATCATTCGATCTCTGGCATTGTTTCTATCACCAAGGCCGTATTTCCCAAGCACCGATCCGTCTTCATTTCTAACTTCCACATTCCAATCACCAGTAATTACCAAGGCATCTCGATTGAGTATTTGATCAATTTCAGACTGCAGAAGCTAATAAAAATCTTCAATTTCTTCTTCTTTAGCCTTAGTGGTTGGTGTGTAAATCTGAATAATAGTCACATTAACTGATCTTCCTTGTAGACATATGCGTATAATCCTATCACTGACAGTGTTGTACTTCAGGATAGATCTTGAAATGTTCTTTTTGACGATGAATGCAATGTCATTCCTCTTCAAGTTGTCATTCCCAGCATAGCAGACCATATGATTGTACGATTCAAAATGACCAATACCAGTCCATTTCAGCTCACTAATGCCTAGGATATCGATGTTTATGCGTTCCATTTCATTTTTGACAATTTCCAATTTTCCTAGATTCATACTTTGGACATTCCAAGTTCCGATTATTAATGGATGTTTGCAGATGTTTCTTCTCATTTTGAGTCGTCTCACCTCAGCAGGTGAAGGTCCTGAAAGCTTGATTCCATCTATGTCATTAAGGTCGACTCTATTTTGAGGAGGTAGCTCTTCCCAGTCCTATTTCAAGTGCCTTCCAACCTGAGGGGCTCATCATCTCGCACTATATCAGACAACGTTCCACTGCTATTCATAAGGTTTTCGCTAGCTAATTCTTTTCAGAAGTAGATCACCAGGTCCTTCCCAGTCGGTCTTAGTTTGGAAGCTCAGCTGAAATCTGTCCACCAGGGGTGACCCTGCTGGTATCTGAATACTGGTGGCACAGCTCCCAGCAACACAGCAACATGCAAGTCCCCATAGTACAACAAACTGACAGATGCGATACCAGGTAGAGGACTGGAACACTCAAAACTTCGATAGAAAACTCTGTTAGCAATGATGTGGAAAAACAAGGACTCTCAAATTTGTTAAGCGAGTATATACTGATATAACAATGAAGGACAACTTGGAAATGTTTACCAAAATGATGAAATCATATTCCCTTTGACCTAGCAACTGCACTTATGAGTTTGTCCTAAGACAGACATACTTGCCCACGTGCAACACGACACATGTATGAACAAGGCTACTCACTGCAGCACTGGGTAATCGAGAAAAGTTGGAAACAACCTAAATGCCCATTGATAAGGGACTGATTAAATAAATTTGGGTATATTCATATAAATAAGAAAAAATGAGGAAGATCTTTATATAGTGATATGGAAAAATCTAAACAAATGCACTACTTAGTGAAAAAAGCAAGAAACTCAACAGTGTGGAGAGAAGAAAGATATAAAAGCGTACCTGTTTAGGCGGTGGGGTTGGAGGAACTAGGTAGGTAATTAGGAGGGAGACTTTATGCCTTTTGATATTTGAACCACATTAATGTATTATCTATCCAAAAATTAAGCACGTAACTTAAGTGGTATATCCAGGCAAAGTAATCTCACATTTAATCCCATTTAATAAACATTCTGCGAAAGAGTGAACGCATTTCCCTATCTTGATGAAGAATCATTCAGGCTGTTAGCTCCTCAGGTTTCATGGAAAAAAGACAGTGATGTTGGAGAAATTAGGTATGTTTGGTTTTAACAGTAGCTATTTCTAGGCTTGCAAGGTTCTGTAATTTCTCCAAAACATCAATCAAAAGTCTCTACATCTCTTCTCAAACAAGATAAAAGGAAACAGAAAGAAAAGGTGAGTTGTCTTCACCTCTCCGTCACAGCAGCTCAGTAACACAGGAATTCAGGTTCTCTAACACCGAGGCCAAAACCTTACCATGCACATGCACGCGGTCTTCACTTCTTCCCTGCAAACAGAATCACGTCACAGACTGAGCTTTACCAGAACACATCTTTTCCCTCCATACGATCCTGACAGCAGTCCCTCTCCTCACCCCAAGCCATCCTTCAACTTTCACTTTAAGTCTCACTTTCTCCAGAAAGCTGTTCCTCACCCCCAGCCCTGCAGCATGCTTCCGGGACACCCTGATCTTCTAGAGCTTCATATGACTGTAATTCCACAGAGATGACGTCTTCACTTAGACGTAAAATGGGCATCTCAAATTTAACTTGGCCAAAAGAGAACTCCTGGTTTCCCCTACGCCCACCCCCAAACTGCTCCACTCGTCCTCCTCGGTCATACAAGCCACAAACCTAGCTCCTATCCTTGCCTTTCTTTTTCCCACCTCATGCTGACAAATCAAATCCGTCACGAGGTCTCATTGACTCTCCCTGTATAACATATTCAATCTACTCATTTCTCTTCATGCTTACTGCCAACCAACCCAATCTAAGCCACCAACACCTCTCACTTGGGCAATTACAACTGCCTCCTAGCTGGTGTAGCACCCTCCATCCGGTCCTCCACTCGCCCTCAAGTTCAACTCTGTCCTGCAACCAGGGAAACCTTCTAAGACATCAACCAGGGCAGCACACGGCCTCCCACTGCACACAGAATAAAATCCAATCTCCCCATTCTGGTTCACGAAGCCCCACCAAGTTGGCCTCCAGTCCCTCCACCCATCCTGCTGTAACTACCCCGGGCCTTCTAATCCTGAAACAAGGGCCTCTGTCTTGGGGCCTCAGCACTCTGTCTGTATTCACTGCCTGGACTATTCTTCCCAACCTGTCCCCCTTTCCCCAAAGGTCTTCAAATGGTGGCCATTTACTTCTCAGCTCAAATGTCACCAACTCAGAGGGGGTTTCCTTGACCACCGAACTTTAAAGGAGCACTGAGTCACTCTACATCGCATCACCTCACTACAGAACTTAATTAAGTTCTGCTGTGCTTTCATTTTTTTCATTGTCTGTCCTGTCCACCAATCACATTAAAACTACTACTAGTGATAATAACTAACACTTGCATAGTATTTAAAGAGCCCTGGTGGTGCAGTGGTTAAGCACTCGCCTGCTAACCAAAAGGTTGGCAGTTCGAACCCACCAGCCGCTCCATGGAAGAAAGACATGGCAGTCTGCTTCCATAAAGATTTACAACCTTGGAAACCCTATGGGGCAGTTCTACTCTGTCCTATAGGGTTGCTATGAGTTGGAATTCGACTCGATGGCAGTGGGTTTGTTTTGTTTTTTTTTTTTTGGGTGGGGGATATAGTGTTTACTATGTGCACCATTATAAGGGACAGCTTAACACACAAACACACCACGTATTTTTCTTCAAAGCCCGTATCTAACATGTTACACATCTATTTGTTTTGTTGTTCATTATCTGTCTACTCTACTAAAACATAATGTCTGATTAATCTTTGAACCTTCATTGCCATGAACAGTGTCTGGCACACTTCAAACACCCAATCAGTAATTACTGAATCGATTAATTATTTAACCACTTTATGAAGGCAGCATCTGTAAGTGTCCTGGGTTTCCCAGAAGCCTGCACAAAGTGGTAGCAGTTTTGTAATTCACTAGTTCCATAAGATAAAAGCCAATCAGATGCTTAGGAAAAGTATAATTATTCCCTGTATGGAAACAAAAAAGATCCTTCTCCTGTGTGACATGGTGGCAGTGCCCACGGCAGCATAGCTGCCCCATTTATTCCTCCAGCTAAGCCAGTGTCATGAGGGAGTCCTCCAAGGCCCCAAAGCAATGACAGCCAGACATGAGGCTCCCCATAATCAAATTAACTCAAGAAAAACTGTAAAGTACCTTCAAGGCACAGATGGACTACACACTTTTCAGGTAAATCTCCTAAATATTATTTTGCAGATAATCAAGTGGCAATGACTTCAAGATCATATTCCCTGAGTTAGCAGTCAAATGCAAAAATATATGCTTCAGAAGTCACCAGAACTGAGTACTTGCTCATTCACTTTAACCAAAGAAAACACCATAATTAAAAAGGCAAAGTCATCACAGAGGGGTGTCTACATCAAGCACCAAATCCAAAAAAAAAAACAAACCTGTTGCCATTGAGTCGATTCCAACTCACAGCAACCCTAAAGGGCAGAGAACTGTCCCATGGAGTTTCCAAGGAGCGCCTGGTGGATACGAACTGCTGACCTTTTGGTTAGCAGCCGTAGCTCTTAACCACTATGGCACCAGGAATCCCTAAATCCCTGAGAGATAAGAATCTGGATCAGCACAACGCTGGTTCCTATAAGATGAAGGTGAGACACATCTCCACTCTCCAACTTCTTCACCATTTCTGACACCTCCCGTCCCCCTATGGCACACTCTACTTCTCTGCTGGGCTGGATAATTCACTGCAATGGCCACATGGAACTCAGACCATACTCACAGTTATGTGGTTTATCAGGGAAGTAACAGGCTACCACTCAGGATATAGGTCAACTTGGAAATAACAGGAATACCTTAGGATCAGGATCACAAGCACATGGGCAAGGTCTGGAAGGCTCCCCCAAAGAGACAGCACATCCCTCCCCTCCTCAGCTCAGGACAGCTTCCAACCCGGACAGCTCTCTCAGCTGATCTCTGCCGTACTAGCCAACAGGCCCTTCTCAGCTATGCAAGCAAGCTGACCCTTCTCGGCTATGCACGGCACCTCTGGACAGACTTCCTCTCAGCCCCTTCTGGACAGGCTTCCTCTCAACCCTCAGGCCTAGCCCCCTCTGGGCCTTAGGATTATAGCTCTCAGCATGGCTGGGGCATCTGAGCTGCCGAAGACAGGCCAGCTCGGTCCCCACACGGCCACTTGCTCTGCTTGAGTGTCCGCTTGCACAGGCACAAACTGTGGCTGATTCCCCTTTATGGGGCACCCAGCTCCACTGGCAACCTCCTGCCCCAGAAGTGCCCAGCTCCACTCCATGGGCCAACTCGCCCACCACTGCTGTCTGCCAGTCTTGGGGTTTCTGCCACTCGTACTGTTGCCAATGTTTCTCTGCTGCTCAGCTCCGCTGTGCCTGCCACCATTTCTCTGCTGCTGAGCCCCCTTCTGGGCATCTCACGGTCTTCAGCGTTACAGCCCTTGACCTATATTACAACTCTTTTAGGAGGTTCCCTCCTCTTCCTCTCTCCTTGCCTGTAAAATCCTCTGTGAGGTTGACTGTTTATATAAGCAAACTCCTTGTCAATTTCAAGGTGTGGCCCTCTCAGCAGCACCATCAACCAGCCAATCCCCTTAGTGGACTGCAAGTCACTCAACCCTATTGGGTGGATTTTCAAGCCACTATCTGAATAGCAAATTGACCAATCCCTGCACGGTGGATAAAATCAGAGTCAACTGTGGCTCAACCAACCACTTTTGGCAGAATTACAAACCCAGGACCAGAAATACAGTATTTAAGAAAAAACCCACTGCACCACAAGGCGCAAGAATGACATCTCCCCACGCTGCTACATAAAAGAGAGCTGAAGAAGTCCCTATGTTCAAGGCTCAGACAGACAGAAGGCACGACAGGTAGTTCTGCTTCCACCAGCCCTTTCACCAAACCAACCACTCTAGTAAGTTTGCAACTATGTCCATATGCCTCTAAAAAACATATGGGGCATGAAATGCAAGAGTCTGGAAACTTCTAATCTATATCAATCCCTTCATTTTAGAAATAAGGAGAGTGGCCCAGAAAAGATCAGTGTCTAGGTGAAGGTTCCTTGGTCACCTAAAAAGTCAGAACAAGCACTTGGTTTCCTGTCTTCCATGATTCCTCTAGAATGTTCTCCTAGAGTTTGTCACTTGCTTGAGCAGCCTCTGGAAAGAAGTTTCAAGTGAATTCAAAACCTAAGTTAGAGTCAGGTTCTTCATTCCATCTTCAGTTCAAAATTATCAGAAGTGAAATTCATTTATATCTTCTTTCATTCAACAAATAGTAAACAGCCACTGTGAGTAAAGATGGTGACATTTTTACTTCACTGTAGAACTATTTAGAGAAAAACAGAACAGCTGTCACCCACATTCAATTTCCAGAAAAAAGAGTGTTCTGTGAGAGCATTCATCCAAACAACTGAAATCCTTTGCTATACTACCTCACGGAGTAACAGCTAATGTATAACAACACTGGCTGCAAATAAATACTAAACATACAGAACGATAATGATGACACACCAATGGGATGTGCAGCTGTTAGGATTGTTTTTCTAAATACAATGCACTCTCCATTCCAGGGTGCCTTATAAACTTGCAAGTAAATTCTCAACATTCAAAATTCATTAAACTTTTTATCAAACATGTGCAAGTATCAAATATCTACTCAAGGGAAACCAAGGGCTGCGACCCAATCATGTTCACTATTTCCGAGTTAAAAACGTTACATTTGTGATTAAATTCTTTCACAGAACTACTAGCTCTGTAAATTCAGAAAATTTGTGGTACTAGTGCTTCGGTGGTGGGGGCGGTTCCCACTGATCTAAAGCCTAAAACACCACAAGGATCTTTAGAGACTGTAATTAATACTCCAACTTTATGGAAAATAGAATAAATTATCTTGGCGTAAGGGAGGGGGCAAAAATACATTCTACCAAAGGCAGAAGGGAGCCCTGGTGGCGCAGTGGTCAAGAGTTCGGCTACTAACCAAAAGGTCGGCAGTTCAAATCCACCAGCTGCTCCTTGGAAATCCTATGGGGCAGTTCTACTCTGTCCTATAGGGTCGCTATGAGTCAGAATCGACTCGACGGCACCTAACAACAACGAAGGCAGATGGGGGAATAGAGAGTACATCAGAGAAACACATATTTATCTTGCAAAGAGAAAAGAAACTAGAAATGTGGTACTTTCCTAGACTCTCTACTTCATGTGCACACAGCATCATTACAGGCTGAGATCCCTGCCTCGTGTGCACGAGGCTATCAGGCTGGCTCAGGAGGCCTGGCGTTTCTGCCACTGCCTTCATTCTCTAATACCAGGGTCAGCCCACCCCAGGCAATGTCAGAGGCGAAACTCCCTGGTTTAATCTTGAAATTTATCATTTAAACGGGTTAAGGCAAAGCTAATGTTCACAAATCAAGCTGTGGATGCCAGAGCACCAACCACATTTTTACATCATTTTTCCAAAACAAAATGCAGGATGCTGCTTCTTCTCCCCTCCCTCATCTCTCTCTTTCACTCAGCATCTTCTTCATTTATCATTGATTTTAAAGTACATAAACTGTTACAGAGAGATCAACCAACGCCTGTATTACAATGTTTATACACCAAACAGAATAGGGTAAACCCAATCTAAGCACTCAAGAGAGTATGTGCAAACACACAATATTAGAGGCGGCAACTTCACTGGTATAAAAGATATTCCAAAAGTCAGGATTTTAGAGAATTTTTTTAAAGTGAAAACTACCTATGTATCTCCATGTCTATACAAGCACGCAATATCTAGGCTATACTCATAATAAGAATAAAATAAATTTCACAGACCCCAGAAAACGTCTTTATGCTTCACTGATTAACATGAAGAATTTGATTTAAATGTGCTCTGGAAAATGAATGTCACTCTCATTTGTTTTAAGACCTGAAAAATCTAAGCCATGGTTGTTTAATACAGCAATTTGGACCAAGTGTACAAAGCCACCATAGAAAGCAACTTTATTTCTCCTGTTCGACAGGCAGAGCCTGGACCCTTTGTGGCGCCTAGGGCGCGACATTCCACACTGGTTAAATGTGAATAATGGTGAGAGAAAAATATAAGCCTGTTGGTTCAATGTCAATGCTTCTTCTACTAGAAAAGGGGAGTTATAATCTCTGAAAAAATAATAGTAGCTAGGGTTTACTGAACGCACTCATGCGAGGCCCTAGGCTAATGGCCCTTCCGCACGTGCTATGTTCCCGCCACCCTCTGTTTAAGGCCACACTCTTTAGCAGGCAGCAGTTGTAAAGGTGATGAGCACAGATCTGGGTCTCAGAAAGAGCTGGGCTTGAGCGTCAGTTCTAACGCTGTTTGGCAGAGTGACACCAGATGTACTATCTAGCCTCCCAGCTTCACAGATATTCTGATTCTCCTGCTCTGGGCCTGTGGTAAGATGGTACTCCCTGCTCCTGACTCTGGGACGAACACACAACTTACTCTGACTACTAAACAGTGAGCAAAAATGATCTGTGTCACTGTCAGGTGGAAGCCTTTAAGAGCACCAGGCATCTCTTAATGTCCCTGCCTCTGCCATGGGGATGAGAGAAACAAGACATGAAGATAAAGTCTCCACCGAACTGGGTCCATTTTAGAACTGGCTCTAAAGTTAACAGAGCAACCTGCCCCCATCCCACCCACCCACACCTCACTGGGCAGGTAGAAAAAGTGAGAAATAAACTTTGGTTCTGTTAAGCCATAGAGATTTGGGGTTGTTTGTTTCAGAAACAGACCCTACACACTGTCTTGACAGACACCAAAGTCCGCGTTGTAGGATTATGCTCAGAATTAAATGAGATGATTTATATGAAGCACTTAGCATGGTGACCGGCACAAAATACCAGAATCTCCCAGAATAACAGAAGAGGAGGAAACAGTTCTCATTCACCGTAAGAGGTCAGCATTACCCTAACACCAAACCCAGACAAAGACGTTACAAGAAAGGGTGACTACAAAACAACGCTCACGTGAACGTGAGATGGAAAACCCTCCATAGAACATGAGCAAATTGAACCAGGCCATAGACAGAAAAGATAATACACTATATCCGGGGATTATCCTGGGAATGCAAGTCTGGCTAAACATTTGAAAATTAATTGCTGCAATTCACTGCATCAACAGGCTAAAAGAGAAAAACAGTATCTCAACAGATACAGACAAAGCATTGGACAAAACTGAATACGCATTCCTGGTAAAAAAAAAAATTCAGCAAACTAGGTACAGACGAGAACTACTTCTGTCTCATAAAGGGCACCTACAAAAGCCCTGTGGCTCACATCATACTTAATCGTGAAAGACTGAACACTTCCTCACTAGGACAAGAACAACACAAAGACGTCGGCACTCACAACATCGTACCAGAGGTTCTAGTAAGAAAGAGAAATAAAAAGCACACAAATTAGAAAGGGAAAAATAAAACTGTCTTGATTCACAGATGACATCGCTGTTTATGTCACAATCTCCTGAAAAGCTACTAGAACTAAGAAGTGAGTTTCACAGTGTCTGAGGACACATGCAGGTCAGTACACAAAATCAATTTTGTTCCTATATACTAGCAATGAACAAATGAAGCTAATCTTTTTTTAAAGTACCATTTACCACAGCACCAAAAACTGTGAAATACTTAACTATAAACCTAGCAAAATATGTACAAGATCTAAATGCTATAGCACTAAATACTACTAAGAGAAATAAAGAACACCTAGATAAATGGACACAAACACTGTTTATGAACAGGAAAACTCAATATTGTTTAAGTGTCAATTCATCCCACAGTCTCAGTGCAATCCTAACAAAATCCAAACAAGATTTTTGTACCATCAACAAACTGATTCTACAATTTATATGGAAAGGCAAATGATGTAGAAGAGCCAAAGCAATTTTTAAGAAGAAGACCAAAGTTGGAGGGCTCAAATGCCTTGATTTCAAGACCTACTTAACGCTACAGTCTAAGTCAGACACTGCGGTACTGGCAAAAAGAGAGACACAAAGATCAATGAAACGGTGTGAAGAATTCTGAAATACAGCCACACATATAGGGTGGGTTGATTTTTGGCAAAGACGGTACAAGGGAATTCAATGAGGAAAGAAAAGTGTTTTTGACCAACGGTGCCAGAACTAGTGAGCATCCAAATTAAAAAGAACCTTGATTCGTACTCAGTACATGTACAGAATGAATTACAGAATTAAATGTAAGAACTAAAACTAAAGTTCTAGAAGACAACTCAGAAAAAATCTTGGTGATCTTGGGTTAGGCAAGGATTTTGTCATTTCTCAGCTACAATACTGAAAGTTCGCTCTATAAAACCCATGTTTTAATCCTACGTATACTGTTTCTTTTATAAAATTATTGCCTTGAATCATTACAAACGTGTACTAAGATAACACAGAAGGGAAATTCCAACAGAGATTTTATTTATGGAAACACGACACAGGAAAAAAAATATTTTAATTGAAACATGTATCATTCACGAATCATGAGTGTTTTGGGTAATTGTAAACATATGCATGATGATTTTCCTTTAAAGCTACAACACTGAAATGTGGCAAAAATTTTTTCAAGCTTCAAAATGTAATTACTGTTTCTCACTGTTGGAGTAAGAATTTACAGACAAGCAAGGGGAAGAGACTAGAATGATCCATGTGACAATCGATTAGAGTTGAAGATATCAATAAGAACTCATGTTTAACTTAATATAGATAGTAACGTTTACATATAGAATATTTATAGGTAAGTGTATATACATGGCTTAGTACAAACACATATCTGTTCTTTCTCCATGTTATTGCTTGTATCAAGAGTCTGTTCATTTTCATTGCTGAGTGGTCTTCCAGTTCGGGTTATACTTTAAGAAACTGACTGGGGTTTTGGGTGAACAGACAACATTTTATAATTTTCCTATTTTAAAAGAAGGAAAGAGGTTCTCAGCATTTTTGCACAGAATGTCTGACTTGCAAGAAAGATTACTAGTATCAAGTGGAAGGAGCCTGTATAGTCCTTTAGAGGAGACTCTCGTATGGACCCTATGAAAGTCTCTCTCCTAAGGCACTGAGGACCAGGTGAGCCTAAAACGGCTGAAGGCCCAGGACGCCACCACTCACTTAACGAATTCAACCAATACTACATACCAAGGACTGTTCTACATCAGCACTGAGCAAACAACCTCTGTTTGCAAACAACCGACATTGTGACCCTTACGCAAATACCTTGCGGGGGAAGGGAACAGACAGCAAACAAACACAGAAGTGCGTTATTTGTGTAAAAATACATACTTTTTGGAAGCGATGAGAGCTACTACACGTATGAATAAAGGAGAGTAAAGAAATAGAGAAGTTTTGGGGGGAAACACTATCTAAGGAAAGGTGCTGGAAGGTCTCTCTGAAGACATGCTGGATCTGGAGCAGCCAGCCAGGCAAAGATCTAAAGGGAGACAATTACAGAAGCAATGGCAAGTGTAAGGATCCAGGAGACAGAACAAACTTGGGGTATTCAGAGAGAAGCAGTGAGACCAGCTGCCACTAATGAGCAAGGGAGAATGTGATTTAAAAAAAAAAAAAAACACCAGAAGGTCAGGTGTAGCCAGGCTATATACAGGCCGTGGTTAAGTACTTTTGATTTGCTTCTAGGTACAGACGGAAGCCATGGGAGGGTTTATTTAAGCAAGGGAATGACACAATTCAGAGTAAATTTTGAAAAGGTCACTCCGGCTACTGTGAGAGGTTAAGAGGGCAAGAGGAGAGGCAGAGATGAGTAAGGAAGCTATTGCAATAGTCTGTCTATGGAAGAGATGATGCCACCATGAGCTGTCACGGCAATGATGGCGTGAAGTGGGTGGCCTCAGGATGTATCCTGAAGATGAGGCCAATGAGAACATGTGGGTGACAGCAAAAGAGAATCAAGGATGACCTTTAGGTTCTGGGCCTGAGTAACTGGGTAAACGGTGATGCCGTTTACTAAGAGGATAAAGACTGCGGAGGAGTAGCAGCAAGTTTCACGGGAGGGGGAAATCAAAGTTTGGTTATAGCCTTGATAAGATCAGGGCTTCGAACCAGCTCGGGAAGGTTCAGTAACTGCCAACGTAAATGAGGGCAGAGTATGTGTTGCATAGAAACCAAATCTGTTACCCATCAGATTTTGATCCGAGTAGGAAACAAACAGCGGTGCCTCGCTCAAAGATGGCAGCCGACTGCATTGTTTTGAATGTGTGTTGCTCTCCACAGTCCTGCCAATAATCCAATCTCTCACATCAGGCTCCTGAAACTTTCGGGATCCATGCGGGAGATTGGATTATTGGCAGAACTATGGAGAGTGACACATTAAAAGTGGCGCAGTCAGCCACCATCTTTGAGCAGGGCACCGCTGTGTTTCCTGCTCAAGTCAAAATTCTATGGGCAAAAGATATGTTTGCTATGTAACACATACACTGCCTTTGTTTGCATAGGCAATAACTGAACTGTTCCAAACTGGTTCAAAGCCCTGGATAAGACTGTGATGCCAATTAGAAGCATATAACAGGAAGGTGAATATATTAAGTCTGGAGTTCAGTAAGAGGTCAAGACCAGAGATACAAATCCGGACATCATTGATTTAAAAATGGTATTTTAAACTGAGGAACTAGATGAGGTCACCGAGGGAATGAGTAATGACACAGAAGTAGTCTGAGACTGAGCCATGACTTCTTCTGCCAACTTCTAGCAGCCAAAGAACAGGAGTCACCAAGGAGGCAGGAAGTCTGTGAGAATGAAACCAACACAGATGAAAAATGACACAAGGATGAGACACAGAGAGGGGGTACTCATGACACCTTTGAAGCCCTGGATCCACTGTATTAAATCCAATGACGCTAGGGCTTTCAATGATGTAAGCCAATCAATTCCCCTTTGTGCACACAGTATCTGAATAGGCTGTCACTTAGATTCAGATGAATTATGCATAATGTAATGCTTAATATCTACTATCCTGCTAAGGATACAGTATCAAACAACACTGAATCTTGCCATGAGGAAGCTCCGTTTAACTGACAATTAAAATCAACACGGTGCATTAAGTATTATGATACTGGAGTACACAGGATGCCATGAGAGAAGAGAAGGGAGCAAAAGATTCAGAATACAAGAGGAAGGACAACTATGCTTATTTTCCTAATACCTTTATACTTAAGCCAATAGTAAAATTTATATGCATAAGGCAAGAATCACCCTAGAACCAAGAGGATATTCATCCGGGAGTAAAAATTTGTCATGGAAAATAAATCAACTAGATAATTCAAATGTTGTTGTTAGATGCCATCGAGTTGGTTCCGACCAACTGCAACAGTACTACAACAGAACAAAACTCTGTCTGGTCCTGTGCCATCCTCACAATCGTTGTTATGTTTGAGCCAACTGTTGCAGCCACTGTGTCCATCCATCTTGTTAAGGGTCTTCCTTTTTTTTGCTGACCCTCTACTTTACCAAGCATGATGTCCTTGTCCAGAAACTGGTCCCTCCTGATGACACGTCCAAAGCATGTGAGACGAAGCCTCGCCTTCATTGCTTCCAAGAAGCACTCTGGCTGTACTTCTTCCAAGACAGATTTGTTCGTTCTTCTGGGAGTCCATGGTATATTCAACATTCTTCATCAACACCATAATTCAAAGGCACCAATTCTTGAAGAAGTCTTCCTCATTCATTGTCCAGCTTTCACATGCATATGAGGTGACTGAAAATACCCTGGCTTGGGTCAGGCATACCTTAGTCCCCAAAGTGACATCTCTGCTTTGTAACACTTTAAAAGAGGTCTCTGGCAGCAGATTTGCCCGATGCAATAATTCAAATACAATCAATAAAAACAATGCTTTATTCACAGTTATAACTTCATTTTTATTGTGTGGCCTGCCTATCCCTGAAAATTACTAATATTTCTTATAATACATGACATAATAAAAAAGTAGAAGCCTTAGAGTTCGGCTTTCAATTCTGTCTCTGCTCAACACTTGTTGGGTGACCTCAGTCAAGCTGGTTTACCTTGCTCAGCGCTCAGGTTCCTCATCCGTAAAAGGTGGCAAAATACAATTCACAGGATGTCAGTAATGTGGAAATGAGGTCACACAGGAAAAGCTCCCAACACAGAATCAATGCAAGTTCATCTCCCTTTCCTCTAATGTGTAATTCAGCGCTGACTCTCACCTATTGGCTGATAACCTGCCAATCCACCTTTACTGGGCTGTCAGAATTGGATGAATTCAAATGCCAAAATTGAGCCCTTTCATTCATCCAGGGTTATCTAAGAGCATGAAAACATCTTTCAGACCTACAAACAAAGGAAGCCAACCTTTTTAGAAGACCATTATTCCAATAATTCAAACGGAGTCATGCCAAAGACCTTCTCGCCTACACTTTCCTGTGTCTGTGGTGTACCCAAAGAAAAAGACCCAAAGTTACCGAAACTTTATTCCTTTCTAAGGGGAAAAAAAAAAAAAGAGGAGGAGGAGGGGAAAAAAAAACAATAATAAACCTGTGGATTCTAAGACCATGTAGTTCTGTACTCGTTGTCAGCTATCCCACAGTGCTGGGGAAGGAAGGCAGAAAGTGGGTTTTCTCTCATTTTAAGTAATGGGTTCATATTTAACACTGAAAGTAACAATTTTGTTGAAAGCCTCTAGATTTTTGTGATCCTACTGTTTACCAAATGCAGAGTTCCTCTCACACAAATCAAAATATTCAGCACCTGGCTTGCTAAAGACATGAGTTAACCACTACTGTGCTCCATCTTTTTTCCTGTCTTAATTCCACTTGGTGACCTTAGATAACTTTAATTTGAACTACTCTGAATTACATTTTATAAATGCCTATTATGACCTGTTGCCTTTTATTCCATGCTGCTAAAAAATTACACACACTTAAAACAGATCCAAGGTAGTTAACAAATGAAAAATTCAGCCACAGAAAATTTCTCTCCGTAAGCTGACTCTGATGATTCATCCTGTCATGTTTATGAAATGCTTGCAAAATGATAAGAGATTTTCTAAGTTAAGCACATATTATTTTCATGTGCCAGCTTCTGTTTCTGTGAAAAGGCTAACTGAAATACAAATGAATGTTCAGAAAAATAAAAGATTGAAAAATTAGGTGTAATCTGAATAGCATGACAGAAGTTTATACTAAAAGAGACCAAAACTGATAAAGCTCATACCTCACCACTGAAATGCAAGTGGGACTCTCCCTGTGGCTCAAGGCTCACAGGTGCTTGAAACAAATGTGTGCCCTAACCACACTGGACATGATATGGAAAACATATACAAATACAGATTTTAAGGAAAACAGAGGACTATTCAAAGAAAATCAACTGCCAATTTAACCACCTCATATACAAAACCTTTCAAAAACACATGATCATTCCTCCCAACTCTGAGTAAAGGTTTGTGATGAAATAATAACCACACAGAATAGAAAAGCGAAAGGGCTCATGTACAGGTCCTGCTCTCCACTAAGTACCTCGGAGACTACAGAAGTAAAATATAACTCCTGCTCTGTGGAGCTGAAAATTCAGGGGGAGAGAAGACATAAGTGTGTGACAAGAAATTTAAAAATGAAAACTGAAAAACAGTTAAAGAGAACAACTATCAGTACACAAAAAAAGAAGAGGCCACTTCAGCCTGGACTAACTAAAGAGGAAACTAACTGTGCCCAGATCAGCCAGGTCAGAGAAAATTCTAATGTGCAAAACCCCATGAAGCTTACTTTGTGCACTAAATAGTTTCTCGACTTCAAGATAAAATGGCTTATGATTTTGGAAACTGCTTAAATGGGTTGAATTTTTTAAATTTTTATTGAAATAAAATATATTTAAACATAATACAGAAAAAGAGAGCAGATCATAATAGACATCAGTGGTTTGTCACAAAGTGAATACACCCATGTAGCCACAGCCAAAGTCAAGAAATAGAAACTACCTGATCCCTAGAAGTCCAGTTTTCACAAAAAATTATAAGGCAGGCATATAATGAAACAGGAAAGTATGGCCCATACACAGGAAAAAAAGCAATCAATGGAAACCATACCTGAGGAAGCCCACTGGACTTATTAGACAAAGACTTCGAATCAGCTATCTTAACTACGCTCAAACAATTAAAGAATATCATGTTTAAAGAACTAAAGTATGAGAACAATGTTTCACCAAACAGGGAATATCAATAAAAGATAAAGAAATTATAAAAAAGAACCAAATAGAAATTCTGGAGTTGAAAGGTTCAACAGCTGAAACAAAAAATTCAAAGCGGATGATAGATGTAAATGTAACACTAAAAACTATACAACTTGCAAAAGATAATACAGGAGAAAACCTATGTGACCTTGGGTTTAGCGATGACTTTTTTAAAACACAATACCAAAAGCACAATCCATAAAAGAAAAATAGAGAAGTCAGACTTCATTAAAATTGAAAACTTCCACTCTGTGAAAGACACTGTTAAGAAAATGAAGGAAAAGTGATATACTGGGAGAAAATACTTGCAAAACACGTATATATAAAGGACTTGTATCCAAAATACACAAAAAACTCTTAAAACTCAACAATAAGAAAACAAACAGCCCAATTACAAAATGGGCAAAAGATGTGAAGGCACCTCAACAAAGAAGATATACAGATAATAAATAAGTATATGAAAAGATGCTCAACATCATTTTGTCATTAGGGAACTGCGAACTAAAACAACAATGGGATACCACTAATCTCCTATTAGAATGGCAAAATCCAAAGCACTGAAAACATCGAATGCTGGCAGGAATGTGGAGCAAGAGGAATTGCAAAATGGTACAGCCTCTTTGAAAGACAGTCTGGCAGTTTCTTACAAAGCTAAACATCGGCTCACCATGCTAACCAGTAATCATGCTGCTAGGTTATTTACCCAAATGACATGAAAACATATGTCCACACAAAAGCTGCACACGAATGTTTATGGCACTCACAGCTGTCAAAAACTGCAAGTAACCGAAGTATCCTTCAGTAGATAAACGGATAAACAAACCGTGTGGTACATGCATATAATGGAATATTATTCAGCAATAAAAAGAAATGAGCTATGACTCTATGAAAAGACATGGAGTAACCTTAACTGCATGCTGCTAAGTGAAAGAAGCCAGTCTGAAAAAGCTACATACTGTATGGTTCCAATCATATGACAGTCTGGAAAAGGTAACACTACAGAGACAGTGAAAAAAGATCAGTGGTTGCCAGGAGTCCAGAGGGGGAGGGATGAACAGGTAGAGCACCGGCCATTTTTAGGGCAGTGAAACTATTCTATTTGATACTGGTGGACTGGTTAGCAGTGGACTGCGTTAACTATTTGCACCACCCAGGGACTCTCCGAATAGGATAAATCCAAAGAAATCAATGCCGAGACACATCATTATTAACCATCTGAAAAGACAAAGAAAAAATCTTAAAAGCAACCAGAGAGAAATCCCACATTACCTCTAGGAGAAAACACTGTGAATGTCAGTGAATGCACCCATCAACCTCTAACTTTCAGTGAGCCACCAACTGCTGCCACAATGGCCTGATCTGTATACAGGTTTCCCTGCTACCTGAAAGTAGAGCGTCCCATGAAACCTTTCGTATGTGAAATGGCATAAAGCAAAGAAGCAATTATTAATTTATACAGAAAAAATTTTTGAGTGTTCCCAGACTCAAAAAATTACCTACCAAAAGTCATACCAAATAACACATAAAACCTAAAACACCGCTAATATACAGTAAAAACAGAAATGATATCATAAATAAATTGAAATAAAGCATAGATGCTCACAGACACAGTTCAAAGCTATGGTGGCTGGATGCGGAGTTGCTGAGTATAGTTCCCAGGGAAGGAGCCTGGCCAGCACAGAGACGTCCCCTACCTGGGACACAGGCCCTGGGGGTCACCCCATTCCCGGGTTAGGGCTGCCACCCCCGGGTCACCGCCCTCCCTAGCTCATGTGTCCACAGTGTCCAGCATCCCAGCGTTCCCAGAGGGACTGGGCACCACCCCCCGCAGCCCAGGGATGTCCAGGGCTAGGTGGAGAGGGGGCAAAGTGAGGGCAGAGGCTGCAAGGTGCCTGGGAAGAAGCCAGGAAGGAGGGGCCAAATCAGCCGCTCCCCTCCACCCTCACTGGTGCCTGGGATCAAGGCCCGCAGAGAGGCTGACAGGCGGCAGACGGCACATGCTGGGGGAGTGCGGGCGACTGACCTCCGCCATCGGTTCCCTCTCCTAGGGGGAGGGGGTGGACACCAGCCCCTGGCTTCCTACCCAGACTCTCTGGGAGGCTGGAGACTCTTGCCCCGCCAGGAGCCTGGAGAGAGTGGGGTGAACAAAAGCATGGTGGGGAAGGGGTGTGCTGGAGGAAAGAGGGGTCGCCACGTAGGGAGGGTGGCTGAGGACCATGGCAGGGAGCAGCAAGAAGCCCTAAGGCTGGAGGTGGGGACGATGCCACTCTCGCTGCTCGGGGTGCGCACTGCTTCTTTGACGGCTCGCTGCAAAGCAAACCCTAAATGCTATTCTGTAAAAGCAAACTCCTCTGGATTTCTCTCAGCAAAAACAAGCACTAACGTAGGTCTTTCGTGAAGGTGAAGCAGCATAAAGTCAACTTGCAGAAAGCAGCGTAGACCTGGTACTCCGAAGATGCCTTGCACATATAACACGGTCTTTTATTCTTTTTCTTACACTAGGAATGTCCTCCCTTCCTCCTCAGCACCTTAAAAACTCCCCTTATCCTTTAAGGCCCAATTCAAACCTCCCCCTCCTCTTTCACAAAGACTCCACTGAGTAACTTTTGTGATAAGTTATGAGTTACTTTTCAATTCTTGTATCGTAATTTAAATTTCTACTTGTGTGTCTTATCTCCCTGGGACTGTAAGCTCTTTGAGGGTAGCCCCTGACAATTTGCAAAGCACACAACCGTGACTAAATTGACATGACAAGGATCTGATTTTTTTAGAGACAAATGAAAAACATAATTTTTTAAGACATCTACAAGGAAAGTGATCTGTCAGGATGTTCTTAAGGAATCGCATCTTTAAAAAGATACTTACGGCCATTCTGACTCAGGCTGCTTTTGGTGAGCTTCTATGACACTAATCGCAATATTGAGGGTTTCTTGCAGTTCGTTCATTCTTTCCAGATTAAGGGTTGTGAACATAATCATCGAAGAGTAGGCAACAATCTTTTTGTCATGATGATTTAAGCAAGTACTTCAAAATAAAGAAATGAAATTCTTAGCACAATTTAGCAACATGATAAAATATGATTATAACACAAATAATAATTCCACTAACAAATTCAGTACATACTGATATTTCTAATAATTTGATAAATAATTACAACACTCTGAAACAAGTACATTATATACTGTAAAAAGATCTAATTCCAAACAGGAAAATATAAAATTAGTCACAATAAAAACTATGCAACATTAAAGTTGCAGTTGACTTATGACTTAGAAGCAAAAAGCAAAATAACATTTGATCAAAAAAAAAAAAAGACTAAATTATTACATTATATAAAGCAGGAAAACGCTCATTCTCATAAAAAAGAAAAATCAAAAGATAAAAAATGACAACTCAGTGACTACAGGCATCCATGATAGTTACAAGGGACAGAACGTCTAAGTCAAAAAACAGAATTTGGAGTCAAGATCCCCACACAAGTCCTGGCTAATCCACCTCTCAGCTGTGTGACCTCAGGAAGGTCACTAATTTATCGGCTGTCGATTATATTATGGGTCACGCACTATGACAGAATTTTTTTTCTTTCCATTTAAACTTCCTAATATTCTTCTGAGGGGATGTATTATCCTCGTATTGCAGATAAGGAATGTGGAAACCGAGGCTCAGAGGGACTAAGTAACTTTACTTCCCAGGGCACAAAGCCAGTACCTGCCAAAGCTGGAATTCACAACTGGTTACATTTGTCTCACAAACACATGAAGAGTGAAGTCACAACATCTCCTTCCATGTGTTTTCTGATATAAACAATGAAATGGAATAACAAGACCTTCTCCACCTATCACACAGGGCTTTTGTGAGGACTGAATGAGATAACGTAGGTAAAACCACCACATAAACTGCCAAGATTTCCCTGACTGTCCATCCTGTCCTTGCTCATGGGGCCTCTCCTCTTTTTCTATGATACCCTGGATTTATCCTAGCCATGTTGGTTATTACACTGTTATGTACTTGCCTGTTCATTTTCTTCACCCACCAAAGCATAGGCTCTTTTGGGGGTAAGGAAGGCATCTAAGTTACCACAGTATTCCAACTGACTCTACAGCACACAACAGAACAGAAGCTGGAGTACAGCAGGTGTTCACAATGTTTTAAAGGAATGAATTCTCAAAAATAAGTAACTGCTCTTTCTGTAGCCTGAATCCCATAATTATTTCCTCTACCCAAGTTCAATTACTGTTAATCATAAGGATAACAGGCATTTATATACCTTCAATGGTAATTATTTGCAGGAATCTGAGAGCCAATTACGGACCTCAGAGCTAGAAGTGACATTAGACACCGTCTGATCCTAACACCACACCTATAGGTGGGCCCAGAAAAGCTATCCAGCCAGAGATGGCAGCGCACTATTTAGGCAGCATGCTATTTAGGAAGAGTGGAGGCTGTGGACCCAGAGAGAGCCTGGGACTTATATCCTAGCTATGTCAGTTACTAGCCATAAGCTTCAGTTCCCTCATCTGTCAAAACAGGGACAATACCACTTCCTTTGCAGGGTTGTTGTAAAGGACAAGGATAATATACACAAAATGCCCAACTCAAGGCACTGGGACAATAGCTGCTGCCACCACCAAAGTCACCTCATTCCCTGGCAACAGAGCCTGGATTAGAGGCCAGTCCTCCCATTCCCACCAGTGCCTTTTCTTTTACCTGCCCTGCCTCCACTATCTACTCACGTTTACCTCAGTGTTCAATTCTTATGAACCAACAGAGCCGGCTGAAAAGAAGGAGAAGATCACCAGGAAAAGTAACTTAATCCAGCCTGGCTCAATGGATCTGTTACGCACATCTTACATCTCTCCATACCCACCAAAACACACAGCACTGTGCTAAGCATATAAAAAATGCTCACAAAACAGAGGACTAATTAATTTCCCATATTTCTGCCATAATTGAAGTGTTTTACATTTTTTTCTTATAAATCTCACTATCCTTAACATTACACCTGCTTTAACCATAACCTTTGTTTTCTTAATTGAAGTAAAACTGATCGACAACGTGCAGAGCTCAATGAATTTTTAAGATATGCCTACAGCTATGAGACCACCACCCAGATCAAGACACAGAACATTTCCAGTACTCCAGAAGACTCCCTCGAGCCTTCTCCCTGTACCGCCCAAGAACAACTCCTGTACTGGCTTCTAACACCATTGGTTAGTTTTTCCTGGTTTTGAATTTCATATAAACGGGATGATGTAACCACAATCTTTTCGGAAGTTAGAAAAATTCTCATCAATATACTCACAAAAAGAGTTCTGGGAAAGCATGCGCCCAAACAACAGACTGGGATTCTTCATTTCGTGAGGCAACGTTGCCTAGAAACTGCAGGCCGCAGCGGAAAGCTGAGAATGTGCCAAAGCAAAAACAAAAGTTATGTGATTAAAAAAATATTTTAAATACACAATGAATAAATATATCTCAATAAGACATATTCCCCATGTTATGAAACAGGAAAGTTTCTATTTTCTTCTTTGAACTATAAAGGTCTCTCTCTACAACATAACTTTTGGCAGTAACTTTTGGCATGATATTAATATTTAAAAGCCTCACCAAAACAATTTAGTCTACACAAAATTCATAAACATCTTAAATAAAATTGTTAATGCAGACACAAAAACACCTGTAATTACACTGAACATAACTGGAATATGAGCTCCAATTAAAAGACAGTGACTCTTACACTGGATTTTGGAAAATGTAACTACATGCTATTTAAAACAAACATACCTAAAACTGTCAAAATATTGGGAGTTAAATCAAGGAAAAAAGACGCACTGGGCAAATGCCAGCCTAAGTAGGAAGTCACAGACCAGTTAAAATTAGACATAATAAGCTTAAAGGCAAAAAGCATTATTGGAGATTTCTTTAAAAAGGGGGGGAGGGTCATTTCAGAATGATTCCCTAGGTGTACCAACTGGTTAAGCGCTCAGCTGCAAACCAAAAGGTTGGCGGTTCAAGTTCACCCAAAGGTGCCTCAGAAGAAAGGCCGAGAGACCTACTTTCAAAAAATCAGCCACTGAAAACCCTATGGTACACAGTTCTACTCTGACACACCCGGGGTCACCATGAGTCAGTCGACTTGACGACAACTGGGAAGCAATAATGTTCTAAGTGCTTTACATGGACTCTCTTCTTTAATTTTCACAGTGAGGTAGATATTATTGTTGCTGCTGTGTGCCGTCAAGTCGATTCCAACACGTAACAACCCTATAGTATTCTGCCACATGAGGAAATGCAGGCACAGAGCAAGCACACTGCCCACGTGAAGCAGCTAGTGAGGCATCCAGCCAAAACCCAAGCAGGCAGTGTGACTTCAAAGCCAGAGCTCTTGACCACGACACTGCACTGAAATACGAGAGCTGATATTTGGCCAGTTCATACTGGTATGGTGATGTTGATTACTAAAATATTAAAACACTTCTGTACTCTGCGGTATACCGACATTGCCTCCCACTTGAGTGCCCACCCCTGCCCCAGTTCCTTCCTCAGGACATACCCCCCATAACTAAAAGGTCAACACCTGACCAAGCTTCCGTCCACCACGGCCATGCCCCTGCACTATGAGTGGCATCTAGCCCAAGGGCTCAGTGCCCACGCCCTCTGGTTAACACTAGGGCCAGGGCACACTCCACGCAGAGAAAATGGCACGCACAAAGGTCCTGAGTGGGAAGAGGGGGACTATTCTGTAGAACGACACACCAGCGTGAACACAGCACCAAGAACACAGTAGTAAGGTCACAGGGTAATAGTAACAAAAATGGTAACTAACATTTACTGAGTGTTTGCTCCATGCCAGCCACTGTGTTCTAATTGTATTATCTCATTTAACCCCATAACAATCTTATAAGGTAGGTATTAATGTGATCCCCAGTTAACAAATGAGTGAACCAAACCTCAGAAAGGTCAGGTTACTTGCCCAAGGTATTACAGTTTTAAGTGGGAGAACCAGGCCTGGCAAAACGGAGAGATGGCTCTCCTCCGGGACAGGAATCAAGGCTAATCAAGGACGGTAAGGTGCAAGAAGAGAGGATGAGCTGAAATAAAAGATCTTGCCCCGATTAAAGGACTTCCCACCAGGAAGCTACAAGAAGACATTCTTAGGGGCAAGCGAATTACTGAAGTCCCTTACAGTTTCTAGGTCTCTGCTTTCCTAGAAGTGACAGGCTAGGCTGCTGATCCAGCCCCTGAGCTCCTGACCTTTGTCACTAGAGTTTCCCAGGCCCTGGTGCCTTTGGGCCCTGGTGGCACAGTGGTCAAGAATTTGGCTGCTAACGAAAGGTCAGCAGTTCGAATCCACTAGGCCGTCCTTAGAAACCCCATAGGGCAGTTCTAGTCTGTCGTATAGTGTCACCACGAGTCAGAATCGACTTGATGGCAACAGATTGGGTTTTTTTTAAATTTTTTTTTAATTGACTTGGCGCTCACTGCCTGAGCCGTCCCTTCAAACTCTGCCACTTCATCCCCGGCTGAGCACAAGACAGGCTCCTCACCCCAACACCTCAAAGACAGAGTAGTTGGAAGGATTAAAGAAGATGAGGTGTGTAACGTGTCTGAACTGTTCATTCACCAAGCACAGCAACGCAACTGATTTCTCAAAGAAGAGTTGCAAGATTGCTGTCAAAATTCAAAACTTTGACATAAAAAAGGTATGCAAACAAAATAAGCCAAGAGCCTCAAAACTAAGTTACTATTATAATCTAAACCAAAGAAGCAGGATACAAACCTGCAAGTCCATGTTCATACCCATACATGCACACACTGAAAAATGACCAAACAAAACCCAAGTGTTTGTCTTATGGAGCCTGAGTACAGTGATGATTATTTTTCTTCCTTCTACCTTTTTGAGTTTTTTTTTTAAATTATTCTGTAATGAAATTATAAAAAACTTTTATAGAAAAAACTTCATTTTTATTCAGATAAGCCACAGTTAAACAAACACATATATTCCTACTGAATATTTTAGAACACTAACACTCAAATCCTTGTACAATTTCATTAAACACACACACACACAAAAAACAATATAAGTAGGTCTGAAAGCCAGCTGACCCTACAAATTCATCAGGCAACTACAAATTAGCACTCTGAATCAGAACACAATTCTGGAAGGAAAAGGTTTAAAGATGTCCCGGAAACAAAGTGAAAACTCCAGACAAGTAAAAATGACAGTTTATTTTTACCAAACCAGTTATCAACTGATCTTTATGTAAATACTGCAAACGTTACAAAGCTCCTTGAAAATCCCAACATTATTTTTACGGATTAGAAAAGAATAAAAGCCAAAAATAACACCAATAATTCAATTAAAATAACTCAGGCTTGTGTTTACATAAATTTGATGAGCATAATACATTCGTCACACCACTGCAATTATTCTCTGAAAATAATACTCTAAATATTATTTTGACAATGTAATTACAGTTCTTACCTCAAGGGTGGTAACAAAAAACTGGCACAGATACCCTGCTAAAAGTCTATCCAGAAAAAGGTTCTCACACAGCAACAGTGAAAAGATGGTACAGACACTTTATTAAGAAGTAGAATACTTGTTACAAGATTACATGTATTAGGTTTGAGCAAACACACTATAAAAAAATGTTAAAGTGTCATTGTTGAATCCAAATTTCATTGTTAAAATCCAGATAAAAGTTAGTAATTTCACTAGCTCCTTTTTTCAAGAAAGTGGTGAGAAATACCCCTTAACTTCATTTTTGTTCTTGTCTCAGTAATAACAGCTTTCCAATTCTGTCCATAAACACAAGCCAACTACTCAATATTGATACAACTAAAAACTTAAAGCAGGTCTAAATAAATGAAGAGATGGTCCATGTACATGGATTGGAAGACTCCATTATTGTTAAGACGGCAATTCTCCCAAAATCAATCTATAGATTGAAAATAATCCCCACCAAAATTCCTGCTGCCTTTTTTGCAGGAATTGACTACCTATCAGGTAGTCAAATTTGTATAAAAATGCAATAAGACCCACAAGAGCCTAACCAATTTTGAAAAAGAAGAACAAAGTTGAAGGACTTATACTTCCCAATTTCAAAATATCCTATATAAAGCTCGTCATCGAGACAATATGTTACTGTCAGAAGACAGGCACGCAGATCAAAGGAACAGTATTAGGAGTCCAGAAATAAACACCCACATTTATAGCTTATTAACTGTCAAAAGGATGCTGAGGTAAACTGATGGGGAAAGGACAGTCTTTAACAAGCGTTACTAGGACAACTGGATATCCACATGCAAAAATATGAATTTAGATCCTTACCTCACACCAAACATACAAATTAAAAGAAAATGAATCACTGCACTAAAGCGGTAAATCTATCCAACTTTTAGAAGACACGTAAGAGAAAATCTCCATGACCTTGAGTTAGGCAGAGTTCTTAGATATAACGCCAAAGTACAATCCATAAAAGACAAAACCGGATGCTCAGTGCTGGGGATAGCAACCAGGATTGAATGCAAATGGGCACCAGGGTCCTTTGTGAGGTGATGTTCTAAAACTGGCTTGAAGTCATTTTTGCACGACTCTGCGAATTTACTAAAAATCATTGACTCGTACACTTAAAGTGAATAAATTTTACGTAATTTATGTAAAATGTGTCAATGTATATAAATTATGTATGTAATGTAAATAATGCCTCAGCAAAGCTGTTAAAAATTAAATTGATACAACTGCAACTACCTAACGTCGCCAACTCCGAATACGCCTGACGTCGCCAACTCCGAATACGCCTGACGTCGCCAACTCTGAATACACCTGACGTCAAACAGTCTGTAGGGATCTACTTCCTCTGATGGGCAAATATCAATGAAGAGCCAAGCCACCAACCAATAAATTTACTCATCAATGACAAACTGTTCCACAAAAGCCCCTACGAAATCTGCTCTTTCAAATTTTGTGTTAGATCATCTACTTGCAGCAGTGAAAAGAATACACCCAATCCTCACTTATCAACATGGTTAGGTTCCAAAGGTCATTATTCGAAAACAGAGGATTTTCCCTCCTGTTTTCAGACCATCCATTTGTCCTTTTCTTATTACTTAGAAAACATAATCATAGAAATAATAATAGCAAAGTTTACTGATGCGCTCATCACTGTGATGAGTCCAGCTATGGATTGTTCCTCTGCGGAGACGGAGGTTTGGAGGACACACAGCTGGATAAAGCCAGGCTTTGTGACTGGCGGGCCCACGGCTTAACCACTTCACCTTCCTCCTGTGCTGGGTCAGAGCTTCCCTCGCAGAGCCACCTCCAGGGCTCTACTCTCACCCCTGCAAGCTCTCTGTTCAGGATCCTGGAGTCTGCTCGGCCCTCTGGGCTTGGCCAGTCACCGACTCGGGGCTTCCTGCCCTGGCACTGGGAGCCTGGCTGCACACCCAGCCCCACCGAGAGAGGCTTCAAGCCCAGTGTAGCTCACTCTGGGGTGTCACTAAAGTCACACGTACTTCTTCCCAACACCCTCTCCAATGCCTCTTTCTTTCCTCCCTTCCAAGCCCACAGGAGTCTTAAGCTACAGGGCCTCAGGCCACATAGGAGCCGGGAGCCCAGAACACGTGCCTGCTGGCTTGGTGCTGCAGACACATCCGTCCAGAGGCCATGGCCACGAAGAAGGCCAGCCCCATGCGGCAGCTGAATACAGTGCCCCCACTGGCAGGGGGGAGCACAGGGCGCAGGGCAGCGCAGCCCAGCTTCCCGCAGGCCACCTGGAGATCCTCCTCAAGGGAGGGGACGCTCCACAGCTGCTGCCATCAAGCCCACCACCTCATTAATGCGCAAAGTAGTCAAATAGTATATTTTTTTACTGTTGTCATAAATGCTAAATGTCAGATAATGAGAGAGTCGGTAAGTGAGGAGTAGGTGTTAATATTGTGAGGAAGAAAAAAAACCATTGCCATTGAGTCGATTCCAGCTAAAAGAATCATTTATGACATTTTGTTAAAACGAAATATCAAATCATTTGTAGCAAATCTGAGACAGAGCAAAGAGAAAGGAAAATGGACTGCGGGGGACATGGAGTCAAGGGAAGGTACTTTAATGGCAAACAGGAGAGCGTGTTCTATGCTGATGAGAATGATGGCGAAGCAAGCGAGGGAAAAACTGATGACGCGGGAGGAAGGCTAATCTCGGAAGAGCTTCTGAGTGGGCGAGTGGGGATGGGCTCCAGCACACACACAGGGGGCTGGCTCCGCCCTCATAGTGATTTAATCCCAGCGTTTGTACAGTCCTTCCTCTCTGCTTCTTTATTTAGGAATACATCATTAAAAGAGAAACCCATCTCTGCCCACCACAGCTCTTCAGCTCCTGCCAGCGACGCACTACCCGCCACGTCGTATTTTCAGCAATTATGAAACGCGGTACATTCCGAGCTGGCTTACTGAATCACCATGCCACACACAGACTGCAAAACAGCTGCCTTTCCACAACACAGGGAAATATGTATTTTATTGCCGATTTTAATCCCCCAATTTTGAGGACTAAAGATTCTGTTTTAAAAATTCTAACTCATAAAAAAAGACTAGACTTACTGGCCTGACAGAGACTGAAGAAACCCTGAGAGTATGGCCCCCGGACACCCTTTTAGCTCAATAATGAAGTCACTCCTGAGGTTCACCCTTCAGCCAAAGATTAGACAGCCCCAAAAAACAAAACGAGACTAGTGGGGGCACAGCAGTCCAGGGACAAGGGCTAGAAGGCAGGAGGGGACAGGAAAGCTGGTAATAGGGAACCCAAGGTCAATAAGGGACAGTGTTGACATGTCATAGGGTTGTTACCCACTGTCATAAAACAACATGTGTACTGTTTAATGAGAAACTATTTGTTCTGTAAACCTTCATCTAAAGTATAATAAAAAATAAAAAAATATTTTAAAAAAGATTCTGTTTTATTATAAAATAGTTATAAAAATACCTTTAAATATATAGTACCTTAAAAACATTTTACAACTAAATCCTACACTCTATTAATTTTTTGAAAATACTCAAGAAACTACTGTTGTTCAAAAAAACTCACAGCAAACACTTTCTGTATAAATTCCTAGATGAGGTAAACAATTCAAAAAATAATTACCATTTCCCAAAGGAAGATTTCTAAATCAAAAAGAAAGACCCAAGAATTTTAGTGAATGAATTTAAAATAAAAACACTAAGAAACCAGAGAACAGAATAAAAAGTTAACCTAAGCCAGGAAAACACCTCGAACACCAGCGTTTTAGCCCATTTCACCTCTGTGCTTCAGTTTCTACACCTGTGAAAAGAGATATAACTTGCAGTTCTCTGTCGACCTACCACCAATGTTGATGCTAGAAATACAAGGAACAAAAACTTTCCAATAAGTCTAGAAAAACTTCATGATCTTCAAATTAGGAAACTTGGTTTTTCTCTTAATCCTGTATCAACAGCCACTGATAAGACAGCAATCAGAGCAGACTTCCCTTTCTGTCTTAATACATAAAACCCATTGCCGTCGAGTTGACTTCGACTCATAGCAACCCTATAGGACAGAGTAAAACTGCCCCGTAGGGTTTCCAAGGAACTGGTGGATTCAAACTGTCGACCTTTAGGTTAGTAGCCAAGCTCTTAACCACTGCACCACCAGGGCTCCACTGTCTTAATACATATTCAATTTATTTATCATTCTTAGTATCTGGCTCCCCTCACTGGAATGTAAGCTCCCTGAGGGCACAGATTTTTGTCTCCTTTGTCATTGTCTTGATTACATCTAACACAACTATCATATTACATCCATAAACACCGAAGAAGGGAGGAAAGTAAGTTCCTGTAACTTACTTTTGTGATAATTCTTTACTGTTTCACTACTGTAGTTCACCTATCTCATGAAATACAGAACATGTGCTTCAATGAGTGATGTAATACTCAAAGTACTGGTTTTAAAATCTTTAAAAGACTACAAATAAGCTATAAATTATACTGCATGTTACCTGTCAACAGGGATTCCTGTTCCGTTTGCAGTTCACGAAAAAGAAGAATCAAATCAACAGCAACGCCAATTGTATCCAAGTTCCTGCATTATGTTTAAAAAAAAAAAAAGACAAAATTAAATACATTCCTTTTCTTAAAACTGTACTTCGAATGATAATTCAATGAACGGTGCTAACAGTATCGGTTAATAGTTCCTATAATTGGCTGAACAATGGCCCCCAAAGACATCCATATCCTACCTCAGAATATTTTACCTTACATGGCAATGTAATCACCAGGGTACTGATAAGAGGGATGCAGGGGGGTCAGAGTCAAGGAGAAGGAGATGTAAGAACAGAAGCAGAGGTTGGAGTGACGCCAGTGCTGGAAGAGGGCCATGAATCAAGGAATGTGGGTGGCCTCTGGAAGTGAAAGAGGCAAGGGAATGGATTCTCCTCTAGAGTCTCCAGAAGGAACGAAGCCCTGTCAACCCATTTTATATTTCTGAATTCCAGAACAGTAAAATAATAAACTCTCACGTGTCGGTCAGTTTGTCATACTGTGGGGGCTTCCATGTTGCTGTGATGCTGGAAGCTATGCCACTGGTATTCAAATACCAGCAGGGTCACCCATGGCAGACAGGTTTCAGCTGAGCTTCCAGACTAAGCCAGACTGGGAAGAAGGACCCGGCAGTCTACTTCTGAAAAGATTTAGCCAGTGAAAACCTTATGAATAGCAGCAGAACACTGTTTGATACAGTGCTGAAAAATGAGCCCTCAGGTTGGAAGGCACTCTAAAGACAACTGGGGAGGAACTGCCTCCTCAAAGTAGAGTTGACCTTAATGACGTGGATGAAGTCAAGCTTCGGGGACCTTCATTTGCTGATGTGGCACGACTCAAAATGAGAAGAAACAGCTGCAAACATCCATTAATGATCAGAATGCGGAATGTACAAAGTATGAAACTAGGAAAATTGTAAGTCATCAAAAATGAAATGGAATGCATAAACATTGATATCCTAGGTATTAGTGAGCTGAAATGGACTGGTACGGGCCATTCTGAATCAGACAACCATATGGTCTACTAAGCCAGGAATGACAAGTTGAAGAGGAACGGCGTTGCATTCATCATCAAAAAGAACATTTCAAAATCTATCCTGAAGTACAATGCTGTCAGTGAGAGAATAATATCCACATGCCTACAAGAAGACCAGTTAATATGACTACTATTCAAATTTACACACTAATCACTAAGGCCAAAGATGAAGAAATTGAAGATTTTAACCTACTTCTGAAGTCTGAAATTGATCGAACATGCAATCAGGATGCATTGATAATTACTGGAGATTGGAATGTGAAAGTCGGAAATAAAGAAGAAGGATCGGTAGTTGGAAAATACGGCCTTGGTGATAGAAACAATGCCAGAGATCGCATGACAGGATTTTGCAAGACCAACGACTTCTTCATTGCAAATACCTTTTTTCACCAACATGAATGGGACTATAATGTGGACCTCGCCAGACAGAACACACAGGAATCAAACTGACTACATCTGGGGAAAGAGACAATGGAAAAGCTCAATATGATCAGTCAGAACAAGGCCAGGGGCCGACTGTGGAACAGATCATCAATTGCTCATCCACAAGTTCAAGTTGAAACAGAAGAAAATTAGAAGAAGACGAGAGCCAAAGTACGACCTTGAGTACATCCCACCTAAATTTAGAGACCACCTCAAGAATAGATTTGACACACTGAACACTAACAACCAAAGGCCAGATGAGCTGTGGAATGACATCAAGGACATCATACATGAAGCAAGCAAGAGGGCATTAAGAAGACAGGAAAGAAAGAAAGGACCAAAATGGATGTCAGAAGAGACTCTGAAACTTGGTCTTGAACACTGAGTAGCTAAACCAAAATGAAGAAATGAGGAAGTAAAAGAGCCGAACAGAAGATTTCAAAGGGCGGCTGGAGATGACAAAGTAAAGTATTACAACGACATGTATAAAGATCTGGAGTTAGAAAACCAAAAGGGAAGAACACGCCTGGTGTTTCTCAAGCTGAAAGAACTGAAGAGAAAATTCAAGCTTCGAGTTGAAGGATTCTATGGGAAAATATTAAACAACACAAGGGACATCAAAAGAAGATGGGAGGAATACACAGAGTCACTGTACCAAAAAGGACTGGTTGACGTTCAACCATTCAGGAGGTACCATATAAGCAGGAACCAACAGTACTGAAGGAAGAAGTCCAAGCTGCAGTGAAGGCAGTGGTGAAAAACAAGTCTCCAGAATTGGCGAAATATCGATTAAAATGTTTCAACAAAAAGATGAAGTGCTAGAAGTACTCACTCATCTATGCCAAGAAATTTGTAAGATAGCTACCTGGCCAACCAACTGGAAGAGATCTATATTTATGCCTATTCCCAAGAAAGGTGATCCAACTGAATGCGGAAATTATCGAACAATATCATTAATATCACACGCAAGTAAAAATTTGCTGAAGATCATTCAAAAGCGGCTGCAGCAGTACATCGACAGGGAACTGCCAGAAATTCAGGCCAGATTAAGAAGAGGACGCAGAACCAGGGATATCACTGCTGATGTCAGATGGATCTGGCTGAAAGCAGAGAATACCAGAAAGATGTTTACCTGTGTTTTATTCAATATACAAAGGCATTTGACTGTGTGGATCATAACAAATTATGGATAACATTACAAAGAATGGGAATTCCAGAACACTTAATTGTGCTCATGAGGAACCTGTACATAGATCAAGAGGCAGTCATTCAAACAGAACAAGGAAATACTGTGTGGTTTAAAGTTAGGAAAGGTGTGCATCAGGGTTGTATCCTTTCACCATACTTATCCAATCTGTATGCTGAGCAGATAATCTGAGAAGCTGGACTATGTGAAGTAGAACAGGGCATCAGGATTGGAGGAAGACTCATTAACAACCTGTGTTATGCAGGTGACACAACCTTGCTTGCTTAAAGTGAAGAGGACTTGAAGCACTTACTGATGAAGATCAAAGACCACAGCCTTCAGTATGGATTACATCTCAACATAAGAAAAATAAAAATCCTCATAACTGGACCTATAAGCAATATCATGATAAACAGGGAAAAAGCTGAAGTTGTCAAGGATTTCATTTTACTTTGCTCTACAATCAACACCTATTGAGACAGTAGTCAAGAAATCAACTTGATGATTCATAGCAAGGTCTTTCAGACATTAATGTGAGTTATCCAGGCACAGTCCTATAAGGATAACTGGCTTTTAAAAAAATTATGTCAGGTAAAAATCAGGTAAAAAATTCATCGATTTTATTCAGTTAGGAGATTTAGCTCCAAAAAAATAAGCCATACTACTCATGCTTTATTGTTCAGTAGAGATGAATTTGGTCTGAACAGTAATTTTTATATATAAAAGGAAGTATCTACAGAAAAATGTGCACCGCAGAAACACAAGAGACGTATTGTTGCATTATTTCCCTTGGTGACCAGTAATTTTCCTAAGGAAGAGTGTAACTGATAGTAAATTGTTGAAACAATAAATGTTTTTAAAAACACCTTTTGAGATTAAAAAAAAATAAAAAAAAGAAATCAAAAGACACATTGCATTGGGCAAATCTGCTGCAAAAGACCTCTTTAAAATGTTAAAAAGCAAAGATGGCACCTTGAAGACTAAGAAGTGTCTGACCCAAGCCATGGTGTTTTCAATCACCTCATATGCATGTGAAAACTGGACAATGAATAAAGACGACAGAAGAAGAATTGACACCTTTGAATTGCGGTGTTGGAGAAGAATACTGAATATACCACAGACTGCCAAAAGAACGAACAAATCTGTCTTGGAAGAAGTACAACCAGAATACTCCTGAGAAGCGAGGATGGCAAGAGTACGTCTCACACACCTTGTACATGTTGTCAGGAGGGATCAGTCCCTGGAGAAGGACATCATGCTTGGTAAAGTAGTGGGTCAGCAAACAAGAGGAAGACCCTCAATGAAATGGACTGTCACAGCCGCTGCAACAATGGGCTTAAGCATAACAACGATTGTGAAGATGGCACAGGACTGGGCAGTGTTTCGTTCTGTTGTACATAGGGTTGCTATGAGTCGGAACCAACTCGATGACACCTAACAACAACAACAAAATAATAAATGTGTGTTGTTTTAAGCCACTAAGTTTACGGTGATTTGTTACAGCAGTAAGAGGAAACTAATACAGACTCTGGTACCAGAAGTGGGGTGCTGCTGTAACAAATACCTAAAAGTTTGGAAATGGCTTTGGAATTTGGAAATGGCTTTGGAATTTGGCAATGGGTAGAAGCTGGCAGAATTCTGAGGAGCATGATAGAAAAAGCCTAGACTGCCTTGAACAGAATGTTAGTAGAAATATGGATACTGAAGTTTCTGCTAGTGAGGGCTCAGAAGAAAACAAGAAGCATGTTACTGGAAACTGGAGGAAAGGCGACCCTTGTTATATAGTGGCAGAAAAAGCTTAGCTGAATTGTGTACTGCAGTTACGGGGGAAGCAAAACTTACGAACGACAAACTTGGATACTTAGCTAAGGAGATTTCAAAGCAAAATGTTGAAGGTACAGCCTGGTTTCTTCTTGCTGCTTACAGTAAAACGCAGGATGAAAGAGATCAATAGAGGGAAGAACTAAGCATTAAAAAGGAATCAGTTCATAATGATTTGGGAAATTCTCAGACTTTCCAAATTTCAGAAGATACTAAACCGAGGAGATTCACTGTCAGGAAAGCATGCTATGGAGAGAAAGCCAAGTGTGTGGCTAAACAACCTTTTGCTAGTGCCTCAGATGGATCAAAAAGTCAGGGTATTCGGTCATACAGAGGACTCACTGTAGGGATTAGGCACGTGATTCATGGATTACCCTCAGCCATCTCAGCATAAACCAGGAATAGAAACGGGATTAACCAGGAAAGATCTGTGGAAGACCCTCTTGTCTAACGGTGTAAACCCCCATAACATACATAGAATACCCACAAGGTTTCTGAGAATATTACTACAGTAGAAACACTGTCAACTTGGACTCAAAGGAACAGAGAAAGGATGAAATGAAAGAAGGTTGGCAAACTCCCAAAATTCTACACGCAGGAAACAGGCTGATAAAACTACTCAGCTGCAAATATACGCTACCCTTCGAAAAAAAGGAAGGATGACTTTCTGGGCAGAGCTGAGAGCCCAGAGTGCACTGCCTCAAGCCGCAGAGGATTATTCCCAGGCCTTGAAACCTAATAGTTTGCCCAACTGGCTTCTGAAATTGCTTGGGACTGGTGACTTAATTTTTCCTTCCATTTTCTCCCTTTTTGAAGGATGTCAATAATTATTATCCTATGCCAGTCCCACACCGTATTTTGAAAGCAGATAACTTGTTTCTAATTTCACAGATCCACAGATGAAGAGTTTTGCCCCAAGAGGGATCATACCCAGAGTCTCACTCATATGTAATTTAGATGACTGAGATGATGAGATTGCGACTTTTGATCTAATGAGACTTAGATAAATTTTGAACTTGAGTTTATGCTGCAATGGGACAAAAATTTGGGGGACTTTGGGATAGGGTAAATATACTTTGCATATGGAACAGATGTGTATCTTTGGGGGCCACAGGGCAGACTGTGGTAGTCCAAATAATGGCCCTCCCAAAGATATACACGTCCTAATCCCCAGAACCTATGAATATGTTACATTATATGGCAAAAGAGACTTTTTAGATGTGATTAAGAATCTTGAGATGGGGAGATTATTCTGGACTACCTGGGTAGGCCTAATGTAATCACAAGGGCCTTTATAAGAGGGTCAGAATCAGAGAGACTGGAAGGTGCTATGATGCTGGTTTTAAAGATGGAGGATGGGGCCATGAGCCAAGGAAAGCTGGAGGCCTCCAGAACTTAGAAAAGGCAAGGAAATGGATTCTCCCCTAGAGCCTCCAGAAGGAAACAGCCCTGTCGACAACCTGACACCCAGCCCAGTGAGAATGATTTTGGACTTTTGAACTCTAGAACTGTAAGATAATACATTTCTGTTCTTTTAAGCCACTAAATTTGTGGTAATTTATTCCAGCAGCAACAGAAAACTAATATAGTTCCCTACTTTCTTCACTTCTCTCAAGGTAAATGAGAATCAAATCAAGATATTCACTACTAAAAAAGAATCCTGATCTGAATGGATGAAATTCCAGAACCCTGTGTAAAGCCCTAGCACTAATGGAAGAAGCCTGCAGAGCGCCAGGGTCAGCATGCACATGGCTAGGTCCTCTCCCCCTTCCCCAAGGCCAGGTGGTCAGAAAGCCACTGCTCCTTCTCTCTTCTTCCACGCGTACGGCTGGTGGGAAAAGGTGGCTCAGCAACTGCCTCCCAGAAAAGAGGCTGCTCCACCTCTTTCTTCTCGCTCTTGCTTCTACACACACAGATGGTTACCAGAAAGTAAATGGGCTCGTTTCTGTATGGCCAGCAAGTTAAGAATGGTTTTTATAATTTTTTTAATGGTTAGAAAAAAATCAAAAGAGCATAATTTCATGACAGTGAAAATTTTATGAAATTCAAATTCCCATGTCCATAAATAAAGTCTTATTGGAACCCAGCCATACTCATTCATTCATGGATTGTCTATGACTGTTGCTATAATGTAACAGTTAAAAAATTGCGACAAAGATCATATGGCCCACAAAGCCTGAAGTATTTAACTATTTGGCCCTTTACAGAAAAAGTATACCAATCCCTGCAACAGGGGTTATATTACATGCAGAGGCAACTGCTTTGAACAGTTTTCTTTGAGTATTTTCTGAAATTTCGTATGACTCAGAGACTGTTTGCTTTGCTCTATTACACCCCGTTCCATATACCCTTGGCAAAGTCTACCCTAAGTACGACGTTCAGACAGAAGATGTGAAAAGATCTAGGCCTTAATGGCATCACCCACGCTGATCAACTTCTTAATAACTTAAAACACCAGATAAATGTATGTTGGTGTTCTGAATCTGAATCCTGACTGGCTTGGAAACACTGGCTTTAGTTAAGGCTGGCCACAAAGTCCTTAGCTAGAATTTTTGTTATACTTTCCGACTAGAAAACGTCTCTTCCTAAGCTGATGCCCTAAATGGTTGGAATTTCCCTTTGAAAATCAACAGTGAATAATAATACAATCCTAGAAGGTAAGAGGCAGAAAATGAAGCCTCCTGTAAGTGTTTATTTTAGCCCGATCGTAAGTTGCCTGCAATAAAGACACCATGACTGCACAGTTAAACCAGCCCTTGCCCTGATGGCCCTGCCAGAGACAGCCGATACTAGGAATGGTTAGCTTTGTGAGAGTGGAGAATTTTATTTGCCATAGTATTTATTTTTCTGTTTGGATTTTTATAGCTTGCATATATGTTACCTTCACAATCAAAAAAGAAAACAAGAATAAATTGTTTTAAAAGAACATTAAGATTATCATAAACTTCTATTTCCCTCAATACTGAGGCAGGGGCAGAAACATTTAATATTTACTGAGCAAACCAAGTGCCTAAGCTTTGTTAGGCATTTTGATTTTAGGGATGAAGCAATCGTACACTACCAGGGCCAATGTGTATGTCTTGGGATAGTTATGGCAGACTGCTTTTTAGCTTAGACTTTAGAGTCTGATAGTTTGGAGCCAGAGAGAACATTCTAAGCTCTCTCATTTACTGAAAGAGTGACTCTCAGGCAAGATATTTAACCTCTCTGAGTCAGTTTCTTCTTTTGTAAAAATGGAAAAATTATAGTATACCATGCCATAGGTTTGTTCTAAGGATTAAACAAGATACTGCAAGTAAAGCACCTGGGACAAAGCCTGGTGCTTAGGAAAGGCTCACCAAATGTTCACTTCCTTCCCTACCGAGGCTAGTTAAGCACTAAGCCAACAGTCTGTTCTAAGGCTCTCCTTTTCCTCCCCCATCACACTAGAGGGCCTCCCTTCCTGGGAAGAGAACAATCCAAACTATACTGCTGGCCCACTGCTTCTAGCACACAGGCAACAGTCAAAACACTGTTTATTCTTATCAAGCTTATTATTGCTTCTATCCATTTATCTGAAAATGGATGGCAGGTTCGGTTTAGTATTGAAGTCAAACAACTCTAGCTTTTTTCTCCTCCCTTTTGATCTTAAACCGCTCATTAATCATATCAAAGCCTCAGGGACAGGACTGTCTAGGCAGCGAAGTGCTTCTGGGCCAGTCCACCTTCACTCATCACAGCAGTGACAGGGGGCCCGGAGGCCGTGTCTACATTCAAGTCCAGGAAGGGCGAGGCGAGCATCCTCTGTGTGGCTCCAGACTTTACCTCAAGTACAAATTTTTAATAAAAAGTAGATTTCATAAAATCAAAGAGGAAAGGTGCTCAGTTCTGAGAGGAGAGAGTAACATGGAAAAAAACCAAGAACAGTACCAGGCAACTCTGTGGCTATTTTTTTAACTGTTTTTAAAAACGTGCATGTCGTAAAATCGGTGAAAGTAGAATCTGCAACATTACACACTCTTGAGGAAACAAGGGCCATCTTTTAAGTTTATAAAACAGGCTACTTGTTCAACGTAAACACAAGGGTAACTGATGAAAACATTTACAACTATGAAAAGTGAGGTCCGTAACCGCATATACATTTAAGGAGGCAGAATCTAGAATTAAAGAATCAAAATGGAATTCTTATCACTGTGCTATATACCAAACCAAATACCTGAAAACACATTATAAATACAAGTAAGAAATCTAAGTAACCCCTAAGGTTAAACGTACACTATTACATATTGTACCACTGCAGCGTGGTTTAAGAGTCTCCCATGGCAAGACATGTAATGGACTTCTCCCAGAGATGAAAAGGATGGTCTTGTAAAGAGAAAAGGTAATGCCATAATACCATTTAGCATTAACAATTCCTAACAAAGAAACGCACAGACACAGCCAGCATGCACATATACAAGGAAATACAATCACAGGTACTTATGGAACTACGAAGAATACTACCTGATTGAATCCTGGTTCACAGAACACTCAATGCAAGCATTTCGGAGACATCTGAAGCATTCTGTTATTAACTGCAGGCTGGAAGCTACATGTTCCGCTTGGGATGGATCTCTGCAGGCCAGTTCAATATCATGAGAAGACTTCTTTAAGATACCCAGGACTCTTTGGAAGATACTCCTGGGTGCTGTTTCTCTGAAAGAAGATAATATTCTTCGTTACTAACCAGAGGGAACAAAAACACCTCATTTCCAAATGCCCTATTCAGAAAACAGCTTGCATCTACTAGTGTGAGGAGGTGGGCTGGGCTTTTCTCTTCCAGTTCCTTAATTTACAATACACACACACACACACAAATGTTACATATACTGAGTGCTTACTGTGCCTTTCATGTATTATCTCACTGAATCTTTGCAATAACCTTACAAAGTCAATACTGTCATCTCCACTCAAGAGTCTGACTTTAGTATTTCCACGTCCTATGACAACCCAAATCCCAGTTCAGGCGACCGCTCAGGCTTATGAATCTGCCCTTCATCAGAACAGAACGTCCGCATTTTATGTTCTAGACAGAGAGTATAACCTTGGCCTCTGCCACCCAGTATGTACCTAAAGTTCAGTTATGAGAGACATTCCTGAAGGGCTGCCTGGAGGCCAAGTTCGCCGTCCTATCGCTAGCTCCCCGAGAAGGTGGGTAACATGAGCACGTAACTTACACATATTCAACTATGCAGCTGAGAGAGACAAAGAGAGAGGATTTAAAGTGTGCCAGCTCTTCCACCAAGAGCGGACACCCAGGGGAGAAAGAGGAACTGGTGGCTGTCCCCTCAGGGCATCTCAGTTCCCACACGTCTCGGGCCAGGAGTACTGCTGCACTGGGTATTATTCCAGAGCTACAAAGACAAGAATTTTTTTGTGCAACATGGCACCAAAATGCAAACCAACTTCCTCATTTTACAAATCCCCTAAAGAAAGGGCAATCTGTTAAGAGAAAGGCGATGCTAGAGCAGAAATGCTGTGCTGGACCATTTAAGAGAGAATTCTGACACACACATTTTTACCTTACGCGCCCACTGTGGAATCTGACTGCACACCACCCCACATTTTACCCTTGGATTAAGCCAGGCCATCAAGGAGCTGCACATCTGCACAGAACTGTTGTGGTGGTGGTGTGTGCAGTCGAGTCGATTCTAACTGTAGCGACTCTATAGGACACTGCTGAACCTCCCCACTGGGTTTTCTAGGCTGTCATCTTTACGGAGGGAGCCCCCGTGCCACAGGGGTTAAACGTTCGGCCACTAACCAAAAGGTTCGCAGTTTGAATCCAGCAGCCGCTCTTTGGAAACCCTATGGGGCAGTTCTACTCTGTCCTACAGGGTTGCTATGAGTCGGAATCAACTCGACGGCAACGGGTTTGGCCTTCATCTTTACAGAAGTAGGTTGCCAGGTCTTTTCTCCCACACAGGGGCTGGGTGGTTCGAACCGCCGGCCTCTCAGTCAGCACTTATCCCTTAACCACAATGCCGCCAGGGCTTTTACACAGAACTGTTGACGGGGAATTGCCTGACTCACCGTGCTTGCTCAGGTGCTGGTGAAGACACTCTGAACGCCTCCTCTACAAGAGCTCAGAGGAGATGTTTCCCTTGAGTCCAAGTACGATGAGTACTTACAGTCCAAGTGCTGTGTTTTCATCTTAAGTCTAGACAATATAAGTCACAGTATTTATCATGTTTCCCTCTCTGTCTGGGCCTTTAAAAAGCCCAGAGTCAAATTTGTAACCCACCTATAACAAGATGAATCCCACGGCACAACTCTGAATACTAACTTTACTTTTCCTATTCAGCTTTTCTCTTCTCCCCAATTTCCTCACTTACCTTTAGTTTGATTGTATTATATTATTTTTTAAGGTATCTCAGATTTGCTTTTGGAAAGAGGCAGAGTACAGATTGATGAAAGTTTGTGGAACCGCATATAAAATAAAATGATTTGCCCATGCCTTCCTCAGTCAGCCCACTCTAAATGTGGATCACGAAGCTTTGAATCGGTATCTGCGACTCAGTGACCAACAAAAACAGTGAAATTCAAGAGTAGCTTTAATCGTGCCTCGATCACTGTATGAAACAATTAAGTATATAAGCCATCTTCAGGGACTGTATTACAATAAAAAGTACACCGACTACTAACACCCTCGAGAGAGCTTTAAGGAGCACTAAACACACCGCAAACACGAACACACTAAGAAAATACTCGAGGGTTAGAACACTGAAAAGAACATCAAGAGCGATGGCAATTTCCACAACAGATAAATCTAATTACCCCTATCTGCCCAATCTGCATGAAGTTTTGCTGATGTTTATTATTTAACCTTACAGTCAAATCAAAGTAGAGCTGTGACAACTAAAATAATGCCTCTTTATTCTATCAAGATGGCTAAGAAATGTGGATTTATATGTATCTACGATAAACAACATATTTCACTGGGCAAATCTGCTGCAAAAACCTATTTGAAGTGTTAAAAAGCAAAGATGTCACCTTGAGGACTAAGGTGCACCTGACCCAAGCTATGGTGTTTTCAATAGCTTCATAGGCATGTGAAAGCTGGATGATGAATGAGGAAGACGGAAGAAGAATCAATGTCTTTGAATTATGGTGTTGGTGAAAATACTGAATATACCATGGACTACCAAAAGAACAAAAAATCTGTCTTGGAAGAAGTACAATCAGAATGCTCCTTAGAAGCAAGGATGGCAAGACTATGTCTCATACTTTGGACATGTTATCAAGAGGGACCAGTCCCTGGAGAAAGACATCATGCTTGGTAAATTAGAGGGTCAGCGAAAAAGAGGAAGACCCTCAATGAGATGGACTGACACAGTGGCTGCAACAATGGGCTCGAGCATAATAACGATTGTGGGGACTGGGCAGTATTTTGTTCTGTTGTACACGGAGTCACTATGAATCGGGACCGACCTGACGGCACCTAACAACATGATAAAGATGCCAATATGATTTCTTTCAGCTGATCCTTTGCAATCTACATCTCACCACGGGTACTACTTACTACCTTCCCGTTGGGAACCATGTTCCCCGATGTCTCTACTTGAAATCTTATCTCTGTTTCACCCATGATTGATAGCTAGCATAGCAAAAGCTTTGAATCCAACTATGGTAAACTTGACACGATAGAACAAAAGCACTGTTGTTAGGAAAACTGCACAACCAATATTCCAAATACAGAATAGTTAGTTCATGAACTAGCCTTCTGTGAATCATTTCCAATATTACATGTTAATTTGTCATATATGTACCATCCTTCTATCCTTTACTATACTTTAACCAAAAGGAAAATGTTTAACTGAGCTGAGGCCAATCAAAAGATTGCTGAAATCCAAGTAACTATAATAAGTTACTAAAGTGTAATCATGGCAGAACCTATTAGGCACACAATAATTCCCATGTGCAGTATAAACAGAAAATAATTTAGGGTTGTGATCACTGTCATTTGCTGTCCCAAGAAGGCACAACCATGGGATTCCTGAAAAGATCAAGCAAGCACTTTCATGCCCTCCACCAGAATGCTCTTTCCACACCATTCCCACCCAGTTCTCTGCCTAAAAGAATCTTGCTTTTCCTTCTAGGCCTTACTGAAAAATCTCAGCCCTGGTGAAACTCCTCTGCTACTCCAGGCAAAATGGTTTCCCATCTTTATGCTCCACTGGAGCTTTGTTCATAAGATTCGAATAACATTTATCCACATCAGACTGTATTTACTTATCCTGTTTACCTCCCTAGCTAGCCTGTGAGTCCCTTGAAAACAGGCCATCTTAATTCTTTCTGTATCTCTAGGGCCCAGAACTGGCATTCATTAAGTGTATTTGTTCAATCCAAACAAATATAGCAATGAGACCATTCACATACTTAAGAGTGGCTTCGTATATGATCCAAATTTACTGAGCATGTACTCTGAGCCAGGCACCAGTCCGATGTGAACAGTGAAGGGAAATATTTATATATATATATATATATACATATATATATACATATATATATATACACACACACACATATATATTATTGTACTTTAGATGAAGGTTTACA
>NW_004444005.1:7704323-7725739 GCF_000243295.1 Trichechus manatus latirostris | reverse complement strand
CATCAAACCTTCTGAGTTGCTGTTGTCAATTTGAGCTCACATTGATAATTCTTCTTCTTTTTTTTTTTCTGTACCTTAGATGAAGGTTTGCAGAACAAATAGTTTCTCATTAAACAGTTAGTGCACATATTGCCCTATGACAATGGTTAACAACCCCACGACATGTCAACACTGTCCTGAAGGGAAATATTGGGGCATCAGCTCAACTCCTCAATTCTCATTGAAGAAATCCACATATCCTGGATTCAGAAACTTGAAAAATGGCCGTATTTTAAGATGTAGATACTGCTATCTTATAATTGATATTTAACAAACACCTAATTTCTTCTTCCCCACTAAATGATGTAATGGATAGCTTAAAGGGGGGAGGAGAGACGGGAGAGGAGCTGTAACCCAATAAACTGTATTTTAAATTTCTTGAGCGCGGAGACCATGTCTTAGATATCTGGATCCCTCTATAAAGCCTAGGAGAAAACGCTTTCCTTGAGGGCCATATAATGAATTGCTGTGGATTCTATTTACCATATTTTTATACAATATAACACACTAACAACTTTCATCAGATGAAGATAAAAAAGTTTTTAGTCAATAACAGTAAATATTACAGAAACATTTAACTCCCTTACCTTCTCTACAGCCTTGAAACTATCTGATGTTACAGATCCAAAGTAGTCCTAATTTACTGTCTGCAAATTCTACATTCTTTATCAAGAAGCACAACTAAATATGTGCAATGATTAACAACAATGAAATAGTAAAAATCAGTCAAGTGTTCTTATATTATAAGTGTTACTGATAATAGTAACTGCTGTCATTTCTGCTTTAACCAAATTAACAAAAAATATTCACAAAGACTTTAAAAAGCTTTGCTACTTCATTCACAGACGGCAGAAAGTTCTTACAACGGCAATTAAAATTCAACTGTTAGACATTCCTGTTAGATAGGAATGCATACCCTGAAGACAATATAGAAATGAAATGTTACATTACAGAAACCACCCCCCGCCCCCCAATGACAACAAAAAAAAAACCCACTGAATTTTACAAAAGGTAGAATTTCATTTCCTTCAAGTTTGGGCAGATCTGTAGGTTTAATCTTGGCATGCCCTGTTTGAGTAAAATTAAAGAAAACGATCAGTGATTATATGTAACTGGTTAGAGGGGCCTAATACGCTGTGTATACACACATTTCACAGGTAATTCGTCAGGTGGGACCTCTCACTGAAAAGGAAACTAAATGCTAGTCATTGTAATGCTACAACTACGACTTTCATACTTGTTAAAAGATTTATTCTGATACCTTAGATTTAATTAAAAACTGGCATAATGTGGGCTAGAGAAGCTCAACCACTGTCACCGAGATAAACTATTAAAATACAAGTTCAGAGATTAAAACCACAATCCCTGGCTGTTACTTAAAACCATAAGCCCTTCTGCTTACTGATTTGACTGGGCCAGACTGAACAAAACAGAAAATAAAAACGTCTCATCTCCTGACAGAACCAGCCTAGGGCAAAATTCTGAAATTCATCTTTGCAGACCTCAAACCTCTCCTTTTTACACTCTTCTCCCGTCTCTGTCACGTGCGCTACAAGGACTCTCAAGCTGTCCCTGACAGCCCAGAGCAATCCATTTTGCAGGCTCAGCAAACTTTTTCTGTAAAGGGCCAGAGAGTAAATATTTCAGGCTTTGAGGGCCAGACGGTCTCTGTGACAACTTCTCAACACTGCACTACGGGACGAAAGCAGCTATAGACACCACCAACACAAACGAGCATGGCTGTGTTCCAGTCAAACTCCGTGAGCGCTGAAATTAAAGGTGCATATGCTTTTCTTGTATCGTGAAATATCACTATTCTTTTGTCCCCCAACTCCCCCCGCCCAATCATTTAAAAATGTAAAAACCATTCTTAAATTGTGAGCCATAAAAAAATAGGTGGTGGGCCAAGTCCCTGGTCCTCTCCAGACCCAGAAACTCTCCCACGCTTTCCCTTCCCCACAGTTGAAATTCATCTCTCATCAGAACAAAGAGAAAATCAGCAAGGTTATAATCTGAACAGCACTATTAACCAACTCCACCTAACCGGTGTTTACAGAATGCACCACCCAACGCCAGGAAAACACAAGTTCTTCTGAAGTGCACATGGCACATTCTCCAAGATAGGCCATACTGTGGTCCATGAAGCAAATCTTTACAAAATTAAAAGAACTGAAATCATACAAAGACTATTCTCTGACTGTAACAGAATTAAGCTAGAAATCAATAACAGAAGGATATCTAGAATATGCCCAAGTACTTGGAAATTAAACAACACTCTTAAATAACCCATGGATCAAAGAGAGACTCAAAAGGAAAAAAAAAAATCAGGAAATATTTTGAATTGAACAAAATGAAAACAACACAATCAAAATGTGCAATAGAAGCAGTGCTTAGGAGAGAAATGTGTAACATCAATTTCTTCGATAGAAAACGGGTCTCAAATCAATGATCTAAGCTTCCCTCTCAAGAAATTAGAAAAACAAAAGCATCTTAAACCAAAAGCAAGCAGTAGAAATGAAATAATAAAGAGCACAATTTAATGAAATTGAAAAATGAAGAAAAGTAGAGAAAAATCAATAAAATCAAAAACTGGTTCTTTAAAAAGATCAATAAAATTGATAAAACTCAAGACTGACTGACCAAAAAAAAAAAATTTTTTTTTTTTTTTGCAATACCAGGAATGAAAAGAGGGACACTACTATAGATTGCACAGACATTAAAGGAATAAGGGAATATCACAAATAAGTATGTCCATAAATTCAACAACTTAGATGCAATGGATCAATTCCTGGAAAGACACAAACTACCAAAGCCCACTAAAGAAGAACTAGATACCTAAATAGATCTATTAACTACTAAAGAAATTGAATTTGTAGGTTAAAACCTTCCTACTTAGATAACCCATGCCCAGATGGCTTCAAATGCAAATTCTACCAAACAATTAAGGAAAAATAATACCAATTTTACACAAATTCTTCCAAAAAATATAAGAGGCCAGAATAACACTTCCCAACACATTTATGAGGCCACCATTACCTTGATACCAAAACCTGACAACAACATTACAAGAAAAGAAAGCTACAGACCAATACGCGTCATGAACATACCCTCCCCAACAAAATATTAGCAAATTGATTCTAGTAATAGATAAAAAGGATTATGTATTACAACCACTGTGGTTTACCACGGGAATGAAAGGCTGGTTCAAAACTAGAAAAACAATGTAATTTGCCATATCAATAGGCTAAATAAAAACTATATTATCGACCAACAGATACAGAAAAAAATATGACAAAATTCAACATCCACTTGTGAAAAAGAAAGAAGAAAAAAAAAAAACAACTCTTAGCAAACTAGAGAGAAAGAAATTCAACCTGATAAAGGGTTATCAACAAAAAAACCTACAGCTAACCTGACAGCGCAGTGGTCAAGAGCTCGGATGCTAACCAAAAGGTCAGCAGTCTGGATCTACCAGCTGCTCCTTGGAAACACCATGGGGCAGTTCTGCTCTCTTCTATAGGGTCACTATGAGTCGGAACTGACTCGACGGCAAAGGGTTTGGTTTGTTTTTGTTTGTTTTTATTATCATATTTAATGGTGAAAGACTGAATGCTGTCCCCATAAGATTAGGAAAAAGGCAAGGATGTCCACTCCTACTCAACATCCAACTGGAGTTCCTACTCAATGTAATAAGGCAAGAAAATGAAAGAAATGCATACAAATTGAAGACAAATACAATTGTCTCTATTTGCAGATGATATCACTATCTACACAGAAAATTTCAAGGAATTTTTTTTAAAAAAGCTATTAGAACTAATACATAAATTCATCAAGCTTGCAGGATACATGAATAATACACAAAATGAACTATATTTCTATATAGTAGCAATGAACAATTGGAAATTTGAAAAAACTTTAAGTACCATTTACAATAGTAAATACTTGAACATAAATCTAACAAAACAGATATAGAATTTATTATGCTGAAATCTATAAAACAGAGACAAAAGAAATCAAAGATGATCTAAGTACATGTAGAAATAAATCATGTTTGTGGACTAGAAGCCTCAATGTTTGCTAAAATGACAATTATTCCCAAACTGATCTACAGATTCAATTCAACCCTAATAAAAATCCCAGTAGGATTTTAGAACGAAATTGACAAACTTATTCTAAAATTTATATGGTAAAGCAAATGATCTAGCATGGCCAATACAATTTGAAAACAGAAACAAAGATGGAGGGCTAATCAAATTTAAAAACTTCTGCTCTGCACTAAAACCATTCCCGAGGCCAGCTCTTCAGACAGGGATTAGACTGGACTGTGGGACATAAAACGATACTCGTGAAGAGTGTGCTTCTTAGCTCAGGTAGACACATGAGACTAAATGGGCAGCTCCTGTCCGGAGGTGAGATGAGAAGGTAGAGCGGGTCAGGAGCTGGTTGAGTGGACACGGGAAATCCGGGGTGGAAAGGAGGAGTGTGCTGTCACAGTATAGGGAGAACAATTAGGGTCACGTAATGATATATGTATACATTTTTGTATGAGACACTAACTTGAATTGTAAACTTTCACTTAAAGTACAACAATAAAATAATAAAAAATAAAAACTTCTGCTCTGCAAAAGACATGGTTAAGAAAATTAAAGACAAGCCACAGAGAGGGAAAAAATAAATACAAATCATATCTTACAAAAGACCTGTTACAGAATACATAAAGAACTCTCAAAACTCAGTAATGAGAAAACAAACATCCCAGTTTAAAAAAAAAAAAAAAAGTAGGCAAAAGGTTTGAACAGACAGTTCACCAAAAAAGATACACAAATGGCATATAAGCACATGAAACGACGCTCACTAAATTAGTCATTAGGGAAACTCAAGTTAAACCCACAGTAAAATACCACTACACACCTATTAGAATGGTTAACACTAAAAAAGAAGAAGAAACTGACAGTACCAAATGCTATCAAGGATGTCGATCGACTATAACCCTCATACACTACTTGTGGGAATGCAAAATGGTACAGTCACTTTGGAAAAGTTTGACAGATTCTTACAACAGTAAACACACTCCTTCATTATGAGACAACAATGCAATTCCTAGGTATTAACCCAAGACAAACAAAAACTTACATTCACACATGTAATAGTCTGACTCCATTTTTTGATGTTTGCCTGCTGACAACTTTAAGCCTCACCCCTCCCTCTTTCCACTCTGCCTCACATTTGGGCAAGCTGTAAGAAATCCTAGGTGCTCCCTCCTTTGGCAAGGCAAAAGATTCAAACCACACAAGCCCCTCCCTGTGGCAACCCTCACCCCAGCCCCAACCCCTAACCACAATAAGAACTCTAAGCCAGTCTCCTTTCCTTGCTCTCTGAAGCCATTTCAGACCAGCTTGGCACCCTGCCCTGTACTCCCAAGAAAAGTCCCATTATGTAAGTAATAAACTTTTCCAAGAAACCTTTTCAAGCCTTCTTGGTGTGTGTGTGTGTGTGGCATTGTAAGTCTCAACATCCGAACCAAATATTGGGTGTGGGTTCATTCCGCCACTTCAAGGTGGCTACAAAACAATACAAAACCTATACATAAATATTTATAGTGATTTTATTCATATTCACCAAAAACTGGAAACAAACGCCCTTCAACTGATGAATGAATGGAAAAACTCTGGCACGCCCATACAATGGAATGCTACTCAGCAATAAAGAATGAACTACTGATACACACAATACAGATGAACCTCAAGTGCATTAGGAGAAGTGAAAGAAGCCAGACTCAAAAGGTATCCACTGTATAACCCCATTTATATCACATCCTGAAAAATGGAAAACCACAGGCACAGAAAACAGAGTGGTTGCCAGGAATTAGGGGAGGGAGAAGAGTAGACTACAAAGAAATCTTATTAAGAAGTAATACTTGAGCAAAGAAATGAAGAAGGTGAAGGAATAAACTATGTACCTAGCTGGGAGAAGAACTTGGATGGGAAGGAAACGCAGATCTGGCCTGTCCTAGGGAAAGGAAGGGGCCATGCATACATATCACCCAATGCTGAAGGGCAGAATCAGGGGCAAGATGGAGCCAAACTGCCCAGGACTCCATGGGCCATGGAAAGGCCTTTAGCTTTTATCCTGATGTGAAGCCACTGATGAGCTCTGAGTAGAGGAGTGACATCACCTGATGTACATTTTAAAGGATCACTCCAGCTGATTTGTAAAGAACTGATCGTACGAGGAGAAAGAGAAGACACGAAACCAGTTAGTAGGCTATTCTTGGATACAGCAGCAGTGGCAAGGATGATCTATGTAAATACTGAAATAGCCAAGAACTAAGACAGGATCCAAAACAAATTATGGATAACACTGCAAAGAATGGGAATTCCAGAAAACTTATAATTATCCTCATGAGGAATCTGTACATAGACAAAGAGGCAGTCGTTTGAACAGAACAAGGAGATACTGTGTAGTTTAAAATCAAGAAAGGCGTGTGTCAGAGTTGTATCCTTTCACCATACTGATTCCATCTGTATGCTGAGCAAATAATCCAAGAAGTTAGACTATACGAAGAATGTGGAATCAGGATTGGAGGAAGACTCATTAACAAGCTGCAATATGCTGAAAGCAGAAGGCCTGAAGCACTTACTGATGAAGATCAAAGAATACAGCCTTCACTATGGGTTACAAATCAACATAAAGAAAACAAAAATCCTCACAAGTGGACCAATAAAACAACATCATGACAGAGAAAAGATTCAAGTTGTCAAGGATTTCATTTCACACGGATCCACAATCACCACCCTGGAAGCAGCAGTCAAGAAATCAAGACATTGATTGGGCTAATCTGCTGCAAAAGACCTCTTTAAAGTGTTAAAAAGCAAAGATGTCACATTGAGGACTAACGTGTGCCTGACCCAAGCCATGGTATGCATGTTCAATCGCCTCATATGCATGTGAAAGCTGGACAATGAATAAGGAAGACTGAAGAAGATTGATGTCTTTGAGTTATGGTGCTGGCAAAGAATACTGACTATCCCATGGACTGCCAGAAGAACGAACAAATCTGTCTTGGAAGAAGTACAGCCAGAATGTTTCTTAGAAGCAAGGATGGTGAGACTTCTCACATACTTTGAACATGTTATCGGGAGAGATCAGTCCCTGGAGAAGGGCATCATGCTTGGTAAAGCAGGGGGTCAGTGAAAAAGAGGAAGACCCTCAACGAGATGGATTGACACAGTGGCTACAACAATGGGCTCAAACATAGCAGTGACTGTGAGGATGGCGCAGGACTGGGCAGTGTTTCGTTCTATTGTACATGGGATCATTATGAGTCGGAACCAACCCGATGGCACCTAACAACAAGAAGACAGGAGAAAGGAGACCTGGTGGCACAGTAGTTAAGTGCTTGGCTGTTGATCAAAATGTCGGTGTTCAAACTCACCGGCCTCTCCATGGGAGAAAAGACCATGTGATCTGCTCCCATAAAGACGTACAGTCTAGTAACCCCATGGGGCAGTTCTACTGTGTCCTACAGGGTTGCTATGAGTTGGACACCAACTCTACAGCACCTAATAACAAGAAGACATGAGAAGACAATAAACTAGGGCTAAACTCTGCAAGGAATGACCCACAGATTTTTTTAACTACAAAAAGTGATGAAATAGGTATTACAGTCTGACGGCATGGGATTAAAAATTGAAGCGGTTTATGGAGGAAAAAGGTCTGAAAGCAGCAATGACAATCAAGAACAATGCCTACAACACCTTCAATCCAAGAGGCATACAGGGTATAGGAGAGAAAACAGGCTCCCACTTTTCAGACCTCCCAGTGTTAAAGGCATGTCTTCAGAAAACCAACTGCCATCGCGTCAATTCCAACTCATAGCGTCCCTATAGGACGGAGTAGAGCTGCCCGCATAGGGTCTCCAAGGCTGTAAATCTTGACGGAACCAGTCTGCCACATCTTTCTCCTGTGGAGTGAGCTATATTTCACTTAGATCAAGAGGATGAAACAAATGTTCTGAGAAGTTAAGAATACAGAGAGCTTTGTTGGGGGCACGTGGGAAGGATTAAGAGTTGGGGAGTTAGAACGGTTTGTACAAAGCCTGAAAGGGATGAGAGTCCAGAGAATGAGAGAAAACCGAGTCTTCCATGTAAGTTACAGTCAGCTTGTGAAGTTCTAGCAAAAACCCTGTTGAGAATTTATCTTGAATGAACTGAATCTACAGATCCATTTGGGGAGAACTGATGCCTTTATGGTGGTCTTGAGTTTTCCTATCATATAATGGTATATCTTCCTCAAGTCTTTGCTAATGTCTTTCGATAAAGTTTTAGAATGTTCTCAGTGATGATGATGATGATAGCAGCTAACACTTAAATTGTGCTTAGTACACGCCAGGCACTGTTCTAAGTACTGAAAAAAAAAGAAGTTGCCATTTGAGTCAATTCCGACTCACAGCAATGCTACAGGACAGAGTCGAACTGCCCCATAGGGTTTTCAAGGCTGTAATCTATGCGGAAGCAGACTGCCACATCTTTCTCCCATACAGCCACTGGTGGGTTCAAACCACTGACCTTTTGGTTAGCAGCCAAGTGCTTAACCACTGTGCCACCAGGGCTCCAGCACTGTATAACCTCCTCAATGTACACTGTAATGAGAACAACTTGCTTATAAGTAATCTTTCTTTTATTGTGCCATTTCTATAATCTCACATGTACAGTTTAGTGACATTTATTATGTTCATCATCTATAAACCACTCTTTTAACTTTAATATCACTTCTCTAGGCTTGCGGCCAAAGAGAGGTTGGCTTGGCCTTAAGTCTTAGTTCCAGAGTTCCTCTGACTTTGAGTGAAGGCCCTTGCCCACAGTGCAGCGATCAAGCCCTTGAGTCCAGAGACCACTACAAAAGACTGGAAGAATGAGAGAGCTGCTCACAAGTCTAACCTCATTTATTTTGATTTGCTGGCTCAAACGTTTTCCTGTCTACTTCATCCATTTAAGATAATTGAATGTGAGGGGTGGCTCACACTGACCACTTCTGCATTTTGAAGCTGAGTCAGAACACCTTACCAAAGAGTTCCATGTGGTATTCCAGCTCATGGCCAAGGTAAAAATAAAGGCAACTGTCATCACACTCTAAAAGGCTATTTTTATAGTATAACTTAATTGATGCTCTCTCAACGGAGTTGAGCTGAATCATAGTTGAGTCAAGATGTCCTATGGCATTCTTAACTAAGCTGACGACTCATGTGGGGTTTTGCTGTATGTCTCTTTTTCTTTTCTTTTGGTGTAGCCAAAGACATTTCTGCTGGCCAGAGGCTTAGTAATGTTCGGGGAAAACCTATGTGTATGTGTGTATACACAGATGGATAGGTTTACTTTTGAGTTCTGCAGTACGCTGACCTCTAAATTGTCTAACCTGTTCACTTTTCCTTATGTAGGTTAGTCAACATATTTATAGAAGCCATTAGGAGCACAGAATCATTTAGCCCTTGAAATCACAGCTATTTGGAATACTATTTTCTGTACCCTCTCTATTACAGTCTTTCTTCTATGCTCTCATTTTATAACTGATGACACAAGAAAATTAAATATCCAAGGAAATGTGGTACTCAGTGTTTGTTGTGCATTGGGTCTTAAGCTCGGTACTGAGAATACAGAGATCACTCAGAAGAATTCCGCCCTCGGGCTGTTCCCATTCTAGTGGAGACCAAAAGCTCCCTATACTTTGCGGAGAGCAAAGCCACTATGCGAAACCCAGCACCAGGATATGACTCCCCTGTATCTGAGAATGAAAAGAGCTGCAATCAACACAGCCTTGTGTAGAGGCTGCATGTAAAACTGTGCACCTTCAGTGTCAGGAGGAAGTCAAGACAGCACCAGACAGGCCAGATGAGCGACGCTTAGTGACCAGACATGCAATATCCCCAGTGTCATTATGGTAAGTCACCAAGAGAAGATCCCATTTTAGGCTAGGTTCACTGGGGCATAGGTGCAGGAGTCAAGGAGTCCGGCTCCTGGATAAAAACCCATGTGTGAGTTTTCAGGCCTGACCATAGGCGATTCCAAAGGCTTTCCCTGGGAGTGTTCGGGGGAAAGGCTGACCTTCCTAACCAGACTTGGTGCAGAGTGAATGCACCATAGTCTCTGAAGGGAGTCAAATAAGGACTCAGCCCCCAAACAGTATATGGAAGTGGCATCCGTCAGAGTCATTCACCATGCCACAGATATACAGCTCGCTGTCCAAAACAGACGGGCAATGGAGTGATTTTGCTTCTCTATCTTTTAGCATCCCAGGAAAAGTCGGGCACCCCCTGCCATCTTTCCCTGTGAGCCACAAATGAACCTTGTGCTCAGGACTAGATGTGTCAGCCTAGCTTCTAACACAGGATGAGCGTGGACTGGCTTCCTTGTCAAGAGCGTCATGACCAAAAACTCCTCTCGTAGCAGCTGGTGACCTATCAGCACACGCCTTCCCTCTCGCCCTGAGCACATGTCAACGCTCCCAGCATCTGCTTAGCCAAGTGTGTGCATTATATGGCACCTGGCCAACCCCACTTCTGTATCTGTTCCCCGCAGGGAGGAAGAGTCCCTCACGAGAAGGGTGCGTGCAGAACACCAGGCTTGCATCAGCTGCAGGGTGTGACCTGCTGGCCACAGGGGACCAGCACCCAGAGCTGAAGCTGACCTTGCTCTCCCTCCTCTATGAACATGAGTAAAGTGTTGTTCCACGCACTGTCTGTGTGTAAGACGTGCTTTTGTTGGCGACCCCGGCCCTTGGAATCTGACTTGTCACAGATTGGTGCAGAGAGCAAGGTCGATAGTTTGCCGGGAGGAAAATGCAGAACCTCCCTATATAGGAAGGAGAGAGTCCAGGAGGGGAAAATACAACGAAGTTCCCACTTAAGGTGAGCCAGCAAACTAAAGGTTCAAGGAGACTAACACTTAAGACTGGCCCCTCTTATCGTCACCTGCCTGCCAAATTTGTGCTTCCCAACCTGGCCACTCCAGGCTGTGTCCATGTCGTGAGGAACTAAAGCTTCCTACCAAAAGCCATGTGCATGAGCTTGTAAGCTGGTGGTGGGGGAAGAAGCCCCCAAAACACAAATCGTTTAAAAAAAATTTCAGTCACTCTGAAAAAGAGACCCACAAGGTGCCCTGTATTATTCTAAGGTCACAAAAGCATGAAAAGCTGAAGTAAATTCCCCCTCCGAGTTAGGAGAGCTCAGGTCCTAAACCAGTCAAATGATAAGCTACTCCAGCCATCCCTGCAAGGTGAGATCCCAAAAGCACCATTCAAATGCAATCTTCAGTGAAAAATGAACTGAAATTTCCTATGCCACATTTCTACTTGTGTCCCTCATTCTTCCAAGATTATATCTGTTTCTTCCTACATTCTGTCTCAGGTAATTAATGCATTCACATAGTCAATTACCTCAGCCAGGCTCTGGAATAGACAGAAGAGCACAGTCTGGCAAAGACAAAAATGTGAAGCAACACTCATTAGCGCTCAGTACACTCATGACATTAAAAAATATCTGATCCTCTCTACTTAAAGAAAATTTTATAATTTATAAATAATTGTTTTACCAGTTTCTGCTCAAATAATGAGCAGAAAAGGCCAGTAATATTTCTCCAAAGTACTTCCATCACACTGGCTGAGATTTAGGAGGTAGAGGGTGTGTGTGATAATTTGCAAACAGCAGAATGAGGTATAATTTTCATACAGTGAAATGCAGATCTTAAAAGTTAAAGTTCAATGAGTTGCGACCGACAAACATCCAGACGGCCCGTACCTCTATCATGCTATCTTCCAGTCAATCCCCAACCTTCTTTGACAACCACTGTTTAGATCTGTATCTATCATTGATTTGCTTTGCCTACTGTAGAACTGCCTATAAATAAAATTATAGTATGTACTTTTTTAAAAATATTTTATTGTGTTTTAGGTGAAAGTTTACACAGTAAATTAGAATTGTTCTGTGACATTGGTTACAATCCCCGTAATGTGTCAGCACACTCATCACTTTCGTCCATCCACTTTCCCTGCTCTCCACGCCTTATCTTGGCTTTTGTGCACGTGTTGACTGTCTGGTCTCGTATAGTTCATTGTTTAAAGGAGCACATTCCTCATGGGTTTTACTGCTTATTTTATAGGCCAATGTACTATTTGGCTGATAGGTGACCTCTGGGAGTGGCTTCAGTTCCAGGTTAAAAGGATATCTTAGGACGACAGTTTGGGAGGTTCCTCTAGTCTCTATCAGTCCAGTTGTTGTTGTCAGGTGTCATCGAGTTGGTTCTAACTCATCGCGACCCTACCTACAACAGAACGAAACACTGCCCGGTCCTGCGCCATCCTCACAATCGTTATGTTTGAGCCCATTGTTGCAGGCACTGTGTCAATCCATCTTGTCAAGGGTCTTCCTCTTTTTCGCTGACCCTCTACTGTATCCGTCTCCAGGGACTGGCCCCTCCTGATAACACGTCCAAAGTATATGAGATGAAGGTCTTGTCATCCTCACTTCTAAGCAGCATTCTGGCTGTACTTCTTCCAAGACAGACTTGTTCATTCTTCTAACAGTCCATGGTATATTCAATATTTTTCATCAACACCATAACTCAAAGGTGTCAATTCTTCTTCAGTCCTCCTTATTTATTATGCAGCTTTCGCAGGCACATGAGGCGATTGAAAATACCACGGCTTGGGTCAAGCACACCTTAGTCCTCAAAATGACATTTTTGCTTTTCAACACTTTATAGAGGTCTTTTGCAGCAGGTTTGCCCAATGCAATATGTCGTTTGATTTCCTGACTGCTGCTTCCATGGGTGTTTACTATGGATCCAAGTAAAATGAAATCCTTGACGACTTCAATCTTTTCTCCGTTTATCATGATGTTGCCTACTGGTCCAGTTGTGAGGATTTTTGTTTTCTTTATGTTGAGGTGTAATCCCTACTGAAGGCTGTAGTCTTTGATCTTCATCAGCAAGTGCTTCAAGTCCTCTTCACTTTCAGCAAGGAAGGCTGTGTCATCTGCAGAACACAGGTTGTTAATGAGTCTTCCACCAATCCTGATGCCCTGTTCTTCTTCATATAGTCTAGCTTCTCGAATTGCTTGGTCAGCATACAGACGGAATAAATATAGTGAAAGGATACAACCCTGACGCCCACCTTTCCTGACTTCAAACCACACAGAATCCCCTTGTTCTGTTCAAACAACTGCCTCTTGACCTATGTATAAGTTCTGTATGAGCACATTTGTTCTGGAATTCCCATTCTTCACAATGCTATCCATAATTTATTATGATCTACACAGTTGAATGTCTTTGCATAGTCAATAAAACACAGGTAAACATCTTTCTGCTATTCTCTGCTTTCAGCCAAGATCCATCTGACATCAGCAATGACAGCCCTTTTTCAACGTCCTCTTCTGAACCCAGCCTGAATTTCTGGCAGTTCCCTGTCGATGTACTGCTACAACCGTTTTTGAATGATCTTCAGCAAAATTTTACTTGTGAGTGATATTAATGATACTGTTCAATAATTTCTGCATTCTGTTGGATCACCTTTCTTTCGAATGGGCACAAATATGGATCTCTTCCAGTCAGTTGGCCAGGTAGCTGTCTTCCAAATTTCTTGGCATAGACCAGTAAGCCTGGTCTTTTCTATGAATTTGAGTTTTGTCCTACATTTTTCTCCCATTCTAACCGGGACCTTCTACTGTGTCCCTGGTCAGAACAGTTGGTAGTGGTAGCTGGGCACTATCTAGTTCTTCTGGTCTCAGGCTAGAAGAGGCTGTGGTTCATGTGGGTCATTACTCCTGTGGACTAATTTCTCCCTTGAGTCTTTGGTTTCCTTCACTCTCCTTTGCTCCAGACAGGAAGAGATCAATAGTTGTATCAGAATGTACTCTTTATGTTCAGCTTCTTTCATCCAGTATGTTTTTTGAGATTCATCCATGTCACTGTGTTTAACAGCGGTTCATTCATTTTAACTGCTGAGTAGTTTTATCTGTTCTCCCACTGAGACATATGAGTTTTTTCCAGGATTTGGCTATTATGAATAAAGCTGCTACGATCATTTTTGTACATGTCTTTTGCAGATACCTGGTTTTGTTTATCTTGGATAAATACTTAGGGTGACAGGTAGGTGTATGTTTAACCTTATAAAATCTTTCCCAAACCAAAGTAGTGGTATACCATTTACATTCCTACCAATATGGTATGAGAGTTCCAGTAATTCCACAGCCTTGCCAAAATTTGGTGCTGTCAGTCATTTTAATTTTAACCATTCTAATGGGTATGCAGTGGTATCTCACTGTAGTTTTAATCTGCATTTCCCAAATGACTAATAATGTTCGGCACTTATGTTTACTGGCCATTTATACATCTTCTTTTGCAAAGCACAGAAGTATTTTGCCCACTTTTTTAATTGGGTTGTCTTTTTATTATTGAGTTGTATGAGTACTCTACATATTCTGAAACGGGTCCTTTGTCAGATATATGTATTGCAAATATCTTCTCTCAGTCTGCACAAAAGCTGGCAGGGGTCAGGAGGCAGCCCAGATATGGAAAGTGAGGAGGTAAGAGAGGTCATTTTCGTTAACAGAGTCTTTTGATGAACAGACATTTCTAATTTTGATAAGGTCTAATGTATCAATTTTTTCTTGCAAGGTTCACGTTGTCTGTGTCTTGGACAAGAAATGTTTGCCTACACCCAAGGCCACAAAGATATTTTCCCATGTTTTCTTTTGAACACTTTAGAGTTTTAGCTTTTACATTTAGGTCTATAGTCCCTTTTGAAATTTTGTGTATGTGTGCTTTAGGTGAAAGTTTACATGGCAATTAGTTTTTCATTCAAAAATTTATACACAAATTGTTTTGTGACACTGGTTGCAATCCTTGCAGTGTGTCAGCATGCTCCCCCTTTCCCTTTTCACCCTGGGTTCTCCGTGTCCATCTGTCCAGTTTTCATCTGGAAATATTTTTGTGAATGGTATGATGCATGAGTCAGGTTCACTTAATTCCAATTAGGTATCAGGTTGTTCCACACTATTTGTTGAAAGAGTTCTCCTTTTCACATTGAATTGTTTTGGTATTAGATAAAGTTTTGGGGTTGATTTTGGTTGTGAGCTTGCAAATATTTTGCAAAAGGAAGATACCTGGAAATGCCCTCAATTTTTTCATACACAATATTCAGCATTCAGTAAGAAAGAAAGGACCAAACATCCAAACACAAGAAGACAAAAACAGACAATAGAAAGAGATCCACAGGTGATCCAGATATTGAAGTTATCAGGCACATTATTTAAAATAACTGTAATTAGTATGCTCAAAAACATAGATGACAAGATGACTTTCAACAGAATACTGGCATCTATTAAAAAAGAATCAAGTAGATGCTCTGAAAAGGATCACAATAGAGGATCACAGACAGAGCTGGAGAAAAATTTAGAACAAAATTCTAACTCACAAAAAGAGACTAGACTTACTAGCCTGACAAGAGACTGGAGAAACCCTGGGAGTATGGCCCCCAGACACCCTTTTAGCTCGGTAATGAAGTCACTCCTGAGGTTCACCCTTCAACCAAAAATTAGATAGGCCCATAAAACAAAACACGACTAAAGGGGCACAACGGCCTAGGGGCAAGGACTAGAAGGCAGGAAGAGACAGGAAAGCTGGTAATATGGAACCCAAGGTCGAAAAGGGAAGTGTTGACATGTCGTAGGGTTGTTAACCAATGTCATAAAACAATATGAGTACTATTTAATGAGAAGCTAGTTTGTTCTGTAAACCTTCATCCAAAATACAATTAAAAAAATTTAAAAAAGAATCAAGTAGAAATTCTAAAACTGAAAAATGCAATAAATAAGACTAAGAACAATAAATGGGAGGAAATGAAAAACAGCAAAGATTAGAGAACTAGAAGGCAGGACAGTAGATAATTTCCAAACAGAAACGTGGAGAGAAAAAAACAATAGAAATATAGAAAAGGCCTTATGAGTTGTATGGAAAATACAGAAAAAGGCCAAATATATGTGTAATTGGAGTCCCAGAAAGAAAGGATAAAATGGGGCAGAAGTGATATTTGAAGAAATACCAACTGACAATTTCCCTAACTAATGAAAGACATCAAGCCACAAATTCAAGTAGCACTATCCAAACCTGTTAATTACAAAGAAGCCAAATATCTCTGCTCTCAAAGACCTTCCATTCTAGAGGAAGACAAACAAGAAGAAACTACTATAAATAATTAAATTATATAATATTTTAGAATGTGGTAAGCGCTTTAAAAAAAAAGGAAAACAGCTTACAAGGTAAAGGGGCTCAGAATACGGAGGAAAGTAGGCTACACTATTAAACAGGATGTATAAAACTTGAAGAAGGTAAACAGAAAAACAATTTGACTAAACAGATTCAAGACAAAAAATAAGCTATACTGACAGAAGCTAAAAAATTCATTGTCTACATGGATATAGAAGAAAAAAGATCAAGAATGCACAATGAGTCCCATGCTATATAAACAGCAGCAATTCCATACAAATTTGTTAAGCACCTACTATTGACAGGCTCTATGCTAGATGTTAGAGAAGTATATGTGAAAATGATATACTCACTTTATTCAAGAAGCTTACACAATGGAGAAGCAATGAGGTATCTGTATAAGTATGAAAAGAATTTATGGAAAGTAGTACCCAAATATTACATTAGTTCATAAACTCTCAAGAGCTAGAACATAATTTTCCCTACAGAAATTAATAAATTACAGAGCAGTGCTGTCCAACAGAACCTTGTGCGATGACAGAAATATTCTATATCTGTGCTGTTCAACAATACTTAATGAACAATGCAGGTATACAGTGTAACAACCAATTCTTACTTTGGCTCAGCATTTTAACTGGGGGTCTGGAGAGTCTTTAGAGATGCTTTATAAAGGAAACTACAAGATGGACAAATAAATCTTCTAGAAAAAGGCCAAAAATTTAATTTTTAATGTATTTATATATTACTTTACTCCAGAAAGGATTTAACATGACATGAAAAGACTCACACCACAGCAAGAAATATCACTTGTTAAATGTCAAAAACCCAGATCTCCACATTAAACAAAAGATATAACAACAAATTTAAAACAGGTGAGAAGAAAAGGAATTATCTTCCACAGAGAAGGAATAGTTGAGGAATATCTTCATACTGATGTTTTATGACCATTAGCAATTTTTTTCTTCTTTTTTTTTTTTAATTGTGCTTCAGGTGAAAGTTTACAGCTCAAGTTAACTTCTCATACAAAAATTTATATACATTGTTTTTGAGTCATTAGCTGCAATCCCCACAATGTGACAGCAAACTCCCCCTTTCCACCCCAAGTTCCCTGTGTCCATTCGACCACTTCCTGTCCCTTCCTGCCTTCTCATCCTGCTTTTTGACAGGAGCTATGCATTTGGTCTCTTATATCTGATTGAAATAAGAAGCACATTTCTCACATGTATTTGTTTTATAGCCCTGTCTAATCTTTGTCCAGCAGCAATTTTTTAAAGAATTTTAGTGACTAAGATATTCTTCAAGAAGTAGGCTACAGAAAATGAGTTTAATCCTGAGTATGAAGAATTTAAACTGGTGTATCAGTGATCTATTGCTATGTAATAAATTACCCCAAAACTTAGCAATTTAAAACAATAACAAATGTTTATTATCTCACACAGTTCTGAGGGTCCAGAATCTGAGATGGGCTTTTTGGGGTGGTTGTAGCTTAGGTTCTCTCACGATACTGCACACATGGCTGAGGTTATAGTCATATGAAGTCTTGACTGGGACTGATGGTTCATCACATGGCTGCTGGCAGGAGGCCTCAGTTCCGCACCACATGGATCGCTCTCCATTTGGCTGCTTGAGTGTCCTCATGATATGGCAGCTGGCTTCCTCAGAGCCAGTGATCCAAGAGAGAGAACAAAAAGGAAGCTGCAATGTCTTTTATGACCTAGTCTCAGAAGTCACACACTGTCACTTCGACCATATTCTACTTTTTAGAAGTCACTAAACTCAGCCCAGACTCAAAGGGAGAGAAATTAAGCTTCTCTTCTTGAAGGAGGGTGTATCAAAACATCTGTGAACACATTTATTTAAAACCACTACAACGGGATATAAGAACTTCCTCTCACTTGGGGTTGCTAAAAATTGTAATGAGATTCTAGGATCCCTTTCCCTGGAAACCCTAAAAATTAGAATAAATTATCATCCTCCTGAAATACCTTCAACTGCTTTCTATAAAGCAGATTAAACACAATTGGGTTCTCAGTCACTTATAGTTCTGTTATTTTTTTAATAGCAAGAGCCAAATAAATGGCATCTATTACGTACAAAATTCTCTGCTATACATGAAATATCACAGATCTTAACAATGATTTTGCAAAGTGGGTATTATCATCCCCATTTTCAATAAGAGAAGCAATAAGTCCAGGGAGAGTAAGCCAGAGTTCATATCCAGGTCTATATACGTAGTTCCAAGATCACTGCTCTTTCTACTACGTGACACTTCCATTACTCCAGCTGCCACAGCCAGACGCTTGTTTTGTAGCATCAAACATCTGGGAAGGCTCACAGCACACATTATTTCATCAAAGATTATTCTTATCTTTTGTTCCACCAATTAGTTTCTTACTTTCTTCAGTCTGTTTTTGCTTTGTCTGCTGTGTTCTATTTGCTACTCTGAGGCCTCATCTTCCTTCACTTTGTGTCCCATTCAACTCCTGGCACCTTGGCCCATCCTGCCTCTAGGTCCATCTGCATTCCTGTCCACACCAGACAACAGGACTAGGCCCTCTACGAGACATTCTCAAAGAGGAGACCCCACAAAGAAAACACTGAAACCCAGTGTGTCAGGACTGGAGGAGCCCTCTCAGAGCGCTGGAATCTGGTCCAAACCTCCTGAGGCCTCCCTTAGAAGTAGCTAGTGATTTGTCCAAAGACACACAGAGAAGCAGTGGCAGAACCAGGACCAGCCTGTCCTTAAAAACCCTCCTCAAGAGTTCTCTGCATCACCACACAACTGTCTGCCTCCCAATCCCAAGATCTGATCATCAGTTCACCATTTCAGCTCTCCAAACCCTGCCTGGAAGCAAGGACACGCGTCAGAGGAACTCAAGACAAATCTGGAAAGCATCCTCATTTCCTTACTCTCCCCCAACAATCCAATTGGCCCAAGTCCTGTCCATTTAATCTATCCCATCTGTCCCCACAATGTCCTAATTCAGGCACTTTTCTTTCACTTAGGTTTCTGCAACAGCTTCTTAAAGGCCACTCTGCCTCCAGCCTCACTGTCTCTAATTTATCCAACACACCGGTAGCAAACGAAATTTAATATGCCGATCTTATTATGTCAATCCCTTGACAAACACCTCACAACAGACCAGGTCAAGAAGGGTCTTCTATTTTACCGTACAGGTTATAAAAAGGGAACTGATATTAAATGTCTACTCTGTACCAGATACCTTATCTATGTTATTGCATTTAACCCTCTCAGTAGTTCTGCAAAATTCATATACTGTTCTCTCTAGTTAGCCCCCTCACCTGTACCCTAAGCAACCAAAGTAATCTAAAGCCCCTCCTGGCCCATCGATCTATTCAACAGATCCAAATATTCCCTCTGTGCTACCACCTTTTCTTGTACAGACCTCCATTACGATTTGTTTACACAACAATTTCTCTAGGATGCTCAAAGGAATGACATATTCATCTTTGTGCCCTCAGCCCCAGCAAAGAACCTGTTTCATTAAAAAAAAAAAAAAAACCGCCAAGTCAATTCCGATTCACAGCGACCCTATAGGACAGAGTAGAACTGCCCCATAGAGTTTCCAAGGAGCACCTAGTGGATTCAAACTGCCGACCTTTTGGTTAGCAGCTGCAGCACTTAACCACGGCGCCACCAGGGTTTACGCTCCATAATAAGTGCTTGCTAAATGGCTGATAATTGGATTACTGACTAAAATGAGGGTCCACCATGGAAGAGATATACCTAGCATTGAATCAATTAACATCTCCCAGTAGTAGCATTATCAATTAATGCATTTCTCAAAAAGTCCAAGGGGCTTTTAGCACCCTTTTAGAAGCTCCACACTTCCTAGTGTGATTTGAGACACAGAAGTACTCAGTGTAGCTTAAACAGGAGAATCTCTATCAATTATTTGCACCAACCCAAGTCTAGGTGTTCCATTCTTCTACGTGCCCTCTGCTCTTGGTACATATCCCAAGGATTATGTTACAATTATCTCCTGGCTCCCCAGTACAGGGGAGAGTGAAGACTTTCATTTTCAACTCCATCATCTAGCACAATACCTGGCACATGATGGATCATCAATAAATAGGTTAAATGATAATGCTTTGGCAAACATGAACTTAGTACCTACTATGTGTTGTCTCATACTAAGGATTTAATATGCATAATCTCATTTAATCCTTACAACAACCCTACAAGGGAGGTACTGTTCAACATTACTGCCATTGTAACTATCCCACGAGTAAGGTATTATTCGCTATTATTCCTAACATAAAAATCCCACAAGGGCGACACTGTTCAGCATTGCTCCCGTTGAACAGATAAGGAAATTGGGGCCCAAGAAGAATAGAATAAATCAAACAAGCAATGACAGAGGACCTCACACACTTTATATTTTCACATGTTTTATTTCATTTATTCCTCTGTACAAAGCAACAACGAAGTTTTGTATTATACCCTCATTTGGAGACAAGAAATTGAAGGTTTTGGAGAAACTGTCCAGTAACACACAGCTTGTGAGGGGATACAGCCAGGAACCGAGACTGAGTCTGTCAGACTCCCGGCATCTTCTCTTTTACCTCCCATCTTGCCTCTCAGTGAGAAATCAGGATTGACCGGCCTCTCCAGCGCAGTGTTTTTCCAAGCTCCCCAAAACACTGCCTCCATTGGGGATGGCAAAGCCTGGGCTCTGTAGTGACGCAGAATGGAGTTCCAAGGCCATTTCCACTGCTTGGTGACTGGCATTCCTGCAACCTCGTCTGCAATGTCGCTCCCGGGTAGAGCAGATGCTTTACGATACAGGGCCTAGGGCAGTGCCTTGCACACACAGGGGCACCGCAAACGTGCCGACTCCATAAAATGGGCATAACCGGTTCGATAACGGTCTCTCCCTTCCTCCACCCCGCTTCCCACCTGTCCGGGGGGTGGAACTCTGTCCTCCTCCTGCAACATCATGGGGGCCAACGCAGGATGACGTGGTGCTAGGAATCAAGCGGCCTGGGTGCCACTCGAGGCCCGACCCTCAGATGCCTCGTCTTCCCCGCCCGTACCGAGACGAGGGGGCGGCCGATACCGCCGAGGTCCGGCGCCGGCTGCGGGGTCGGCGGCCCGCA
>NW_004444005.1:7690314-7704223 GCF_000243295.1 Trichechus manatus latirostris | reverse complement strand
GGCCCGCGCCGCCCTCCCGCCGCCCGCTCCGGCCCGCCCCGGCCATTACCGATTGCGCTGCTCCTTGAAGAGCGCGGTCAGGGCGCGGAGAGCCTCCAGGTCCTGGATGGGCGCGGGCACCATGACGCCGGACAGCCGGGCCGGAGGCAGCCTGGGCGCCGCCATCTTGTCGCTCGCAGCTCTCGCCGAAGCTGGAGACGAGGAGGAGGAGCCCGGCCTGCCAGGCCGCTGCAGCTGCACGCCCCGAGGCTAAGCCGCGGCCGGGGCGGGAGAGCGCGAGGGCACGCGCACAGGCTCGCCTCCGGCGGGAGCTGCGGACGACGCGACGAAAGGAGGGGGCACCCGCCGGAAGTCCCGCCTGAGAGGAGGGGGCGGTGGACGGAAGTTCGGTCTGAGGGGAGGGGGCGCCGCGCGGAAGTTGTGTGTGAGGGGAGGGGGCGGCGGGCGGAAGTTGGGTTTGAGGGGAGGGTGATGTGGGGGTTGAGGTTCAACCTGAGAGAAGGGGATGCCTTACAGAGGGTCCCCCGCTGGGAGGGGGTGCCGCAACAGGGTCTTTGTGTTGGGGGGGTGCTAGGGGCCGAGGGTGCAGAGGGACGGAGGTGCAGGGCAGAGGCTCTCCTGAGAGGAAAGCTGAAGGCCTGGACCCTGCGGTTGAAGTGGGGGGATGAGTGCCGCCACCCTGACCCAGGAAAACTGGAGCAGCTTGTCACCGGCTTGCACGTTTCAGACACTGAAAGCTCTGTTCACAACACTTACCGATCATTTACTGAGTACCTGGCACTCTGCTTAGGGTGACAATACATTACTCCAGCGCATCCAGGACTTAAAATACAAGTAGAAGTCGAGGAGTGAAATTCTACAGTAGTAGGATCACTATAAAGGAGCCCAGGTGGTGCAGTTGTTAAGCACTCTGCTGAAAGGTCGGTGGGTCAACCCACCAGCAGCACCCTGAGAAAAGACCTGGCGATCTGCTCCCGTAAAGATTACAGCCTAGGAAACCCAATAGGGCAGGTCTACTCGGTCCTATACGGTCCCTATGAGTCAGAATCGACTGGACAGCACAGAACAGGGTCAGAATTGTTTTTTTTCTAAGAGCGTGGAAACAAGACTTCTCTGGCTAGGATTGGGAACTCATTTTCATTCCACCTCGCTTTATCATTCCGTATATACTTTCAATGAGCAATGTTGCCAAGCCTTGTGCTAGATGATGAAGATAGATCAATAAGAGATGTCCCAACCCGAAGGGTCTCACAGACTATTCAGAGAAATGGGGCGGGGTGGGGGGGAGGGAGGCAAACAAGTGAGGTCCAGTTGATAACTGTTATGATAGAAGACTGGAGAAACTGTGGTGGGAACACTTCCAATATGTAAATAAACACATACCCTCTACATTCAGATTTGAAGAGTAGGAGTGTGTTTATAATATGGCACTTTTGACACTCTGCTAAATAAAATTTGAAGACACGATAAACACTACCAGCCAGAGTATGCAGGAAAAATGCATCTTGCACGAGCAAGTTAGTTGGTGTCATTCAGTCTCAACGTTTGATTGACTATATTCATTCATTCCAAAAAGATTTTTTGAGTGCCTACTATGTCTCAGGCATTGGATCACCTAGCAGTGCCCAAGACTATTCAAAATATTTAACAATCTTTAGGCTAGCAGGATATCTCCCAATATTTCCTTGAGGACTAGGGATAGTAAAATCTATTGTCATACATGAACTCTCTGATCATATCTCCTACTAGTCTCTTACTCCTCCATTGTGCTTCAACCATACTAACTCCTGGTTGTACATTACTAGGCAAAGTACTCTCCTGCCTCAGGACTTTGCACATGCTTGTCCTTTGGCATGGAACACCTTCAGTACTCCCCCCCTTCCCCACCATACCATCATGGCTTTCTTCCTTACGTCCTTCAAATATCTGCTCAAGTGGTCTTTTAATGATGTTCTCTGATCAATCTGTTTACAACTGTAATACCAGTACCAGTTGCTGTCGAGTCGATTCCAACTCATGGAAACCCCATGGGTGTCAGAGTAGAACTGTGCTCCCTAGGGTTTTCAAGGGCTGATTTTTTGGAAGCAGATCACCAGGGTCTTTCTTCCAAAGTGCCTCTGGGTGGCCTTGAACTTCCTACCTTTCTGTCAGAAGCTGAGTGCGTTAACCGTTTGTACCACCCTAGGACTCCTGTTTGTTGTTATTATTGTTTTCTCCATAGTACTTCTCGTTCTCTATAATATATAGTCTGCTGAACTATTTTGTTTATTATGTGTTTCCCCTATTAGATTGTAAGCTCCACAAGGTCAGAGATTTTTGTCTATTTTGTTTACTTTTGTATCTCTAGCACCTAGAAAAGGTCCTATTATGTGGTAAGTGCTCAATAAATATGACTTGAATAAATTAACAAAGAATATTTTTTAAAAATTAATTTGCAGAGAGGAGAAAGGAAACACCATGCCTCTAAAAGAAGTACAAAATCCAAAAAGTAGAGGAAAGATGGATGGAAAGTGAGGAAGAAAAACATTAAGGAAGAAGATTTAAAAACAGAGAGAGAGACATTAATAAGACAGACAAAAAGTCCAAGGGCAAGTATAAGAAACGAGGAAATTAAATGAGGCCAACGGTAGGTGTTATTGACTGCCTGGAATCAACTAGAGGATTTCAACCTTGACTGAATTGACAGAACCAAGTTAATATTTCACTTGAGCTAACTGGATTTTTTTGTGTTATATAACTGTTTGCTTTAGATAAAGCAGATGAACATGCCACCATGTTGATTAAACTTCAGATGAAATTTGCGATATAAATTTGTGTCTTCAGCCCATTGCAGAAAAACTGGATCAACAATAATTCGGTAATTAAGAAAGAAAGGATGGAAGGAAGAAGAAGAAAGAGAGAGAGAAAGCAGAGGAGAAAGTGGTGAGGTACAACGCAAAAACCTATTTAGACCAAAGGACATGGTTTTGGCAAAGAAAAGACAGAGGAAATAATTGAAAACTGGTAAAGAGAATGAAAGATGGGTGACAGAGGTATAGAAAAAGTCTTGTTTGTGCTGGCCCCTCCGTCTGCAACCATCCTTACCATCTCTGCCTGTAATTCTCTCCCTAGAAGGCTTACGTCATATACCACCTATTCCACAAAACCTCATGTGTCAGTCAGGAAAAGCTCTCCTCAGTCTATACCTCTTTTGGCACTGACTCTCCATGGGCAGCCCTGTACTATGTACATGTGTTTATGTACCTGTCCCCCACCCCCCATCTGAGGCCCCTCAAGGCAAGGACTTTGTTTTCCTTATCCCATTCAGCACAAAGTTCAGGGTATTGTGCTAGAAGCAATTCTGTATTTGTTGACCTGAAAACTTTGGGTATTGAGAAAAAGGAGGAAAAAATAACAGAATCGTGTAATTGTTAAGAGCAGGAATCTGCAGACTCTGGCCTGCAAGCCAAATTGTACCCACCACCTATTTTTGTAAATAAAATTTTATTGGAAACTTATCATGCTCATTCATTTACATATCATCTGTGGCTGCTTTGGTGCTACCACAGCGGAGCTGAATAGTTGTGACAGAGACTGTATGGCCTACAAAGCCCAGGTTGTTTACTATTTGGTCCTTTGTAGAAAAGATCTGCCAACCTCTGGTTAAGAGCATAGGCTCTGGAGTCAGACACATCTTGATTTCAAGACTTACTATCAAGCTACAGTCATCAAGACGCTATGGAATTGGCATAAGGATAGACGTATAGACATATAGATCAATGGAACAGAATAGAGAGTACAGAAATAAATCCGCACTTATATGATCAGTTAGTTTTTGACAAAAGTGCCAACATAATTCAAAGGGGAAATCAATGAGATGCCACTATACACCCACTGGAAAGGCTAAGGTTAAGAAAACAATAACAAGTGTTGAGGAGCAACCCGAACTCGTACCTTGCTGGTGGGAATGCAAATGTGTACGGCCAGTTTGCAAAACAGTATGGCAGTGCCTTAAAAAGTTAAACGTACACTTACAATATGTCTCAGCATTTTCACTTATGTCCACACAAAGACATGTATACGAAGGTTCCTGGTAGCATGATTCTTCATACCCAAAAATTGGATGAAACCCAAATGTCCATCAACTGGTGAAGGGATAAACAAATTGTGGTATATCCATACAATGGAATGCTACTCAGCAATAAAAAATAACACAATGTTCCCACATGTAACGATGTGAAAGAATATCAAAAAACACTAAATGAAAGACGTCAAACACAAAAGAGTATGTACTGTATAATCCTGTTTATATGAAATTCTAGAAAAGGCAAAACAATAGAACTAGAGAAGGAGCCCTGATGGCACAATGGTTAAAAGTGCTCAGAGGTTCAAACCCACAAGCCACTCCACGGAAGAAAAGACCTGACTATCGGCCCCCCGTAAAGATCGCAGTGTAGGAAACCCCATGGGACAGTTCTACACTGTTCTGTAGGGTCATTATGAATCAGATGGACTCGACAGCACGAAAGAACAACCACATAGTACAGGAAAGCAGATCAGTGGTTGCACTGGGGCAGGGGTAAGGGGAGAAGGTTGAGTGTGAGGGGACACGAGGAAACTTAGGGTGAGGGAACTGTTCTATATCTTGACCGTGATGGTGGTTACCGATTGTATACAATTACTAACAGTCATCAAACTATACTCTTGGAAAAGGTGGATTTTCCTGTATGTAAATAATAGCTCAGTGAAAAAAGTCAATAACAAAAAAAAGGCATGGCTGGCCATGGTGGATAACTGGCAGCAGACTTCCATCCTGCTATAAGCAACTAGAAGACTCAATGAAATATATTTAAAAAAAATAATTGTTCAGATCCTGAATGATAGGCAACATAGGACTGTGAGCCCTGAGAGAACAGAAATATATGAAGATCCTGCTGCTCACCCTGGCTTTCTGCCTGGACACACTTTGCAAATCACAGCACAAGAAGCAGAGGTCCAGGAGAGCAAGACCCTCTCACTGAGCTGAAGAGACCGAGATCAGTTTGCAAACTGAGGTGGCTGGAATTTGCAGAGGTGGAAGCTCTGCAGAGAAAGAACTCCAGAAGTCAGATAGGCATCTTCTTGAGTCTCTGGCTAAATATTAAACTGTGCATGCACAGATGACATTCCACGAAGCAAGACAAAGAACAACTATCAGGGAACTGTAAGCTTAAAAAGCTCAAGAGCTCACACAGGGCTGAGAGATGTTTGAGATCTGACCAGTCAGACACATTCAACAACACGGAAGAACCTCGTAACCGTTATTATAAGTGAAAGAAGTCAAAGAAGAAAGACTACGTAGTGTATGATTCCATTTATATGAAATTTCTAGAAAAGGCAAAAACTATCCAGACAGTAAGCAGATCTGTATTTGCCTGGGGTGGGGGTGGGAACAGGGATAGACTGAAAATGAACAGAAGGGAAATTTTGGGGGTAATGAAAGTGTTATGAAAGTGTGATAGTTGCACAAACAAATAGATTGACCAAAATTCATCAAATTGTTAGAGGATAAAAAAGCTCCTGGCATGCTAAAGGGCCCAGGCAGATATGGAGCCCCTGGTCATGGCATCAAGTGACCACGTGGCCAATACTGCCCACCAGGGGCTGGATTCTATTAGATCCTCCAAGGGTACAACAGCAATTCATTATAAGATGGAAGTGGTACGTCTGGGATTGACTACTACCAGGGCCAGAGGCAAAAGTAAGCTGCATGAGCAAGCACCCCAAACTCTCAAGTCATCCAACACTGATGCATGGAAACATGTCCTTCCCTAAGCTCTCATCTATGGCCACATGGGCTGGGGTCCCTTATGATCAGATAGAGAAGGAAAAAAAGCAAGCTTGGTTCACAGATGGGATTGCTTGGTGCATTTGTTTCTGATGGCTGCTTTAACAAATTACCACAAATTTAGTGGCTTAAAACAGTACAGGTTTATTCTCTTACACTTCTGGAGGTCAGAAGTCTAAAATGGGTCTCACCTGGCTATAAATGAGGTGTCAGGAGGGCTGTGTTCCTCCTGGAGGCTCGAGGGGAGAATCTGTTTTCCTGCCTTTCCAGCTTTAGAGACCATCCACTTACCTTGGCTTGTGGTCCCTTTCTCCGTCTTCAAAGCAAGCAACAGTGAGTTAAGGTCTTCTCACACCACCATCTCTCTGGTTCTTTGCTTTCTTCATCAGATCTCCTTCTGTGACTCTGGCACTGACTCTCCTGTCTCTCTTTTTTACTTATAAGGACCCTTGTGATTACCCGTGGACACCCCTGGATCATCTAGGATAATCTGCCCATGTTAAGGTCATATGATTAGCAACCTTAATTCCATCTGCAACCTTACTTCTCCTTTGCCATGTAATGTAAAATATTCTGAGTATTAGAACATGGACATCTCTGAGGGAAGAATTATTCTGCCTACCACGATTGACATGCGGGTACAAGCCGAAAGTGGACTATGGCTATACTGCAGCTCATTCAGGGATGGCTTTGAAAGACAGCAATAAGGGGCAGAGTTTAGAGTGGTGTGCTTGGTCACGTGGAAAGAGAAGGGGTCCAAGGTTAGAATAATACAGATTCATGGGCAGTGGTAAATGGCTTGGCTGCTTGGTCAGAGGCCTGAAAGAAGAAATATCAGAAGATTGGGAACAAGAAGAGCTAAGGAAGAAGCAAATGGATGAACCTAAGGGAATAGGCACCAAGAATAAAGATCTTTGTATCACATGTCAATACCCACCAGGGAGTATCCAATACAGAAGAGGCAATAAACACTTAAGAAGACAGAATGACTTTAGCCACTACTCTTTGTCATCAGCCACCCTGGAACTGGCACAGTGTTCTCACAAAATAATTAGTCGTGGTGGCAGGGACTGAGGCTATGCATGGGCTCAACAGCATGAGTGACCATTCATTACAACCGGTCTACCCAATGCCACTGTCAAATGTCAACCTGTCAGCAACTGAGACCAACGCTGAGGCCCCAATATGGCACCATTCCACAAGGAGACTGTCATAGTCATCTAGCACTGCTATAACAGAAATAACACAAGTGGATGGCTTTAACAAAGAGAAATTTATTCTCTCACTGTTCAGTAGGCTAGAAGTCTGAATTCAGGGCGCTGGCTCCAGGGGAAGGCTCTCTTTCTCTGTTGGCTCTGGAGGAAGGTCCTTGTCCTCAGTCTTCCTCTGGTCTGGGAGCATCTCAGAGCAGGAACCTCAGGTCCAAAGGACGCGCTCTGCTCCCGGCACTGCTTTCTTGGTTGTATGAGGTTCCTATGTCTCTCTCTGTTTGCTTCTCTTTTATGTCTCAAAAGAGACTGGCTTAAGACACTATCTAATCTTGTAGATCTCATCCATATAACTGCCACTAATCCCTCTCATCTTATTACATCTTAGTGATAGAATATACAACACATAGGGAAATCATATCAGGTGACAAAATGGTAGACAATCATACAATACTGGGAATCATGACCTAGCCAAGTTGACAGATATTTTTGGGGGACACAATTCAATCCATGACAAAGACCAAGCATGCACTTGATGGCAAGTTGACTCCATTGAACCCCTACCACCCTGTTAGAGGCAGCCATCCATCTTTACTGGAATAAATGCATATTCCACTTATGAGTTTGCTTTTCATATCCACAGGATTTGAGCTAGCGTTACTATCCAAGAGTTTACAATGCTGTCAGAGATAGGATAACATCTATATGCCTAAAAAGAAAACAAGTTAACGAGACTACTATTCAAATTTGCACGCCAACCACTAAGGTGAAAGATGAAGAAACTGAAGATTTTTACCAACTTCTGCAATCTGAAATTGATCAAACATGCAGTCAAGATGCATTGATAATAACCGTCAATTGGAATGTGAAAATTGGAAACAAAGAAGGATCTGTAGTTGGAAAATATGGCCTTGGTGATAGAAAAGATGCCAGAGATCGCATGATAAATTTTGCAAGATCAATGACTTCTTCATTGCAAATACCTTTTTTCAACAACATATATGATGATTATACACGTGGACCTCATTGGATGGAATACACAGGAATCAAATCAAAATTGACTACATTTGTGGAAAGAGATGATGGAAAAGCTCAATATCATCAGTGAGAACAATGCCAGGGGACGACTGTGGAACAGACCATCAATTACTTATATGCAATTTCAAGTTGAAGCTGAAGAAAATTAGAACAACTCCACGAGAGCCAAAGTACGACCTTGACTATATCTCACCTGAGTTTAGGGACCATCTCAAGAATAGATTTGACACATTGAACACTAATGACCAAAAACCAGCAAAGTTGTGCAAGGACATCATGCTTGAAGAAAGCAACGGTCATTAAAAAGACAGAAAGAAAGAACAGACCAAAATGGATGTCAGAAGAGACTCTGAAACTTGCTCTTGAACATAGGGTAGCTAAAGTGAAAGGAAGAAATGAAGTAAAAAAACTGAACAGAAGATTTCAAAAGGGCGGCTCCAGAAGACAAAGTAGTATAATGAAATGGGCAAAGACATGGAGACAGAAAACCAAAAGGAAAGAATACGCTCAGCATTTCTCAAGCTGGAAGAACTGAACAAAACATTCAAGCCTCAAGTTACAATATTGAAGGATTCTACCAGGAAAATATTAAACTAGGCAGGAAGCATACAGAGAAGATGGGAGGAATACAGAGTCACTATACCAAAAAGAACTGGTCGACGTTCAACCATTTCAGGAAGTAGCATATGATCAGGAACCGATGGTACTGAAGGAAGAGATCCAAGCTTCACTGAAGGCATTGACGAGAAACAAGGCTCCAGGAATTGACGGAATACCAATCGAGATGTTTCAACAAACTGATGCAGAGCTGGAAATGCTCACTAGTCTATGCCAAGAAATTTGTAAGAGAGCTACCTAGCCAGCCAACTGGAAGAGATCCATATTTATGCCTATTCCAAAGAAAGGTGATCCAACAGAAAGCAGACATTATTCAACAATATCATTAACATCATATGCAAGTAAAATTTTGCTGGAGATCATTCAAAAGCCGTTGCAGCAACGCATTAACAGGGAACTGCCAGAAATTCAAGCCAAATTCAGAAGAGGACGTGGAACCAGAGATATCATTGCTGAGGTCAGATGAATCCTGGCTGAAAGCAGAGAATACCAGAAAGATGTTTACTTGTGTTTTATTGACTATGCAAAGGCATTTGACTGTGTGGATCATAAGAAATTATAGATAATGTTATGAAGAATGGGAATTCCAGAACACTTAATTGTGCTCATGGGGAACCAAGAGGCAGTCATTCGAACAGAACAAGGGGATACTGTGTGGTTTAAAGTCAGGAAACGTGTGTGTCAGGATTGTATGCTTTCACCATACTTATTCAATCTGTATGCTGGGCAAATAACCTGAGAAGCTAGACTGTACGAAGAAGAACAGAACATCAGGATTGGAGGAAGACTCATTAACAACTTGCATTATGCAGATGGCGCAACCTTTCTTGCTGAAAGTGAGGAGGACTTGAAGTACTTACTAATGAAGATCAAAGACCACAGCCTTCAGTATGGATTACACCTCAACATAAAGGAAACAAAAATCCTCACAACTGGACCAATAAGCAACGTCATGATAAGCGGAGAAAAGACTGAAGTTGTCAAGGATTTCATTTTACTTGGACCCACAATCAACACCCATGGATGCAGCGGTCAAGAAATCAAACAACGCATTGTGTTGGGCAAATCTGCGGCAAAAGACCTCTTTAAAGTGTTAAAATGCAAAGATGTCACCTTGAAAACTAAGGTGCCCCTGACCCATGCCATGGTGTTTTCATTTGCCTCATACGCATGTGAAAGCTGGACAATGAATAAGGAAGACTGAAGAAGAATTGATGCCTTTGAATTATGGTGTTGTTGAAGAATATTGAATATACTGTGAACTGCCAAAAGAATGAACAAATCTGTCTTGGAAGAAAGTACGGCCAGAATGCTCTTTAGAAGCAAGGATGGTGAAACTAAGTCTCACATACTTTGGACATGTTATCAGGAGGGATCAGGCCCTGGAGAAGGACATCATGCTTGGCAAAGTAGAGGGTCATCAAAAAAGAAGAAGCCCCTCAACGAGATGGACTGACACAGTGGCTGCAACAATGGGCTTAAGCATAACAACGATTGTGAGGATGGCACAGGACCAGGTAGTGTTTCCTTCTGTTTTACAAAGAGTTGCTATGAGTCGGAACTGAGTCGACAGCACCTAACAACAACATGTTGAGGTGCAATCCACACGGAAGACTGTAGTTTTCAATTTTCATCGGTGTTTCAAGTCCTCTTTCAGCAAGCAAGGTTGTGTCATCTGCATAATGCAGGTTGTAAATGAGTCTTCCTCCAATCCTGATGCCACACTCTTCTTCATATAGTCCAGTTTCTCGGATTATTTGCTCAGCATACAGATTGAGTAAGTATGGTGAAAGGATACAACCCTGATGCACAACTTTCCTGACTTTAACAGCGTGGTATCCCCTTGTTCTGCTTGAAGAACTGCCTCTTGGTCTATGTACTGGTTCTGCATGAGCACAATAAAGTGTTCTGGAATTCCTACTCTTTGCAATGTTATCTGTAATTGGTTATGATCCACACAATCAAATGCCTTTGCGTAATCAATAACACACAGATAAACATCTTTCTGGTATTCTCTGCTTTTGGCCAAGATTCATCTGACATCAGAAACAATACCCCTCATTCCATGATCTCTTCTGAATCCGGCCTGTATTTGTGGCAGTTCCCTATTGATACACTCCTGCAACTGCTTTTGAATGATCTTCAGCAAAATTATACTTGTGTGTAATATAATGATATTGTTCAATAATGTCTGCTTTCTGTTGGATCACCTTTTTTTGGAATTGGCACAAATATGGTTCTATTCCAGTCAGTTGGCCAGGAAGCTGTCTTCCAATTTTCTGGACATAGACCAATGAACACCTCTAGCACTGCATCTGTTTGTTGAATCATCTCCATTGGTATATTCTGTCAATTCCCGGAGCCTTGTTTTTAGCCATTCCCTTCAGTGCAGCTTGGGCTTCTTCCTTCAGTACCATCCATTCTTGATCATATGCTACCTCCTGAAATGGCTGAACATCGACCAATTCTTTTTGATACAGTAACTCTGTGTAGTCTTCCATCTTCTTTGGATGCTTCCTGCCTCGTTTAACATTTTCTGCATAAAATCCTTCAATATTGTAACTCGAGTCTTGAATTTTTTCTTCAGTTCTTTCAGCTTTAGCAATGCTGAGCGTGTTCTTTACTTTTGGTTTTCTGTCTCCATGTCCTTGCACATTTCATTATAATACTTTATTTTGTCTTCTGGACCTACCCTTTTGAAATCTTCTGTTCAGCTCTTTTATTTCATTTCTTCCTTTCACTTTAGCTACTCTATGTTCAAGAGCAAGTTTCAGAGTCTCTTCTGACATCCATTTTGGTCTTTTGTTTCTTTCTTGTCTTTTTAACGACCTTTTGCTTTCTCCATGTATGATGTCCTTGATTTCATCCCACAACTTGTCTGGCCTTTGGTCATTAGTGTTCAATGTGTCAAATCTATTCTTGAGACAGTCTCTAAATTCAGGTGAGATATACTCAAGTTTGTATTTTGTTTCTGGTGGACTTGTTCTAATTTTCTTCACATTCACCTTGAACTGGCATACATGCAATTGATGATCTGTCCCTCAGTTGGCCCTCGGCCTTGTTCTCACTGATGATATTGAGGTTTTCCATCATTTCTTTCCACAGATGTAGTTGATTTGATTCCTGTGTATTCCATTCAGCAAGGTCCATGTGCCTAGTCGATGTTTATGTTGCCAAAAAATGATATTTGCAATGAAGAAGTCATTGGTCTTGCAAAATTCTATCATGCGATCTCTGGCGTCGTTTCTATCACCAAAGTCATATTTTCCAACTACAGATTCTTCTTTGTTTCCAACTTTCACATTCCAATCACCAGTTATTATCGATGCATCTTGATTCCATGTTTGGTCAACTTCACACCACAGAAGTTAGTGAAAATTTTCAATTTCCTCGTCTTTGGCGTTAGTGATTGGTGGGTAAATATGAATAATAGCCGTGTTAACTGTCCTTCCTTGTAGGTGTATGGATATTATCCTACCACTGACAGCATTGTACTTCAGGATAGATCTTGAACTGTTCTTGATGATGATTGTGATGCCATTCCTCTTCAAGCTGTCATTCCCAGCATAGTAGACCACATGATTATCTGATTCAAAATGGCCAATACCAGTCCATTTCAGCTTGCTAATGCCTAGGATATAGATCTTTATGTGGTCCACTTAATTTTTGACAACTTCCAATTTTCCTAGATTCATACTTTCTACCTTCCATGTTCTGATTATTAATGGATGTTTGCAGCTGTTTCTTCTCATTTATAGTCGTGCCACATCAGTAAATGAAGGTCCCGAATGCTTGACTCCATTCATGTTATTAATGTCAACTCTACTTTGAGGAGACAGCTCTTTCCCAGTAGTATTTTGAATGTCTTCCAACCTGAGGGCTCATCTTTTGGCACTATAAAAAACAATGTTCCACTGCTATTCATAGGTTTTCACTGGCCATTTTTTTCACAAGTAGACTGTCAGGTCCTTCTTCCTAGTCCGTCTTAGTCCACTGAAACCTGCACCATGGGTGACCGTGCTGGTATTTGAAATACTGGTGGTATATTTTCCAGCATCACAGCAACACACAAGCCACCACAGTATGACAAGTTGACAGATGTGTGGGGTCTAACCCTCACAATTGTGGTTATAATGCCACTTGGGAATAGCTGTTTCTTTTTTGGTTAAGAGGTCATGTTGGTGTAGGGTGTGTTTTAAGCCAACCACTTTTGAGATATAAAAAGATCAGATTAGGCTGAGGAGCAAGCAGAGATGGGGGGAGATAGATGCCATGCCACATGAAGACTAAGGAGCCAACGAATAGAAATTGAAGACACAAGGACCTTCCCCCAGAGCCTATACACAGAGAGAGAGCCTTCCTCTACAGTCAGTACCTTGATTTCGGACTTCAGCCAAGTAACTGTGAAAAAATAAATTTCTGTTCATTAAAGCCACCCACTTGTGGTATTTCTGTTATAACAGCACTAGATAACTAAGGCAGAATGTAGTACCAAGAGAGTGGCGTGCTGCTCTAACAAATACCTAAAATGCAAAGTGGTTTTGGAATTGAGTGAAGGCTGGGAGAGTTTTAAGCTGCCCAATAGAAAAAACCTATTACCTTGCCTTGAAGACACGGTTGTTAGAATTAGGGCAGTCAAAGATGATTCTGATGAGGGCTCAGAAAGAATTGAGAGCTGTGATGAGAGCTTCTGTCATAAACAGAATGTTGCTAGAAATGTGGACATTAAATGTGCTTCTGGTGAGACTTTAAAAGGAAATGATGAACTTGTGATTGGACTTTGGAGGGAAGATGACGCTTTTTATGTAGTTACAAACAAGTTATCTGAATTATGTTCAAAGGTTTGGTGGAAGGTAGAACTTGTAAATGATGAGCCTGGATATTTGGCTGACAAAATGTCTAAACAAGATCTTTTCTTTTTTTTTTAATTGCACTTTAGGTGAAGGTTTACAGAACAAATAGTTTCTCATTAAATAGTCAGTACACATATTGTTTTATGACAGCGGTTAACAACCCCACAACATGTCAGCACTCTCCCTTCTCGATCTTTTTTTCTCTGGTGAAAATATACACAGCCAAAGATACACCGTTTCAAGAATTTCTACATGTACAATTCAGTGACATCGATTACGTTCTTCCAGTTGTGCTGCTATTCTCACTTTAGATGAAGGTTTACAGAACAAAATCGTTTCTCATTAAACAGTTAGTACACATTGTGCCCTATGACAATGGTTAACAA
>NW_004444005.1:7673954-7689911 GCF_000243295.1 Trichechus manatus latirostris | reverse complement strand
GGAGGCCTTGGTAGCTGTGGTCCATTAGTCCTTTGGACTAATCTTTTCCTTGTATCCTGTTGTCTTCATTCTCCATTGCTCCCAACGGGGTGAGAGTGCTCACAGGCTTTTAAGACCCTAGATGCTACTCACCAAGGTAGAATGTAGAACATTGTCTTTATAAACTGTGTTATGCCAGTTGAGCTAGATGTTCCCCTAGATCATGGTCCCCACAGCCCTCTGCCCAGCAATTCAGTCCCCCAGGGAGTCTAAACAAGATCTTCAAGTGGCCTAATGATTTCTTCTTGCCACTTATAGTAAAATGCAAGAGGAAAGAGATGACATTAAAAATGAACTGTGCAAAATGAAACCAGAACTTAAAGATTTGGAAAATTCTGTTGTACAAACTAAGGACACGTGCCGTAAAACTCTCACCAAGAACTTGCTAACTTAAATTTTTGTTAAGGAGGTTAAGCTGACTGCTGGATCTAACCAACTACCACAGCAGAAGACCCATCAGCTTAGATTGAAGGGGACAGAGAAAGAACGAAAGAACACCGTCTGCCTCTTGGAATTCTACAGGCAGGAAATAGGCCAAGGGAGCTACATCTGTTGTCCTCCAAGAAAAGGAAAGGACCATCCCTGGAGAAGTTTGGAGATCAGCAGAACTGTTCAAAAGTGCACAGGAAGCAGGGCTGTCTCAGTTTCAAAAGACAGAGCCACAGTCTCCTACATCTCAAAGGGTGGAGCCATAGCCTCCTGGGTTTCAAAGCGACAGATCTTCACCAGCTTGGTTCTGGAGTGTGGGGGTGCTGTGCCAAAGGGCCAAGAGGATGTGACCACTGCCCAAAGCTAAGGAGGTAGGGCTGTGATGCCCAAGGGGCAGAAGAATGGGGCTTGTCGGGGCTGAGGGGTTGAGGTCGCCACTCGGATGGGCTAGGAGAATGGGGCCCTCTAAAGCTAAGAGAGCAGAGTTGCCAACCTAATAGGCCTGGAAGGCGGGGCTGAAGCCTAGGGCCTCGGGGTCTCCACCTAGAATCCAGAGAGTATGGCCAACACCTAGAGTCTGGAGGACGCGGCCATTGCCCAGACGGTCCTGGAGAACAGAGTGTTATTTTCAAGCCTTGAAAGCTAATGTAAATTGTTCTCCGGGGTTTTGGACTTGCTTGATGCCCATTATTGCTTCTTTCCTCCAATATTTCCCCTTCGTAATGGAAAAGTGTATCTTGTGCCTGTTCCATCGTTGTACTTTGGAAGCAGATAAGTGTATTCTAGATTTCACAGGTTCACAGATGAAGAGGAATTTTGTCCTAGGATGGAATACACTTAAAATCTAATCCATATTTGATTTAAATGATTCAGAAGGTGAGATTTTGGACTTGGAGTTGATTTAAGACTCCTGGGATGAAGTGATGGGGTGGATGTGTTTTGCATGTGGGAAGGACATGAATTTTGGGGGTCGAAGGGTGGAATGTTATGGATTGAATTATCCCCCAAATATATGTGCTGTAAATTGTAACTCCTATACGTGAGTGCCATGAAATTGAATGCATAAAGATCAATATCCTAGGCATTAGTGAGCTGAAATTGACTGATATTGGGCATTTTAAATAGGAAAATTATATGGTCTACTATGCCAGGAATGACAAATTGAAAAGGAGAGACATCACATTCATCATCAAAATGAACATTTCAAGATCTATCCTGAAGTACAATGCTGTCATTGATAGGATAATACCTAAATGCCTACAAGAAAGACCAGTTAATGTGGCTACTCTTCAAATATATGCACCAATCACTAATGCCAAAGATGAGGAATTTGAAGATTTTTACCAACTTCTGCAGTCTGAAATTGATCAAACATGCAATCAGGGTGCATTCACAATTACTGGTTAATGAAATACAAAAGTTGGAAACAAAGAAGAAGGACAGGTAGTTGGAAAATATGGCCCTGGTGATAGGAACAATGCTGGAGATGGCGTGATAGAATTTTGCAAGACCAACGATTTATTCACCAAAAATACCTTTTTCCAACAACATAAACAGCAACTATACATGTCAGCCTTGCCAGATGGAATACACAGGAATCAAATCGACTACGTCTGTGGAAAGAGATGATGGAAAAGCTCAATATCATCAGTGAGAACAAGGCCAGGGGCTGACTGAGGAACAGATCATCAATTGCATGTACGCCAGTCCAAGGTGAAGCTGAAGAAAATTAAAACAAGTCCATGAGAGCAAAAGTATGACCTTGAGTATATCTTACCTGAATTTAGAGACCATCTCAGTAACAGATTTGATGTATTGAACACTAATTACCAAAGACCAGAGGAGTTGTGGGATGACATCAAGGACATTGTACATGAAGAAAGCAAAAGGTCATTAAAAAGACAGGAAAGAAAGAAAAGACCGAAATGGATGTCAGAAGAGACTCTGAAACTTTCTCTTGAAGGTAAAGTAGCTAAAGTGAATGGAAGAAATGATGAAGCCACAGAGCTGAACAGAAGATTTCAAAGGGTGGCTTGAGAAAATAAAGTATTATAATGAAATGTGCAAAAACCTGGAGTTAGAAAACCAAAAAGGAAGAACATACTCAGCATTTCTCAAGCTGAAAGAACTGAAGAGAAAATTCAAGCCTTGAGTTGCAATTCTGAAGGATTCTATGGGCAAAATATTGAGTGACCCTGGAAGTATAAAAGAAGATGGACAGAATACACAGTCACTGCACCAAGAAGAATTGGTCAACATTCAACCATTTCAGGAGGTAGCATATGATCAAGAACCAATGGAATTGAAGGAAGACGTCCAAGCTGCACTGAAGGCATTGGTGAGAAACAAAACCAAAAAATCAAACCTGCTGCCATAGAATCGATTCCAACCCATAGCGACCCTAGAGGACAGAGTAGAACTGTCCCATAGGGTTCCAAGGTATTCGAACTGATGATCTTTTGTTTAGTAGCCAGGCTCTTAACCACTGCATCATCAGGTCTCCAAGGCTCCAGGAATTGAAGGAATACCTAAAACAGAAGCCACCCTGGAAGCACTCACTTGTCTATGCCAAGAAATTTGGAAGACAGCTACCTGGCCAACCGACTGGAAGAGATCCATATTTGTGCCTATTCCCAAGAAAAGTGATCTAACCAAATCAAACAATATGATTAATGTCACACGCAAGTAAAATGTTGCTGAAGCTTATTCAAAAATGGTTGCAGCAGTACATCGAAGGGAACTGCCAGAAATTCAAGCCAGAGTCAGAAGAGGATGTGGAACAAGAGATAGCATTGCTGATGTCAGATAGATCTTGGCTGAAAGCAGAGAATACCAGAAAGATGTTTACCTGGGTTTTATTAACTATGCAAAGACATTTGACTGTGTGTTGTTTTTGTTAGGGGCCTTCAAGTCAATTCCGACTCATAGGGACCCCACGTACAACAGAACGAAATCCTGCCCCGTCCTGCGCCATCCTCACAATCGCTGCTGTGTTTGAGCCCATTGTTGCAGTCACTGTGTCAGTCCATCTCACTGAGGGTCTTCCTCTTTTTAGCTGATCCTCTACTGTACCAAGCATGATATCCTTCTCCAGGGACTGGTCCCTCCTATAACATGTCCAAAGTACGTGAGACGGAGTCTCCCCATCCTTGCATCTAATGAGCAATCTGCCCGTACTTCTTCGACTGTGTGGACCATAACAAATTATGGATAACATTGCAAAGAATGGGAATTCCAGAACACTTAATTGTGCTCATGGGGAACCTGTACATAGACCAAGAGGCAGTTGTTGGAACAGAGCAAGGGGATGCCATGTGGTTTAAAATCAGGAAAGGTGTGCGTCAGGGTTGTAGTCTTTCATTATACTTATTCAATCTGTATGCTAAGCAAATAATCCTAGAAGCTGGACTATGCGAAGCAGACTGTGTCATCAGGATTGGAGGGAGACTTATTAACAGCCTGTGATATGCAGATGCCACAACCTGGCTTGCTGAAAAAGTGAAGAGGACTTGAAGCACTTACTGATAAAGATCAAAGACCACAGCCTTCAGTATGGGTTACACCTCAACATAAAGAAAACAAAAATCCTCACAACAGTGGCTCAGCAGTTAAGAGCTCAGGCTGCTAACCAAGAGGCTGGCAGTTTGAATCCACCAGCCGCCCCTTGGAAACCCTATGGGGCAGTTCTACTCTGTCCTATTGGGTTGCTATGAGTCAGAATCTACTCATTGGCAAAGGGTTTGTTTTTTGGTTGGACCAATAAGCAACATCATGATAAACGGAGAAAAGATTGAAATTTTCAAGGATTTCACTTTACCTGGATCCACAATCCATCCCCATGGAAGCAGCAGTCAAAAAATCAAGTGATGTATTGCACTGGGAAAATCTGCTGCAAAAGACCTCTGTAACGTGTTAAAAAGCAAATATGTCACTTTGAGGACTAAGGTGAGCCTGACCCAAGCCATGGTTTTTTCAATCGCCTCATATGCGTGCAAAAGCTGGGCAATGAACAAGGAAGACTGAAGAAGAATTGGTGCCTTTGAATATGGTGTTGACTGAAGAGTATTGAATATACCATGCACTGCCAGAAGAACGAACTAATCTGTCTTGGAAGAAGCCCCGCCAGAAGCAAGGATGGCGAGATTTCATCTCAAGTACTTTGCACATGTTATCAGGAGGCACCAGTCCCTGGAGAAGGACATCATGCTTTTTAAAGTAGAGAGTCAGAGAAAAAGAAGAAGACCCTACACAAGATGGATTGACACAGTGGCTGCAACAATGGGCTCAAACATAGCAAAGATTGTGAGGATGGCGCAGGACTGGGCAGTGTTTCGTTCTGTTGTACACGGGGTCGCCATGAGTCGGAAATGCCTGGACAGCACCTAACAACAACAACAGACCTGTGATTATAATCGCATTTGGGAATGTTTTATTATTATTATTATTTTTATGTTAAGAGGCAGTATTAATGCAGAGTATGTTTTCTGCCAATCACCTTTGAGATACAAAAGAGCAGACTAGGCAGAGGAGCACACAGAGATGAGGGAAGATAGATAGCATACTTTATGAAGACCAAAGAGCCAAGAAACAGAAGCTGAGAAGAGACAAGGACCTTTCCCCAGAGCCGACAGAGAGAGACTTCCCTTAGAGCCGACACCCTGAATTTAGACTTCTAGCCTCCTAAACTGTGAGAAGATAAATTTCTGTTTGTTAAAGCCACCCATTTGTGGTATTTCTGCTACAACAGCACTAGATAAGTAAGACAGCCACCTAGAACAGCAGAGGCGCTAGCTGGGGGTGTAGGGTATCTAGAATGGATCATAGAGGAGGGAGGTGCTGAGCGTGAACTGCTGCCTGGAGACCAGATGCGGATATGGGGGCCGGGGTTAAGGTTCATTCCACCAACCTTCCTCTTAGAAGCTTCCTCCAGGAAGAGGCTAAGCATCATCTTAAAGAATCTGTTACCAGGACTAATTAATAGCAAGCAGTTCCAAGCAGCGCCATGGGTGGACAGTAGTGGTTACTATGCTGCACCCACCAGCTCCCCACTCCTTCAGGACGGAAGCACTCACTTATGCAGCTGCTCCGGGGTGTTGACAGCTGGCGGCTTGAAGTTGACTTGTACTCCCAGCAACTGCCTTCACCTAAAGGGAGCCATGTTGTCCAAGGCAGATCTCCTTCCCGGAAGCAGCTCATGTCCAATGACTGTTGAAGTGAGGGTATAAAGGCCATTCCCCTTCCCCCAACTTGCAAGTCTGTAGGGCAACCCCTGCTCCAGATATCCTCATGGGCTTGGCTGGGGCCTTAGCTGTGACTGCATCACATCCCAACTTCTCTCTCTGCTTTTTACACTCCCCGCTGATGTTGATCCCAAGAGTGCTTTCCAATAAATTTCCTGCACCCAAATCTCAATCAGAATCCGCTCCCTAGGAAACCCAACCTGAGACAAGATGCTCCACAACTATTTGTTGAATGGAATCAAACTCAGCCGCCTCCACCATGGTGTCATCTTTCTACCTACCATGGAGGAATCCAACAAGACCCCCATCCAGTGGAGGTGAGACTGTTTTGCCAATGATGACCCCCAGAGCATGGACGAGTGCACCATCCTTGAATAGGTAGAGGTGTCTCTTCTGGGACAGGTGGGTGGCAAGTAAGGATGAGAGGCCATTAGCATGCCTTCCTGTCTTAGCCTCCCAGCGCCGCCATAATGAAAACTACCACACGTGGGTGGCTGTAAGGGATAGAAATTGATTGTCTCACAGTTCTGGAGGCTGAAAGACCAAATCGAGTTCTCAGCTGTGCCGATTCCTCCGTGACCTCTCTCCTAGTTTCTGGTGCCTGCTGGCAATCCTTGGCGTTCCTTTGCTTGTAGGCTGGTCTTCACAAGGCGTCTATCTTCCCCCGTGTGTGTCTCTGCGTCTGTGCTGCTCTTCTGATAACTCAAAAGTGATTAGGTGGTGGCTCAGTGGAAGAATTCTCACCTTCCATGCAGGAGACCCAGTTTCCATCCCAGGCCAATGTACCTCAAGTGGGTGTTGCTATGATGCTGAACAGGTTTCAGCGGAGCTTCCAGACTAAGATGGACTAGGAAGAAAGGCCAGGCAATCTACTTTCAAAAATCAGCCAGTGAAAATCCTATGGATCACCATGGTCCAATCCACAGTCAATTATGGGGATGGCACAGGACCAGGCAGAGGTTGCCATCACTTGGGGCTGACTTGGTGGCAGCTCACAACAACTACTCTGGTATGGCGTCATTAACATAACAAATGAAACACCACATTTTCAAACTGGGTTGTATTTACAGGTACTGGGGTTGGGACTTCCACAGTTCTATTGGGGGGACACAACTCAGTCCATAACACATTCCTTCCTGGGTCTCAGTGTAACTGCCACATCCTTGCTGACAGAGGTGTAGTGGTGAAGGGGGCACAGAGGGGGGCACTTGCCCCCAGGCACAAGTCCAAGGGGGTGCCAGACGAGGGGCAGAGTGACATTCCAAGGAGCCACAAATATGAAAGGCGCCTGACTGAAGCAGCCAGACAACAGGGGGCAGGCGTTTCTGCTAACACATTGCCCCTATCAACATCTATTCATCTTGAAATCTGGTGGTGGGTGGGGAGCTTAGAGTTTGCCCCTGGGCTCTCGTTACCCTCACGACGCCTCTGCATGCTGACCACCTAGCTAATCCAGTCTCCTGTCCTGCCCTCCGTGTCTTCCCGTTGCTGGCTTTTACACCGTAGTCATCCATTTACTTGTATTATTGTCTGTCTGTCCTTCTAAAACGTAAATTTCCTTAGAGCAGCAACCTCCTCTATCTCGTAGACCGATATCTCCTTACTATCTAGCACAGCGTCTGGCCCCAGAGGGGTGCTCGGTAAACACTGTGAGTTCAGAGCACACGTCTGAGGTCAAACCGCCTCATCTGACCACTCACGGGCTCTGGAGCCTTGGGCACCTTCTCCATCTCACTGAGCTCAGGTCCCTGATCTGTGAAATGAGAATGCGGGAGGGTGGTTGTGAGGAGACAGGAGATAACACAGTAATAAGGCACGTCGCTGTGGGTCGGAACCGGCTCGACCGCACCTAACAACGGCAACAAAGCACGTAGCACGGCGCGTGCGCAGAGAAAAATGAATTTCTAGGCGGTTGCTATTGTTAACCGCCATTACGTCACCCCCAACTCCTGGTGGCCCACGCATAACAAAACGCGACATTGCCCGGCCCCGAGCCGTCCTCGTGATTGGTTGCTGATCAGACTGCTGTGATCCACAGGGTTTTCATTGGCTGATTTTCAGAAGTAGATCACCAGGCCTTTCTTACTAGTCCATCTTAGTCTGGAAGCTCCCCTGAAACCTGTTCATTATCATGGCAACGTGCAAGCCTCCACTGACAGACGGGTGGTGGCTGCCCGTGAGGTGCATTGGCTGGACTCAAACCTGGGTTTCCTGCATGGAAGGCAAGATTTTTACCACGGAGCCACCAGTGCCTCCCCAAAATGGTACAGATTCATAGGTTGGGGAGCACAGGGCTGGTGGCGTCTACCCTGAGATCCTTCAGTGAAGTAGAAGGCAGAGCCATCTGCCAGGGGAAGATGTTGGAGGTTTAGGATGGAAGCCGAGAGAGGAGGAGGCGTTGCCGAGTGGAGGAGCAGCTGGCTCTGGGTACCAGGGCTTTGCAAGGTCACCACACATGTGGTGTGGGATTTCGTCCATCAGCATGCAGAAGCTGGGCGGAGGGGTGGAGAAGACAGGTGGTTGTGTAAACCCCGGGCTGGGCTTCTGCCGGATGAGTCGGGCGGAAGGACAAAGGGGCAGAACACTTGAGGGCCCTGGCACAAGAATGGCTGAAATGCTGTCCTGTGCGGTCTGGAGGTCTCAAGATGAGAAGCCAGGAAGGGCTGATCCACAGGGACAAGTCCAGGGCGTGGAGCTCAGGATGAGGTCAGAGAGGAGGCGCTGCAGCCCGGAGGCGTGAGAGAGCTGGCGTAGAGGAAGCTGTGGTCAGAGTGGGACCCTGGAGGAGGCGGAGCCGTCAGCGTGATGACAAGGTCCAGGGTGTGGGCAGTCGGAGCCGAGTGGAGGTGAAGGTCACTGGACCCCGGAAGAGGTGTGGGAGGGGCACGGATCTGCCAGCTGCCCCCCTAGTCTCCTTTGCTCCCATCTTTCCCCTCCTCTCTGGGGGCCTCGTGTACGTGACTTTGAGGGGCCTGCCCTCCTCCAGATGACTTCCCGACTTGCCTCCCTGGTGCTCACCTCTTGCCCTCGGTTCCCCTTTTACGTTTTTTGTCTCTCGCCACCGCTTACGACTCAACATTTCTCAAACAGAACTTATTTTTCTTGATCCCAAGGCCCTCCCTGTCCTAACCACCCTATCATTGTCTTCCCAATCCCCCAATTTTAATGTCACTCGTTTCCTCTCGTTTTTTGCTGTGTTTGTTCCCACCATCGAGCCTGCTGCGGATTCTCATGAATGAGTTTGTCCAACGGCGTTTCTAGGCTCAGCCCCTTTCTGTCGGTTTTCAGAGCTAACCCAGACCAAAAACCAAACCAGTGCTGTTGGGATTCCGACTGACGGCGACCTCGTAGGACAGAGGAGAACTGCCCCACAGCCTTTCCAAGGAGTGGCTGGTGGATTCAAACTGCCGGCCTTTTGGTTAGCAGCCAAACTCTTAACCACTGTGCCGCCAGGGCTCCAGAGCTAACAGTCTACCAAAGAATTGGCATCACAGACCGAAAAAGTGAGGCTGAGGAATGGGCTGAATTAATGCTGGGGGTCAGGAGGGGCGTCCGGGGAAAGAGTTGGGAAGAAGCCAGGATATGGGTCGAAACAGCACAACGTGGCCATCAGACAGATGTGGGGTCCAGGCCTGGCTCGGCCTTCGTGGTGGTGGGACCGCAGACAGGTCACTTCTGGCAGCTCCCATGCATGGCGGAAAACACCACCCAATGAAGATCTTGTAAATGCTGTTCTAGCTGAAGACAGCAGTTAGTGCCCGCCACATAGCCGGAACCTGGTGTCCGTTAGTTCCCTTCCATAAGATGACTCCAGCTGGAGCTTTACCTGCCTTGCACTGCATGTTGCAATAGGCACTGGGCTATTCATCCAAGTAGGCTTCAAGTCTCAGTTTTCTCATCTGTAAAATGGGGTTACTAATATCTGCTTAGCCCACTACGCAGGGCTGTTGGAAGAATCAGATTTGATTATGTAGATGAAGATACTGTGCAAACTATGAAATTTAGTCAAAAGTAAGTTAACAAACTATTGCCCTAGGTTTCTTAATACACACCTATTGCCAGCATTAACTCCTGCAGGCTGGGTCCAGATATCTTGCAGAACCTTCCTGGTGGAGGCTTGTTGATAGAGACTTGTGTTTAAGAACGGGGCTCTGGAGTCAAGCTGCCTGTGGGTGAGGTGACTCAGTTTCCACATCCGAAAGGTGAGGATGGATAATGGCATAGGACCATCTCATTGGGTTACTGTGAGCATTAGATGAGACGGTGCGGGATGCCCTTAGATCAGCATCTGATACGTGGTGAGCGCTCAAGAAATGTTCACTATTATGGTGGCGCAGTGGTTAAGAGCTCGGCTGCTCACCAAAAGGTCAGCAACTGGAATCCAGCAGGCACTCCTTGGAAACCCTACGGGGCAGTTCTACTCTGTTCTATAGGGTCACTATGAGTCCGAATCCACTCGATAGCAATGGCTTTGGGTTTTTCATTATTGTTATTCACCTCCCGTCTGTCAGTTTCTTGTACTGGGCTGGCTTATGTGTTACTATGACGCTGGAAGCTAGGCCACCAGTATCTCAAATACCAGCAGGATTACCTATCGTGGACAGATTTCAGTGGAGCTTCCAGACTAGGACAGACTAGGAATAAAAGACTGGTGAGCTACTTCTGAAAATTAGCCAGTGAAAACCTTACGGATCACAACAGAACACTGTCCGACTCGCTTGCTGTGGACACGTCATCAGGAGGGATCAATGGCTGGAGGATGACATTATGTTTGGTGAAATGGAGGGCCTGCAAGGATGAGGGCGACCTTCGGTGAGATGGACTGACACAGTGACTGCAATGACGGACCCTAACTTGCCAGCCATTGTGAGGATGACGCAGGACCCAGCAACATTTCGTTCTGCTGTGAGTGAGGTCACCATGAGTCGGAAAAAGAAAGAAATCTTTTTAAACAGAGGTTTACATAGGTTCTAATTAACTATTCAATTATCGATTACTATCAGACTTGGTACGAATTCACCGCACCACATAGGTGTCTACATGTTTTTCCCCAAGTGGTGGCCATCTCTGTCATCTGCTCCCCCAGGATGGTCAAGCAGCTTGACATCCCCGCTGGACCCCACAAGGGTGACCGCTCCCCCACGGAGTCAACTCCTTCCTCATGTGCCTCCTAACTTTTTTTCTTTTTTTCATTTTGACCCCACATACAAGTCCCACCGCCACATACACTACCTCCCAGAAAAAAAAGTCATTTTCCACTTAGGCTTCTGGGAGAGAAGTTTGTACGGGATCTGGGACGGGAAGTGAGACCAGGACTAGGCAGGGGGTTAGAACAGCTCTCGTAACTTAGGAGGGCACAGGAATTCCTGCTGGCCCTCTGCAGCCAAAGGGCTCCATTTGCTCCCGTACAGGCATCTCTCATTTCTGCCTCTGAGCGATAGCACACGCCTTTCCCTGCACCTGGAATGTTTCCATCCCCACCCTGCACCCTGCCAAGGCCTCTGGTACAATGCAAGTCAATACTGTGCCCCAAGCCTCTCGGAGCCAGCACCCCGCCCCCCCGCCCCAGCACGAATCCGCCCAGAGCCGATCTTTCCCCTCTCCGCGGTCACACTCCTTGCTTTCTTCGCTTTTATGATTGGGGCCATTCTTCATGCTGAATGTGTTTCCTTGTTTCTGTTACCTATGCTTTAAAAGATTTCTTTTTCTTTCTTTTTCCTTCAGTGAAGTCACCCCTACACCTTCTGCACCCTGCTGTATGCTGTGCCACGTGTATAGGGAATAAAAAGGTGGGAGACTCCCAGGGCTCACAATCTAGAAGGTGAGACAGACCAAAGACACAAGTGTTTCAAGGCAGATGGGAGGAGTGAACCGACAGGCAACGTGCTTGGGAAGTCAGGGGCTGGAGACCCTCACTGCTGGGGCGGGGGCGCCCCGGCGGCTGACCGGAGCCATGGCTGGCCTCTCCTGCTCCCTCCGGGCCGCTCACAGTGGGTCCGTTCCATGGTCTGCTTGTACCTGCTTTAACCCCCAAGAGCCATGCTGGTGTATTGTAGCCACCATTGAGACACGTTGCCAAAGACAGTGTTTACAAAAGACGGAGAAAGTTCACTGAGGAGGCAGGGGCAGGGAGAGAAAAGAGAAGACCGCTTAGAAAAAAAGCAAAACTATGTGTCATGAAGAATTTTGATTTTTTTTTTTTGCTGGAGGCAGACAGGAGAAAAATGTAAGTTTGCAGAAAGCTGCACAGGGTCTGCAACACGAGCAAGCAGTCATTGGAGACCATAGAGTGACACCTAGTGGACGCTTGGGGAAGTGCTTCCTGCAACAGCCTGGCTTCGGGCATGATCAGGTGTTTGTTCTGAATGGTGGGCTTAGAGCAATGGGGACGCCAAGTACCAGGGGAACCTGGGGCCAGTGCTACGTTCCTGGAGCTGGCCTCACCCCCCTCTCGGAGGAGGCTGGAAAGAACACGGGGCGAGGATTCTGGATCCAGTCCTGACTCAGACACCAGCTGGGGGACCTGAGTCCAGAAACCTCAGCTTGCAGGGGCCTGGACTCTGTCAATAGCGGGGAGACAGCTCTTCTTTCTGCTCAACGTTCTGTGATTCTCGTCCTCTGCTGGCATTACCCAACAGTCCCTGTCTCCACTGCTCTGCCGGCCCCGCTGCAGAACTGGAGTAAGCTCAGAGGAAAGGCACTGTTCCAAGCTACTCAGCGGATGAGACCCCGTCTTTAAAGCCCTCTGTATTGTCCTTTGAGAGCAAGGGTGATTTAGTGGTAGAATTCTCTCCTTCAATACCTGGGCTGGATTCCTGGCCAGGGTACTTCACACGCAGCCACCACCCATCTGTCATGGAGGCTTACGTGTCGCTATGAGGCTGAACGGGTTTCAATGGAGCTTCCATACTATGACAGACTAGGAAGAAAGGCCTGGTGATTGACTTCTGAAAATCATCCGTTGAAAACGCTATGGATCATAACGGTCCAATCCACAGTTGATCATGGGGATGGTGCAGGACCATGCAGTATCACTATGAGTTGGGGGCCACCTTGACAGCAGCTAAGAGCTTGGCTGCTAACCAAAAGGTTGGCGGTTTGAATCCACCAGGCGTTCCTTGGAAACTCTATGGGGCAGTTCTACTCTGTCCTATAGGGTTGCTATGAGTCAGAATTGACTTGCAGCAATGAGTTTGGTTTGGTTGAACAACAACGAACTGCCCTTAACAGTAGATTAAATCAGATAACAGACGTCAAACCAGCAGCACAGTGCTTTCCTGGTTGGGAAGAGCTCAGAAAAGGTGAGTCAGGAAGGAGCCCTGGATCTTGAGTCAGTATTCCAGTCCTGTCTAAATATAAGCACTGGGGTGGGGGGGGGGGCTGGGAGCTCCCTGCTCGGTGGTCCTTCTGGAAAGTTCTCCCTGCTCCTTTGTCCAAATCGACTTCTCTATAATTTTGCCCCATTAGCCCTTGTTCTGCCTTCTGAAGCAATTCAGAATAACTTTCTTCTTCTCCTTTTCTTCTTTTTATGCAATGCCTGCGAACAGCTTTCATGTTCCCTGTAAATATTGTCATCTTCCGGCTCAATGTGCCCAATTTCTTTTGTTCTTTAGAGCAGTGGTTCTCAACTGAGGGTGATTTTGTTCTCCCAGGAGGGACCTTCGGCCATGTCTGGAGACGTTCTGGGTGTCACACCGGGAGGAGGAAGGGCTGTTACTGACATCTAGTGGGTAAAGGCCAGGGACGCACGCCCTACCTCACACAGAACAGCCTCCTCTTCCACACACGCCACCACACACACAACAAGAATTAAATCAAAAAACCCAAACCCACTGTCAGAGAGTCGATCCGACTCATAGCAACCCCACAGGGTTCCCAAGGCTGTAAATCTCTACGGAAGTAGACTGCCACCATCCTTCTCCCACAGAGCCGCTGGTGGTTTTGAACTGCCAACCTTTCGGTTAGCAGTCCGTCGCCTTAACCACTGCGCCCTCAGGGCTCCTTCAACAAGAATTATCCAGCCCAAAATGTCCAAAGTGCTTGAGAGTTTCAAGACTTCTCACCGTCCTGGTCCCTTCTGCGGACACTCGTCGTCCGTCAATGTTTCTATCACAGTGTAGGACCCGATTGGATGGGGTTCGCTTCCCCCTTTGGTTCTAGATGCCAGACTTCTCTCAGAAGAGCCTAAAGATCGTATCAGCCCTCCTAGGAACCCTTTGGAGCCCTGGGGGCTCAGTGGTTAAGAGTTCGGCTACTTAACAAAAAGGTCAGCCGTTCAATCCACCAGCCGCTCCTTGGAAACCCTATGGGGCAGTTCTACTCCATCCTATAGGGTCGCTATGAGTCAGAATCAACTCGAAGGCAGCAGGTTTGGTTTTTGTTTTTTTTAGCAACCCTTTGCTCATATGATCAGTGTGTCCTCAATAAACGTTTGTGAATCAAAAATGTATAAGCGCAAACATACATCAACCAAATAAAGAAAGAAAAAAAACCCAACTGGTTGACATCGAGTTGATTCTGACTCCTGGCGAACCTATGTGCGTCAGAGCAGAACTGTACTCTATAGGGTTTTCATGGTGGCGACTTGTCGGAAGCAGATTGCCAGGCCTTACTTCCGAGGCGCCTCTGGGTGGGTTCAAACTGCCAGCCTTTAGGTTAGTAGCCCAGCGCTTACTTGTTTGTGCCACCCAAGGCTCCAAACAATGAAATAAAAGACGTCTATTACCGAGAAAAACTAGTATTATTTTCACAGCAAATACTGAGTGAAATGAACATTCGTATCAGATGAATTCAATTTGAAATGATTACTATGATATAAACATGTTTTTTAAAAACAATCATTCCTCTTAACGAAGGTGCGGCGAAGCCCCGCTGAAGCCCTCCGGAGCAGGCAAAACAAAGAAAAATGACGCTTTTCAAGTAAAATATGAAAGACGTGCTCAGAGCTCCCCTAATTATATCTTGGAAGGCAAGCTTTGTCCTATTAACATTCGGGATCATTTTTCACCAGCTCAGGTTACCCCCTTGAAGATTTTTAGGAAGTTTCATGATATGGAGACATTGTTTAAAAATTGGCTGCTTGGCTTCTGCTAAGCAATCAGATACAGAGATCAAATCCGTTTCTGCGCACTTAGCTTGGAGCTCTGCTGGTTATCTCGGGCAAAATGAGTTTGCAACCTCGACTCGGACTTTTGAGAAGTGATCAGGCTTAACCTGCTTTTGTGTGTGAGGGTTTCACAAAGGATCCCCGAGGAAGCCTGGCTGCAGGCAGGCGTAACTGAGGTTTCTGCGTTCATAAATCTCAGAGTATTTACGGAACAACAGATTGTGTTTTTATTTTATACACAGGAAGAAGGGGAGCTGGGAAATAAACTTTCCTCAGATCCTTAGGTTGTGTCCCTTTGGGTCCTAAAACTCGGAAGTCAGCTGTGGGTTACTCTTGCCCTGCCCTGAATATTAAGAAGTGTTTGATGGCTTAAAATATCATTAAAGCGTAATGAAATTAAGTTCTCTTGGCCGTGCTAAACCCTGAGTTATGAACATCTGTTTGTACGCTAGTGCAGACTTCGGAGGCACGTATTTTTAAATGCGGGTCAAGCTATTAAGTCAACGGAGCCGAGTCTTCATTCCTGGGGAAAGGAGTGTCTAGCAAGTAGGAATATATTATAAATCACATTTCTAGCTAGAATGACAAAGCTTAGTAACCCTTGCCTTAGGGAACCTGTCCAATTTGTCAGTTAAAATCCAGTCTTCTGATATGAAACGAGCCCATTCATGTTGTGTGAGGGTGAATTCCCCGCGGAAAGAATCTGTTCAGGTAGTTACCAACAACGCCGAGAACAGCGGTAATCTAGGTTGGAATGTGGGGACCTCGGTGTGGAAAGCTTTGGGCTGCTGCCTCAGTCTACCGCCCTGCCCGAAAGCGCTCACCCACAAGGGACCCTTCTCAGGTCCCCTGCCAGCACGCACGTGAGACCAGGGAAACCCAGGCTTCCACCCAGGGCAGCTCTCCCTACTGAAAAGTATGACACAGATGGAAATTTGCCGCTTTTACCAAGGGGACAGTGGGACTATCTAATGTAGAAAACATATACCAAGGTAAAAAGCACGTCACTGAAAGGAGAAGGTCGAGACAACCCATTTCGATCCATATTTGGGTATGGATAGGCAGCCCTGGTGGCGCAGTGGTTAAGAGCTCGGCTGCTAACCAAAATGTTGGCAGTTTGAATCCACCAGCTGCTCCTTGGAA
>NW_004444005.1:7633819-7673854 GCF_000243295.1 Trichechus manatus latirostris | reverse complement strand
AACTTTTTTTTTTTTTTTTTTTTAGTGTGGCTTTTGATTTTGAAATCTATCATTTGATGATTTTGAAATATATAAAGTTCTGAGAAATGTGCTCACTGGACAGAAGTGCCTCGTAGACAGCAAATGGAAAACTCGTTGCTGTGAAGTTGATTTCGACTTATGGCAACCCCACGTGGTACAGAGTGGAACTACTCCATAGGGTTTTCTTGGCGGTAATCTTAATGGAAGCAGATTGCCAGGCCTTTCTCCTGCTGGGTGGGTTCGAACCGCCAACTTGTAGGTTAGCGGGGTTGTTGTTGTTAGCTGTAGTCGAGTCTATTCTGACTCATGGTGGCCCCATGTGTGCAGAGCAGAACTGCTCCATAGGATTTTTAAGGCCACGACCTTTCAGAAGCAGATCACCAGGCCTGTCTTCCAAAGTACCTCCTGGTGGGTTTGAACCGTCAACCTTCCGGCTAGTAGTCAAGCGCTTAACCTTGGCGCCACCCAGGGACCTAACCATTTTTAAGCATACAATTCAGGGTATTAATTAAATTCACCATGCTGTGCGACTGTCACCACCATCTGTTTCCGAACGGAAACTCTGTACCCATTAAGCAATAACTCCCCATCCCCCCAACCCCTGTAGCCCCTCATTTACGTTGGTCTCTATGCACTTGCTTATTCTCGATAGTTTCATGTAAGTGTGATCATACGCTATTTGCCCTGTGTCTGACTTCCTTCACTCAGCACAGCATTTTCGAGGTTCATCCATGTCATGGCGTGCAGCCGAACTTCGTTTCTCTTTATGGCTGAGTGGTATTCCATTTTGTGTACGTACCACATTCTGTTCACCCATTCATCCATCGATGGGCACTGAGGGGTTTCCACCTTTGGCTCTGGTGTTCCACCACTTATTGCTGAGGGCTCTGCAAACGTCAGCCTGTTTAGACCCCATGGAAACCCTGTTCGGCTGGCAGCACCATGGGCCGCATTTTGCAGACGCTCAAGCCCGTGTCCCGGCTCCCGCTTGTTGGGTCCGGGATTCCAGAGCCTCCCCAGGGCCTGGCACAGGGGCCCTTCCTGGAGTGCGTTGATGGACTTGTGACTATCCTAACTTTTTGCCTCTTGGCAGAGAGAGACAGCAGAGCTCTGCCCATCAGCCAAGTGTGAGCTTGGGTGGAGAGTGCGGGGCCTTAGAAGACCTTGGTTCTGGTCCCACCTCTGCTTCTCCTGGCTGTGCTTCTTCAGGTTGGTCAGTGAACCTCTCTGAAACTCAGCCACCCTATCTGTGAAACAAGGGAGTGACCCCTCTCTGCTTCTTCTCTGGGTGAAATTGCTCTGAGCCTCGCTGCGCTGTGGGCAGGGGAGGGGTGTGGTGACACTCTCTCCACTGCCTCTCCCGCCCTCCTGCCTTAGCACAGGGACAGTGTAGACCTGTACTCCGGGATTCCCTCCCAGCTTGTGCCCCCACAAATGCCTGGTGGCCCTCAAAGCTGAGGATGCTGCCACAAGGACAAAGCTCCCAGCTGACCTCACGGACTGCCCAAGGCCCCCGTTCCAGGACCCTCCAGGCTACAAGCCCCCTTCTTTCAAAGGGGTGTCTCAGAGGGAAATCCAGGTGCCACTTTGCAGCCAGGGCCGCCATCGCCCCCTTCTCCTGGACGAGGAGCCCCTCCCCACTGCCCTCTGCCTCCCCACCCCAGCACCTGCCCTCCACTGAGGCAGCTCGGAGGACAGGCCTCTTCCGGGCCCAAGCACGGCTTCCTGACTAGGGGCCCCAGAGTCCGAGAATCCACGTCGCTAACCTGACCCTGAGGGCCCAGGCACTGCTGCCCCGCCCACCCTGAGGAGACAGAAACCTCCGGGGTGTAAGGAGGGTGCAGCGGGACTCCCCCTCAGAGCCCGTGGGATCAGGTAACGGAGCTCATTTAAGGGAGTTCATTGGCTTGATTTCCCCCTTTCCTGCCAGATCTAGAAAAAAAAAGAACCAAACCCAGAGTCATCAAGTCGATTCCGACTCATGGCGACCCCGTGTGTGACAGAATAGAACTACTCCATAGGGTGCCTGTCGTTGTCATCTTTACAGAAGCAGATCGCCAGGCCTTTCTTCCTTGGTACCACTGGGTGGGTTCAAACCACCATCCTTCAGGTTAGTAGTTAAATGCAAATAATTTCCACTACCCCGGGGCCCTTTGGAGGCGTAGAATATCAATGGTGGGGGGGTGAGGAGGAAGGGGCAATAGAGGCACTTTCTTTCCCGGGGGCTGACCACGCTGACCCACTGAATTGCTTGCTCTTCCAGGATAGCTGGTCCATTCCTGTACTTCCCGTGCTATGTTTGCTCCTTCTGATTGCCTTGCTATTGTGTGCTGATTCTGACTCGTAGCGACTCTATAGGACAGAGGAGAACTGCCCCATAGGGTTTCGTAAGCTGTAATCTTTCTTCCGAGGAGCTGCTGGGTGGGTTTGAACCTTCAACCTTTCTGTTAGCAGCCAAGTGCTTACCTGTTTGTGCCACCCGCGTCTGTCAAACTCCTTTCAGCTCTTCAAGACCTACTTCAAAAGCCGTCTCCCCCATGCAGCTTTCCCTGATTTCTGCCCCTCACCCCTGTCGTGACTAACTGCTCTGCCTCTCTGCTCCATCTGGTTGTCCAGGCACCTCTTGCTCACACATCCACACGCTGCGTGCTTTTCCTGTCTCGCTTCACACCGCCACCTCCTCTGCGAGGACCAGCTTACTCAGTCAATGAACGCTTATTACCTTCCTGCCCGCCTGCCATCCCAGTAGGCTTTCCTCACTTGGGTGTCCGCGAGGAGCAACCCTATGTAAGCCGGGCCAGCCAGGGGGACCAGAGCTGCAGGTGAGACAGCTCTCCAAAGCTGCTGGGTGACCCGAGACAAACAATCTGTCCTCCTTGGCTTAAAGTGAAGGGATGGACTAGGGAGGCCTTGGCCCCCTCTCTATTTAAAATTCTGTGGGGACTCTGGAGGCACCCAGTACCTGGGGCAGGTCTGGGGGTGGGCGAGTTGCTCCCCAGGCCTCAGCTGTGTTGGCCTCTGCTCCGCCGGCTGTTGTAACATTAGCAAAGACCAGAAGTCCACTGTCGCCTTGGTGCTCACCAGCTCTTCCAGGTAGGTGCTGTGGCCTTCCCTGGCTTCCGGTGAGGAGGCCAGAGCACCGAGAGATGGAGCGACTGGCTCAGATCACACAGCTAGAAGGCTGCCGCTCAGGAGCCTCCTGCAGGCAGATCTCGTGCGCTTAGCCACGGTCTCTGCCACCCTAGGCCTGGCCCCCCCAGGAGGGAATGGTCTCGGACACATTTCAGAACAGGCGTTTGCAGTGCAGAGGGCAGGACCCGGGTACGAGGGAGGGGTTCTGAGAAGGTGGTCTGGTTCCATGAGGGGGATAATCAGCTGAGGACAGGTCACTACCAGTAACCTCCGTGGGTCACCCCCAGGGCTGACGGGAGCAGAGGAGAAAATGCCGACTTACAGGGCCCAGCCGGGAATAATAGGAAGCAGACCCTCCCTGGTGTTGCAACAGCACCTCCCAGGGTACCGCCCTCCAGCCTTGGCCGGGCACCTGGCCGGCTCCCTCCCGCGTTTGCATCAATGCACCCCAACATCACCGCTGCTGCCGCAGTTCTCACCACCCCCTCCCAACCCTACCCCTTTCCCAGGAAATCAGGCCACTAACAAAATTCATGGGTCAAATCATGTGGCTTTGCCTCTACTCAAACCTGTTTGCCAAGCCAAATGCTACTTTGAGTTTAAGTCAAAGTATCCCTAATGCCTTTTCCATTCTCCGCAGAAAACAGAGCCGCCAATCAAGAAAAAAGCCCTCAGAAAGCACCAAGTACACGTCTCTTGCCTGGTTTGCTATTTTCTTTGATCCATTAAAATCCGAGAGGGCGCCCTTCTTGGTTGCTAGAGTGGGAGGCAAGAAGGGGATAATGATCCATAAAGTGGCTGTCCAAGTGTTTGCTTTGCGATGAAAGAAAACGTTGGAGGACTGAGAATAAAGAAGGAATATGTAAGTCTCTCCAGATCTCATCAATACTCATATTAATGAATTAATGATTTACTTGCGTTTTATATGTCTATTTGCTTTGCTATTCATAAGCATACATTGTTTCCTTAGTAACCCTGACATCAGACCAAACTTCATCTATCTGGGAATAAAGGGCCCCCTCTCAACAGGAGTAGATGGCTTCTCTTGCTTTGCTCAATGTTTGCAAAAGGGAAAATGATGAATTGATATATTCTAAAGGAGCCATTTTTCTTCTTTCCTTTCCTTCCCATTACCATTGAAATCTGACATTTGAAACACCTACTATGTCAACATCTAATTCCATCACCTTCCTTCCCAACAATGCCTTTAGTCTTAACCAAATACCATTGCTTTCAGCAATGGGTATCATTTATTTTTGTGTGTGTGTGTGCCATCAACTCCAAACAAAAATGTTGATTTATTTTCTTGGTGGACTTTGAAAACTGCAGTAATCTCATTGCTCAGGAAAGCTCATTGCTCACGTACAGGACGCTGTTGTAGACTTCATAAGTGCTCAGGAAGCGCTGGTGGGTGAGGATGGAAGGTTCTGGATTTACTGAGTGAAAGCTCGCTTAGCCATAATAGCTCAAATGGCAGCAAGTCCAATTTCCTTGGTGCAAATACTTATAAAAGAATTTGGTCAAAGAGAGAAACATAGATGGCTAAGAATAGAATGAATATAGATTAAGACTCTTGCCCAACTCGACAAGATTTTCTTCGATTGGTCACTGCTGCTGAAAATACTCTTGCAAGAGAATTTTGTAATTTTCCCATTTAGGGACAGGATATAAAGGACATAGAGAGACGGGACAGAAAAAACCATTTGCTGAAGAACAACTCAGAGGGAAAGTGGACCCTTTCCAACAAGCAGGAAGCTAGAAGGTAAGAACAGCCCCCTGCTCCCATCAACTGACATCGTTTAATTTTTATTACTGTCCTCTTTTCTGTGGTAGCTGCCTTATCTTGGATGCGAGAAACACTGATCACATCCAGGAGTCCCTGAGTGGTACAAATGGTTAAGCACTCGTCTGCTCACTGTGAAGTTGAAGGTTCAAGTCCACCCAGAGGTGCCTCAGAAGAAAAACCTGTTGATCTACTTCCAAAAAATTAGCCACTGAAAATCCCATGGAGCACAGTTCTACTCTGACACACATGGGGTTGCCATGAGTCAGAGTCGACTTTACGGCAACTGGTCACTGGATCATGGTCAAAGTTGGGCTTAGGGGTAAGGGCGGCTAGAAAAAGGAGCCATTTGCTTAGTCAGTCAGCCAGATGAGGATGTCTGGAACACAGCCCGAGGCCTTGGGAAGCCCATGGTTAGTGGACTAGAGTTGTACAGATGGCAGCATACAGGAGGGAGGGGTTCATTCTGCCTAAAGGGGTTTGGAGAGGCATTGCCTGGACAGTGGTTAAGCCAGGCCTTGCTGAGGGTACAGAGAGGGGGAGAAGACATTGTTTTATGGCAATTTTCAGATTCCGAAACTATCACTTTCCTTCACACATCAGAAAGTCCACTAGAAGCAAACGGTTCACCAGCGTGTTGCCTGTTAACCCCCGTGGTCTCCTCTCCTGACAGCCATAAACGCCAATGACAAGTTCACTTCTGAGATATATATCAGTCAGCTGGTCATAAATATTTGGAATAGGAATGTGGAACCTGAATCCAGAGGTTTAATATGACTGGAGTTACACAGTGGGAGAAAAGAGAGCTCAACTGAGAAGCACGCATGCCTTTGGTTACCAGGTGTGAGGTTTTTCGGTAACTGGCAGGAATCTGAAGTATTAGGCTGGGAAAGTTAGAATCCTGTGAGTGGAACTGAGTTGGTCTGGGACTCAAATCACGAGAAACCACCCAAATTTTCCATTGTTTTACCAAACTGGCCCTGGCTTGTCTAAAGTTTGAGCCGGGTTTTGAGGCAGCGGCACTTTTTATGAAACTAGCTTGATTTAAGTGTTTGTAGGGGAACCTGAAACCAACCAGTTGTGCCCCCGGCCATCTCATTTTCCAGTAAAAATTTGAGCAACCCTTTTTATAAGTTGTCCCCAGGTCAGGGCAGCCTACCTGCAGCTAGGTGCCTGGTGAATAAGCAGAGAGTAATAGTTGACTAGAAATGGGCCAGCAACAACAATTGTGTTGTGTTGGCGAAGAATACTGAATATACCATGGCCTGCCAAAAGAACGAACAAATTAGTCTCAGAAGAAATACAACCAGAATGCTCCTTAGAAGCAAGGATGGTGAGACTTCGGCTCACTTACTTTGGACATGTCATCAGGAAAGACCAATCGCTAGAAAAGGACGCCATGTTTGGTGAAGTGGAGGGTCAGTGAAAACAAAGGAAACCCTCAATGACATGGACTGAGACAATAGCCAAAACAATGGACTCACACATACCAATGATCGTGAAGATGGCACAGGACCGGGCAGCGTTTCATTCTGTCATGCATAAGGTCGCCATCTTGACAGCAACCGACAACAACAGAGACAAGGAGAAACTGGAATACCGCCAGCTGTTTTCTCCTAACAAAACACTTCCTAACTCTCTCCCCATCTGACTGCACCTACTAAGCAAACAAGAAAGACATTAGAAGCTCCTAGAGCCAACTACTGCTTTGCTTCTAAACTTCTGTTATGATTCTTCCACCTCACGCCTCTGCATCTTTTCTGAAAGATTGCAATGACTAATTGATCATATTCCGAAGGGCTTATAGAGATGAGTCAAAAGCCCTTGTTTAACATCACGCAGTAAATTGAAGAGTTCTCACTTTGCTGCTGTTCATCTGTTTGGGTTAAATCCATGCATTTAGGGGATTTAAGAAGTTTCTAGATAGCTCATTCTGACAAACACATGGGGGAAGATCTCTATGCTTCTCCAACCAGCAAAGGCTGTTGACAATTTACCGTTGTTGTCTGCACTGTGCTCAGTACCCACTTCACACCGACCCACAGGGTCGCCTTGAAAGTGCAGGGGGAATGCACAGCCCCACACCCAGAACGAGTTTCAAAGCCATTTACCTCTGCTTTTCCTCCGGGCCTTTTCTTTTTTCTTAAAGACCCAGTTATGCAAGCTTCAACTGTACTTTTAAAAAAGGAACGGCCCAATGCAAACAAATACTATAGTATCTTGATTAAAGGGGAAAGCCCCATCTGAGAACATGAATTTTTGTTTTTTTCAAAAAAAAAAAAAGTTTTAAGAGGCACTAGAGCCCAAGGAGGAGCCCTGGTGGCCACCACCCATCTGTCAGTGGAGGTTTGAGTATTGCTATGATGTTGACTATGACAATGAATAGGGAAGACCGAAGAAGAATTGGTGCCTTTGAATTATGGTGTTGGTGAAGAATATTGAGTGTACCATGGGCTGCCAGAAGAATGAACAAATCTGTCTTGGAAGCAGTACAGCGAGATAGCTCCTTGGAAACGAGGATGATGAGACTTCATTTCATGTACTTTGGACATGTTATTTGGAGGGATCAGTCCCTGGAGAAGGACATCATGCTTGGTGAGGTAGAGGGTCAATGAGAAACAGGATGACCCTCAATGAGATGGAGTGGCTGCAAAAATGTGCTCAAACATAGCAATGATTGTGGGGATGGTGCAGGACCCGGCGGTGTTTCGTTCTGTTGTACATGAGGTCACTATGAGTCAGAACCGACTCAATGACACCTAACATGATGCTTGTCGTGGACTGACTTGTGTCCTCCAAAAATATCTGTCAACTTGGCTGGGTCATGATTCCCAGTATTGTATAATTGTGTACCATTCTGTAATCTGATGTGATTTCCTTATGTGTTGTAAACTCAATCACTATGATCTAATAAGATGGATTAGTGGCAATTATACTGATGAGATATACAAGACTGGATAGTGTCTTAAGCCAATCTCTTTTGTGATATAAAAGAAATGAGCAGAGACACATGGGAACCTCACACCACCAAGAAAGCAGTGCCGGGAGCAGAGTGTGTCCTTTGGACCTGGGGTTCCTGCACGGAGAAGCTCCTAGTCCAGGGGAAGGTTGATGACAAGGACCTTCCTCTAGAGCCGACAGAGAGAGAAAGCCTTCTCCTAGAGCTAATGCCCTGAATTTGGACTTGTAGCCTACTGGACTGTGAGAGAATAAACCTCTCTTTGTTAAAGCCATCCACCTGTTGTATTTCTGTTATAGCAGCACTAGATGACTAAGACAATGCTGAATAGGTTTCAACAGAGCTTCCAGACTAAGACCAACTAGGAAGAGAGGCCTGGTGATCTAATTCCAAAAATCAGCCAGTGGAAACTCTGTGGATCACAATGGTTTGATCCCATTGTGCTTGGGGTTGCCATGAGTCCGGGCTCGACTGGATAGCAGCTACCAAATAAAACAAACAAATTGCAGAAGAGGAACCCAGAGCTCAGCAAGGCCTAGGGATTTGTTCCAGCTCCCACAGTCGGCACGTGGCCATTGGGAATTAAACTCAAGTCTCTGTGACTTCAAAGCATACACAATTATTTTCCATTTTCAGCTCTTACAACAATTTATTATGTAAGGGCATTAAGTACAAATGCAAATACAGTCAGTATGACTGCTGCTTCAAATGTTCGTTTCTCACCAAGGATGCCTTTGGCCAAGGACATATGACATTTGGCAACACTTTCAGACACAGCCACCCTTTGGGAATCTAAGGCAATCTTTCCTAACTCGGGGTCATGAGGTCACAAAAAGATGCTCCAATCCACCAGTATAGTGTGATGCAATTTGCATCATTGGTCAGTGACCCCGGAGGCGCTCCACCTTGTGGGGTGATCTGTAGTTGTAGGAGTTTGACTCTCACTTCCCTGCCTCCCCATCCTCGTCCCCACAGACTTGGTGCCCATGTGCCTGGCCAGGCTGATCCTACTGCCAGCCTTTCTCCAGCATAGCCTGAGTTAGTGGAAATCAGAGCTTGCAGCTCCGCACGTCAGTGCTAAGCTGGCCCCTGCTGCTCTCTGAGGTATTTCTGGACCTCATCTCTCACCACCTCCTAGTTTCCATGACTTCTATTTTCCAAGGTCAGCCCTGAACTACGCACTAAGGTAACTTCTTGAGATGAAAGAATAGAAGTGCATTTTCGCTTGGGTGGTTTAAAGTTAGGTCATAATCTCAGGCTCTGTATCAGGTAGGAAAATACACACTGGGCCACCCCGCCCCTACCGTGGAAGGGAAACTGAACACAATGTCTCTCTTTTTCCAGTGCCTATTTGGGGGGATAAGGAATCACTTTTAAGGTGAGGTTACCTGAAGGAAAATTAGACAACGTGCCCTTGACCCTCAAGGAAAAGACGAGATAGTGCACTCTTCTGGTGGGGGTGGGATGTGGCTCGTGAGCGGTTTCTTTGGACCTTGGTCTGGTCTGATGGTGGAGGGTCACGGCTGCGGCTGGCCACTCAGTGACCATGAAGCTCCAGGCAAAGCCTAGAGAATCCTGGTTTTTCTCCCCACACCATCTCCTCCTCCTCTGCCTCTTCTGTCTCCTTCTTTTTACTAATATTCTTTTCTTTCTTGTTCTGCTAATCACTGTAGACTGCATCTCACTCTTGGTCTTTGAACATTCCTTTTTCAGAGTATCCTGTTCTTGTTTGACAAATGCAGTGTCATCTCCAGTCTCTCTAAAGATCCTAACTAGAGGTTATTGTGGTTGTTTTTGAAGCTGTCTCCCATTCTCTTAATTCTGTTACGTCAGGGGTTGTTTTTTTCTGTTTGTTTACTTTGGTCCCGAATATTGGAGGCTTTACTCAAATGCTTGCTTTTCCTTGGCTGTTTCTCACATATTTTATAAGGAGGTAATAACAAGCGGATTTGGAGCTCAAGCTAGGTGGGCAGGGCTAATGATTTTTCAGAAGCAGATCTCCAGGCCTTTCTTCCGAGGCATCTCGGGGGTGGGGGTTTCACTTTGGAGCAACCAGGTGGGCAGTGGCTCACTAAATCTCATAAGATAGGAGGGTTTTCTTAAGGATTTTTAAAAAAATAATATTTTATTGTGTTTTCAGTGAAAGTTTACACAGCAAATTAGGTTCTCATTTAACAATTACTACTCAAATTATTCTGTGATATTGGTTACATTTTTCACAGTATGTCAACATTCTCATTGATTCCATTCTGGACGGTTTTTTTTTTTTTTTGTATGAGGGCAGATGCAAACTACCTGGGGTTGGTTCTTGGTGAGTGGGGGGGGTGGCTGACTGTTCTAAAAACTGACTTTTGAGCTTACCTCAGACAGACTGGTATTCAAACCTTCCTTCACCATAGAGCTGTGTGGCCTTGGGTAAGTCACTAATCTTTCTAAGCCTCAGCTTTCTCATCTGTTGCTGCTAGGTGCCGTCCAGTCAGTCCCCGACTCCTGGTGAGCCCATATTGTGATCCATAGGGTTTTCACTGGTTGATACTTTAGAAATAGAGTGCCAGGTCTTTCTCCCTGTTTCTCATCTATAAGGAGATAAAGAGCCCTGGTGGAGAAACGGTTAAGCAAAACGTTGGCAGTTCAAACCCACCCAGTGGCTCTGAGGGAGAAAGACCTGGCAATCTGCTTCCGTAAAGATTAAAACAAAACAAAAAAACCCAAGTTCATTCTGACTCATTGTGACCTTATAGGACAGAGCAGAATTGCCCCATAGAGTTTCCAAGGCTGTAAGTCTTTACAGAAGCAGATCACCCCATCTTTCTCCCATGGACTGACTGGTGAGTTCGAGCCCCTAACCTTTTGGTTAGCAGCCAAGCACTTAAGCACTGTGCCACCAGGACTCCTTAACAACAATAAAAAGGAGATAATTCCAGGGTTTTGAACTGGTTCGTTCAGGTTTGAACCCCTGCTGAGAATTTGCATTTCCACCTCAGATATACTGAATCAGAATCTACATTTCAACAAGATCCCCAGGTGATTCTTACGTATAATAAATATTGAACACCACTGCTGTACTAGTGGTTCTCAGAATTGGTCCCTAACCAGCAGCATTAACATTGTATGGGAACTTGTTGGAAACTTGTCGGCACCATGGTTAAGCAACTCAGCTGCTAACCGAAAGATCTGCAGTTTGGAACCATCAGCCACTCTGCGGGAGAAAGACACGGCAGTCTGCTTCCGTAAAGATTTATAGCCTTGGAAACCCTACGGGGCAGTTCTGCTCTGTCCTATAGGGTCACTATGAGTTGGAATCGACTTGATGGCAATAGGTTTGGTTTTTTGGTTTCGGGGAACTTGTTAGAAATGCAAATTGTCAGCAGGGGTTCGAACAAGAATGAACCGGTTCAAAGCCATGAATAATTCTAGTAGTGGCTGAGTCACAGCTCTGCTTTTTCTAGTCTACTAGCAACGGCATTACCTAGGCCAGGGGTGGACACGGGACTCACAGCCACGAAGGTCACTAGTCATCCAACCACCACCAGCGTCAAGGGGAGGCACCCCAGGTCTGCAGGCTCCGGGTCCCTTTTATACAATGCCAGACCCTTTCTTTCCCAAGTTCTTCCTTTGTCTGCTGCACTGAGGGCTCCCACACTCCACCCCAGCCCTTCCTCAAGGACAGACCACGTGTGGCTCCTCCTAATTGCAGTTTGCCTCATTTGCATGTGGCTTTTCTCATTATAATACCCAGGAGCCTAAGGGGGCCATGTTGCCAGGCAACCGGCAGAGGCCTGCCCTCTTGAGAGGCTGTGGGAGACCTGGAGCTTCCTGGTGCGGCTCCAACTGTGCTCGGCCCTTGAGAAGGCAAACAGCCTACAGTTTCCTCTGGCTTGTTGTGTCGCTTCTCCATGACATCTTGTGATCTTTACATGCCCCCAGACTCGCTCCTTGTCTCCTGGCTGACATGGAGTTTGCCGCCACCTCTAACGCACTGAACCCCGTTATTGTCATGCTGCCCCCTCTGCTGAGCCGCCCCTGGGGCGCTTGGGATGCAGTTGTTTTTAGTTACTGGAAGTCGATTCCGACTCACTGGCAACCCCATGTGTGTCAGAGCAGAACTGTGTGCCATAGGGTTTTCAGTGGCTGATTTTTCAGAAGCAGATCACCAGGACTTTCTTTCGAGGCCTCTCTGGGTGGACTCGAACCTCCCACCTTCCAGTTAGCAGCTGGGCATGTTAACCGTTTGCACCACCCAGGGACTCCTAGTTGCCGTGGAGTTGATTCCGACTCATGTCGCCCCCATGTGTGCAGAACTGCTCCACAGGGTTTTCAAGGCTGTGAGATTTCAGAAGCAGATCACCAGGCCTGTCTTCCAAGTCACCTCTGGGTGGATTAGAACCACCAACCTTTGGGCTAGTAGTTGAGCGCCCAGCCATTTTGTGCCCCCCAGGGGTGCTAAAGGAGGTGAAAGGTGGAATCTCAGTAATAGTTACAGCAGTCACCTGTTCTTATTCTCTGGTGGGTGCCTGGTACACACCAGGGACTCAGTGCATACGTGTTGAAGGTGGTTGTTGAATCACCGAGCCCTGTTGGTTCCACCTCCTGCTATGTCTCAGGTCTGCTCACTTCCCCTCAGCATCCTTAGCCCCGGGGACTGAAAATGCCTTCTTCAACTCCATTTCTCTTCTCCCTCACTTAAAAATATATATTTTTTAAAAATTGGAAGCTCAGGGGCATCTAATTGAACCGTGGATTAATTCCAATCCTTGGTTCATGCCGCACTGGGAGGCTCAATGAATGAGAGAGTGCCCCTCCACCATGTCCACACCCTCATCATCCATTTCACGGCTTGACAGGAGAATTGGCGACGGAGGGCAGGGCTAGGAGACGGTTTGCTGTTGTTAGCTGTAGTTGATTCTGCCCCCGGCTCATAGCAACCCCATGATCAATGGGATCGGACCGTTATAATCCATAGGGTTTTTAATTGGCTGACTTTTGAAAGTAGATTGCCAGGCCTTTTTTCCTAGTCTTAGTCTGGAAGCTCTGCTGAAACCTGTTTGATGCCATAGCAACACACAAGCCTCCGTTGACAGACGGGTGGTAGCTGTGTATGCGGTGCATTGGCTGGGAATCGAACTCGGGTCTCCCGCATGGAAGGAGAGAATTCTACCCCTGAACTGCTGCTGCCCTAGAAGATGGTTAACAAGACCATCAGTAACCCTCTGGCCACCTTTAGCCATGTGTTACACACATTTCCGTGTAGTTATTAAGTAGCCGAACGGCTTAATTTTCTCTGCAGACCCTTCAGGGGAAGTGTGAATATATTATGGAATTAACCGAGGGTGGACAGGGAAGAAGATCATTCATGAGAGAGTAATCTGAGGTCAAGTTTATGACCTCGAGCTAACTCTTACCTGGCTAGACTAGTCAGATGTGGTTGCCGGACAGCAGCCGTGCAGACTTCTCAGAATTGTCAGCATCTGATCCCAACGTCCATAACAGAGAAGGAGTTGGGCGGGGGGCAGAAGAAGAGCCCTTACAAAAGCCACTCAGAGCATAAATGGAGTCTGCCTCAAATGACCGTGAACTTGTAAGGCCACACTTCAAAAAGCGGGACTCATTAACACTTCAGGGGCAAATATAAAACAAAAAAGGAAGAAAAAGAAACAGTTAACACACTCAGCTGCTAACTGAAAGTTCGGAGTTTCAAGTCTACCCAGAGGTGCCTCGGAAGAAAGGCCTGGCCATCTGCTGCTAAAAACTTAGCCATTGAAAACTCTGTGGAGCAGTTTCACTCTGACATGCGAGCGGTTGCCATGAGTTGGAGCTGACTCAATGGCAGCTTGTTTTTGTTGGTGGTGGTGGTCTGTGTTTCATTGCAGCTCAGCTTCTTACCCACTTTGTGACCTTGGTCACGTCACTCAACCTCCCTAAGTTGTCATTTTCTCACTGCTTGCGCAGAATCTCAGATTCTCAGTAAATGTCAGTTCCTCTCATTCCTAAAATTATGGCTCAGACCCACCTCCACAGTCAGAATGCAGAAGAGCATATAATACATTACTGTATAACAACGGCTTGTGGTTGCACAGAAAGAGAGCCAGCTTGCCTGTCGGAAGCACCTTAACTGGGTACTGTCACCTGGCTGGGTACTGGCCAGACCAGGTACTGTCACCTGGCACCTCTAATTCGCATAACCACAGTGCGAGGCATGTATTATTATCTCCACTTCATCCACCAGGCAGTAGACTCAGAGCTGAAGTGGCTTGCCCAAACCCACGCAACTCTTAAGTAAGTGGCCATCAAAACTCAGGTTGGCCTCACCCCAAAGTCTGGGTGTTTTCCACTATGGCCGTTTTTAAATGACCTATGTGGTGTCTTCCTGAAGGAATAGTGTAAATTTTATTAGCGGAGCCTCTGACAGCTCTCTAGCAACACAAACAACAAAAAAACAGGACTCTCGTACGCTCATGTTCATTGCAGCACTAGGCACAATTGCCAAAAGGTGGAAACAACCTAAACGTCCATCGACAGATAAATGGACAAGGTGTGGTGTATCCGTACGGTGGAAGATCACTCCGCCATACAGGATACAGGCTACAACACAGATGGACCTTGGAGACATTATGCTGAGCGAAAGAAGTCAGACATAAAAGGACAAATGTTGTATCGTCCCGCTTATATGAAAGAGGTAAATATACAGAGACCAAAGGGCCCTGAGAGGCGCAAATGGTTAAACGATTGACTACTAGCTGAAAGTTTGGTGGTATGAACCCATCCAGAGGCGCCTTGGAAGACAGGCCTGGTGATCTGCTTCCAACAGCTCACAGCCTTGAAAACCCTATAGAGCAGTTCTACTCTGCCCACATGGGGCCGCCATGAGTCGAAATCAACTGATAGCAACTAACAACAACAATTAACCTAAAGGTTGGTGGTTGGAACCCATCCAGCGGCACTGCATAGGAAAGGCCTGGCGATCCGCTTGTATAAAGATTACAGCCAAGAAAACCCTACGGAGTGGTCCTATGGGGTCTCCATCAGTTGGGGGCCAATTCCACAGCAGCTAACAATAGAGACCAAAGCTTATTAATCATTACCAGGGGCAGAAGGTGAGGGGCACAGGGGAGTCTTAGCTTAGGGGGCCACTGAGTTTCTGCAAACGGCGGTGGAATCATTTGGGAAACATCACAGTGATGGCTGCGCGGCGCAATGAACGTACTCAATGTCACTGAATTGTGCACGTGAGAATTGTTGCATTGGCAACTGTTGTGCTTTATATAACAAAATATATATGGAGCCCTGCTGGCGCAGTTGTTAAGAGCGCGGCTGCTAACTGTAAGGTCAGCAGTTCGAATCCACCAGCTGCTCTTGGAAACACTATGGGGCAGTTCTACTCTGTCCTATAGGGTCCCTAGGAGTCAGAATTGACTCCATGGCAACGGGTTTATGTATATTTACCAAAAAAATAAATAAAAGGACTCTTTTAAGGATGCAAAACAGTCCCCATCAGCGTGTGCTGGGAGCAGAGTCTGGGGACATGGTCACTACGGAACAGCAGTGGAGTGATTAACGTCACTGAAAGCCATCTGATTCATTTAGTTTGGTAAACGTGTTACTCCCCCCATAAAGTATGATTACTTAACTCAAAGCAGCCACAACATGATTGTTACAATCTGTTTTGCTGAAGTTAGTTGACCTGCGACTCTTTCTCCAGTGGTTCCCGAGTCCCCGTAAGGCTAGCTCTGGCCAGAGAAACCCCACACCGCAGCAGTTTACCGGGCATTGGAAGCATGAACCACCGGGTTTCTGGAAATATTTCACAGAAGCAAACAGGGCTCATGGCAGTGTTTTCACTGATTTGTTATATCCCGTTGCTTTGGAGGTTTTGGGGTTTGTTTTGTTTTCTCCAATCCAAGAAAAAAAAGTGGAGGGTGAGACAGACCCCGTGAGCAGAAACCTCCGCCGCCACTCCCCGGGATGAAGTGCGTGCGGCCGACGCACTCGGAGATCAGGGAGCGGCGTCAGGGGCCCGCGGCGGTGGAGAAACGCTGCGCCAGCCCCAGCTCGACCTCAGCTCTGGCAGCAAGCCTGAGGCCCTGCGAAGAAGGGTCCAGAATTTTTTAATTTTACCTTTCAGTATAGCAAGTCCTTGTTTTCCACACCATTAGGGTTGTTAGCTCTTTTTGTTTTGCTGTTTTTCTCCCTACTCTTAACCTCCGCCCTAAGTGGAGAAGCCTGGACTGAGGTCCCGGTCCTCTCCTTTCCCAGACGCGTGAGGGTGGCAAGGCCTGGGCCTCAGTGTCCTCGTTTGTCCCGTGTAATTAAGGATGAGAGGTAACGTCCGTGGACCCCGGCAATGCTTGCGTCAGGCAGGTCCCCCTCCTCGCGTTACCATCGGTAGGAAGAAGCTCGCGGGATATGACAGAGCCTTGGTTTGCTGTACACCGACGGGGCCCGGCTTTGGGCTGGGTTGTTTTGTGGGATAGAAAAGAAAACGATAACATAATCCTGTTCTGAAGGAGCCAGAACCCATTGTGAAGACAGGACTTCACACAAAACAGAACACAAATGGGGCAAAAGAATTCTAGCCCGAAAAGCATTTTCTATTAAGCTTCTTGAAAATGAAAAAAAAATTCCATATTTGGCACCTAAATTCCTCAACTCTAGTAACCTTCAGAGGATGGAGCCCTGGTTGCGCAGTGGTTAAGCGCTCAGCAGCTAACTGAAAGGTCGGCGGTGTGAACCCACCAGCTGCTCCGCGGGAGAAAGCTGTGGCAGTCTGTTCCTGTAAAGATTCCAGCCTTGGAAACCCTGTGGGGCCGTTCTGCTCTGTCCGGTAGGGTCGCTATGAGTTGGAATCAAGTCGACGGCAATGGGTTTGTTTTTGTTCTTCGGTTTCAGTAACATCCGGACTTCTTTACCTGGTGACCACCTCCGCCCTCCCGTGTCTGACGTTAAGGAGAGGTGGATGTGTCTGTGGGCATTTCACAGACGCATGCTCCACCCGGGAGGCCGGCTTTTGCCAACATCGACTCAGGTACATTGCTATCACACCGAGCTCCCGATCGCCCTGCTGTGATCCAGCTAGTACAGTCATGCCAAGTACCCATCTCGACTCACCTGTGCAGCTTCCCAGAAAATTTCCCAGCTTGTCTCCACTAGAATCGGACTGGAGGAGAGAAAGAGCAACTGACTTAGGCCCCCCTCTGGAAGGAGGAAGAGGAAAGTTAGAAAAAGAGGTCAGGGCGGAGGAGGAGAATCGATCACCGTGAACGGATGTAACAGTGCCAGGCGCTGGGCTGGGGACTAAGAGTTTGTCAGGAGCAAAATAGATGGGTCTCTGTCTTCCAGGAGCTTATGGTCTAACGGAAGTAACAAACATTACATAACAATAACAAGAATCATTGTATTATTATTATTACACACTGTGGAAAGTTCTAGAAAGAAAAAAATGAAAGGATATGATGAAAAGTTGTAAAAAAACCAGTTGCCATCAAGTCAACTCTGACTCAAGGCAATCCCATGTGTGTCAGGGTAGAACTGTGCTCCGTAGGATTTTCAGTGGCTGATTTTTCAGAAGTAGATCACCAGGCCTTTCTTTTGAGGTGCCTCTGGGTAGAATCGAACCTCCCGCCTCTGGGTTAGCAGCCAAGTGCGTTAACCATTTGCACCACCCAGGGAGGAGACCTGATTTAAATTTGGGAAGGAGTCAGAAATGACATCTTTAAAAGTAACGTTTAAACTAAGACCTGTAGGGGTAGGAGTTCGCCACGTGAAGAGTGAGGGCAAAAGTAAATGAACAGAAGGAACAGCACATGGAAGGACTCCAAGGTGGGAAAGAGTTTGGAATGTTTGAGGAGCTGAGAGGAGGCCTGCGTAGCTACAGTATCATGAGCAAGGGGAGGATGGCTTGAAGTAATTATTTCATATACACAAATACGTAACATATTCCACTTCGTTTAACAACCCTACTGTCTTAGTTATCTAGTGCTGATATAACAGAAATACCACAGTGGATGGTGTTAACAAACAGAAATTTATTCTCTCACAGTTTAGGAGGCGAGCAGTCTAAACTCAGGGTGCCAGTTCCAGGAGAAGGCTTTCTCTTTCTGTTGGTTCTGGGGGAAGGCCCTTGTCATCAGTCTTCCCCTGGTCTAGGAGTGCCTCAGCTCAGGAACCCCAGGTCCAAAGGACATGCTCTACTCCCAGCTCTGGTGGTAGGAGGTCCCTAACTCTCTGCTGTCTTCTCTCTCCTTTTATCTCTTGTAAGATAAAAGGTGATGCAGGCCACACTCCAGGGAAACTCCCCTTACGTCAGATCAGAGCTGTGACCAGAGTAAGGGTGTTGCATCCCACCCTAATCCTCTTTAACATAACCTAATCTTGCTTCTTTTGAGTGCCTTCCAACCTCAGGGGCTCATCTTCCAGCACTATATCAGACAGTGTTCTGCTGCTATTCACAAGGTTTTCACTGGCTAATTCTTTTCAGAAATAGGCCGCCGGGTCCTTCTTCCTAGTCTTAGTCTAGAAGCTCAGCTGAAACCTGTCCACCATGGGGAACTGTGCTGGTATTTAAATACCAGTGGCATAGCTTCCAGCATCACAGCAACACGCAATCCCCCACAGTACGACAAACTGACAGAGAGGACAGGGCCGTGTTTTGTTCTGTTGTGCGTGGGGTTCCTATATGTCAGAACTGACTCAACGGAACCTAACAAGAATATAACAACAATCTTGCCGCATTAACCACAGGCAGAGACTAGGATTTACAACATGTAGGATAGTTACATCAAATCACAAAATGGAAGACAACTACACAATACTAGGAATCGTGGCCTAGACAAGTTGACACTTTTTTGGGGGGACACAGTTCAATCCATGACACCTACCATGTGGCAAGCACTACATTGGAAACTGTGAACCTATCCCACTTCTTTTTGGTGAGGCGGAAAATCCTGCTCAGTTGAGACCAGCCTGGGTTTGAATCCTGCCTTGGCTGCTTACAAGCGTGATAAGAACTTTGCTTGGAGTCCCTTGTGGTGCAAACGGTTACCATACTCGGCTGCAAATGAAAGGTTGGTGGTTCGAGTCCACCCAGAGGTGCCTCAGAAGAAAGGCCTGGTGATCTACTTCCAAAAGGTCATAGCCATCGAAAGCCCTGTGGAGCACAGCTCTACTCTGATACACACGGGATCTCCATGAGTCAGAATTGACTCTACAGCAACTGTGTTTTGTTTGTTTTTAAAGAACATTGGATAATTCTTAGAACTTTGGTCTCCTTGTCTGTCAAGTGGAGTTAATACCACTTGCTTCAGAGGATGGGGCTCCAAGTTGAATGAGATAATGTGTGGAACATGCCTAGTATGGCACTGGGTACATGGTTGGCCCTCGTTAAATGGTAGCTGTTGTCGCTGTTCCAAATATCCATCCCCACCCTTGAGTTGGGACCCTTATGTGTAAATAAAAGGGTACGTCATCCTCCAGAGTTCACTCCTTGCTTTGCTTCTTGGCTTGTTCAGAACCCGGGTGAGGGAAAAGAGTATTATTTATTAGGGCCCCCTTGAAAGTCACACCAAGAAAACACCCAGAGGGTCTGTGGTCCGTCCCAATCTCCTCCTTATTTGGAGGAGGCGACCTATACAGAAGCTGGAAGCCAAGGTGGTGGTTGTTTTTTTTTAAAGGACAAGCACCGATGTTTTGAAACTACCTGAGGTGCTCTTGCTGGCAGCACATATCTTCAAATTGCAAAGGCACGGCCCCCAAGGTGACGTGCAAATTCGCAAAGATGTCACATGTTTGGAATCCAGGAGTTGATAGAATAACATCTTTAAATTGCAGGGCGGGGTGGGAGGAGAATATTTTTCAAGAATGAAGGCTAAATAAAGATGTCTTCAAACGAAGACTAAGCAAATTCGTCACCAGCAGATCCACACTGTAAGAAATCTCCGAGGGAGGTGGGAAGAGGTAGTCTTCGCTTAGGGGGCACTGGGCTTCTACTAATGGTGGCGGGATAATTTGGGAATGGAGAGTGGTGATGGTTGTGCAACATGATGAAGTGTTCAGTGTCAACGTGGTACATGTGAAAAATGTTGAAATGGCAATGTTTTGGTGTACATATATGGACCACAATAAAGCAATTAAAAGAAAAAAAAAAAGAAGAAAAAGAAAAGAAATTTCAGAGGAAGCTCTTCAGGTCGAAGGAAAATGACACCTGGATGGAAGCACCAAACTGCAGGAAGAAGCAAAGAACACAGAAAAGGGTAAATAGAAAAGAATATTCACTATTTGAAGTAATAATAAGTAAATAAATACTAAAATGCATGATCTCAATGACTCAAAGGACAGGAGAGACATAAACGTAGTTGTGAAATATTTACAAAATAGACCATATGCTAGGCCCTAGAACAAGTCTCAACAAATTTCAAAGGGCTGAAATCACAAAGAGCTGTTCTCTGACCACAGTGCAATTAAACAAGAAATTAATAACAGGAAGATAATTGGAGAATCCCCAAGTGTTTGGAAATTAAGCAACACACTTCTGAATAACCCATGGGGCAAAGAGGAAATCACAATGGAAGTTAGAAAATATTTTGAACTAAATGATAATGAAAATAAATATATTGAAACTTGTGGAAAGCAGCTAAAGAAGTGCTTAGATAGAATTCTTTAGCTTTAAATGCACATATTAGAAAATAAGAAGTCAAAAATCAATGATCTAATCTTCTATCTCATGAAGCTAAGGAAAGAAATCAGCAAATTAAACCTAAAGAAAATGGAAGGAAGGATGTAATCAAGGTAAGAGTAGAAATCAATGAACTAGAGAGCAGACGTACACTAGAGAAAATTAACAAAGCCAAGTTAGTCTTTGAAAAGAGTAATAAAGTTGATAATCCCATTGTCTTAGTTATCTAGTGCTGCTATAACAGAAATACCACAAGTGGATGGCTTTAACAAACAGAAATTTATTATCTCAAAGTTTAGGAGGGTATAATTCCAAATTCAGGACTCCAGCTCCCAGAGAAGGCTTTCTCTCTCTGTCTGCTCTGGGGGAAGGTCTTTGTCATCAATCTTCCCGTGGTCTAGGAGCTTCTCGGTGCAGGGACACCAGGTCCAAAGGATGCACTTCACTCCCAGCTCTTCTTTCTTGGTGGTAGGAGGTTTCCCTCAACTCTGCTCGCCTCTCTTTTATAGCTCAAACGAGATTGACTCAGGATACAGCCAGTCTTGTAGATTGTGTCCTGCCTCATTAATATAACTGCCTCTAATCCTCTAATCCTGCCTCATTAACATCATAGAGGTTAGGATTTATAAAACATAGGATAATTACATAAGATCACAAAATGGAGGACAATCACACAATATTGGAAATCATGGCCTAGTCAAGTTGACATACATTTTTGAGGGACACAATTCAGTCCATAACACCCATTATTAAGTCTGATCAAGGAACAAAAAATTGGAAAAAAAGTCCACATTTTTTTCACTCCAAAATAAAAAATAAGAAGTGGCCATCACTACAGATACTAATGGCATTTTAAATGTAATAAGTGGATATTATGATGAACTTTATGCCAGTAAAGGTGAAAACCTGGATGAAATGCATATAGTCTTTAAAAACCGCAACTTGGCAAAACTAATACAAGAAGAAACAGAGAATCAAATAACCCTATACTGTTAAAAAATAATTAAATCGGTAATTAAAATCTTTCTCACAAAGAAAACTCCAGACCCAGATTCTTCACTGGTAATTTTCTAAATATTTTTTTCCTTTTTTTTTTATTATTGTGATTTAGATGAAGATTTGCAGAGCAAATTAATTTCTCATTAAACAATTAATACATATATTGTTTTGTGACATTGGTTGCCAAACCTGTGACATGTGAACACTCTCCCCTTCTCACCTTGTGTTCCCCATTTCCATTCGTCCAGTTTTCCTGTACCCTCCTGCCTTCTCTTCCTTGCCCCTGGACTGGTGTGCCCATATAGTCTCACATATGTAATTGAGCTACATGTATTATTGTTTGTTTTATGGGCCTGTCTAATCTTTGGCTAAAGGGTGAACTTCAGGAGTAACTTCAGTACTGAGTAAAAAGGGTGTCTGGGTGCGATATTCTTGGGGTTTCTCCAGTCTCTGTCAGACCAGTAAGTCTGTTCTTCTTTTGTGAATTAGAATTTTGTTCTACATTTTTCTCCAGCTCTGTCCAGGACCCTCTATTGTGATCTCTATCAGAGCAGGCAGTGGTGGTAGCTGGGTACCAACTAGTTGTGCTGGATTCAGTCTGGTGGAGGCTGTGGTAGTTGTGGTCCATTAGAATTTTCTAAATATTTAAAGGAAGAAATAATACCCTTCTTACACAAACTCTTATAGAGAACAGAGAAAGAGAGAACACCTTCCAACTCATTTTATGAGGCCAGCAAAACCCTGACATTAAAACTTGACAAAGACATTAAAATAAAAGAAAATTACAGGCTTATATGTCTCATAAATATTGTCATGGATTGAATTGTGCCCCCAAAAAATGTGTGTATCAATTTGGCTGGGCCATGATTCCTGATATTGTGTGATTGTCCACCATTTTGTCATCTGATGTGATTTTCCTATGTGTTGCAAATCCTGCCTCTATGATGTTAAAGAGGGGGATAGGCAGTTGTGTCGATCAGGCAGGACCCAATCTACAGGATTGGACTGTGTCTTGAGCTGGTTTCTTTTGGAACATAAAAGAAAGAAGCGAGCAGAGAGACGGGGGACCTCATACCACCAAGAAAGCAGTGCCAAGAGCAGAGCGCGTCCTTTGGACCCGGATTCCTGTGTGGAGAAACTCCTAGTCCAGGAGAAGATTGATGACAAGGACCTTCCTTCAGAGCCGACAGAGAAAGCTTTCCCCTGGAGCCGATGCCCTGAATTTGGACTTCTAGCCTATTACTGTGAGGAAATAAATTTCTCTTTGTTAAAGCCATCAACTTGTGGTATTTCTGTTACAGCAGCACTAGACAACTAAGACAAATATTGATGAAAATATTTAAACAAAACATTAGCAAATCAAATCCATAAATATATTAAAAGGATAATAACTCATGACCAAGTAGGGTTTTTTCCAGAAATGCAAAGTTGGTTTAACTTTTGAAAACCAATCAGTGCAATTTACCCTAGTAACAGAATAAAGGAGAAAAATCATATGATCATGCCCACTGATGTAGAAAAACATCAATAAAATTCAGTACCTATTCATGATAAAAGCTCTTTACCAATTAATACTAAAAAGAAATTTCCTTAATCTGGTAAAAGGTGTCTTAGTCATCTAGGGCTGCTGTAACAGAAATAACAGAAATACCACAAGTGGATGGTTTTAACAAAGAGAAATTTATTCTCTCAGAGTCTAGCAGACTACAAGCCCAAATTCAGGGCATCAGCTTCAGGGGAAGGCTTTCTCTCTCTGTCAGCTTTGGAGGAAGGTCCTTGTCATCAACCTTCCCCTGGACTAAGAGCTTCTCCATTCAGGAACCCTGGGTCCAAAGGATGCGCTCTGCTCCTGGCACTGCTTTCTTGGTGGTGGGAGGTTCCCCTGTCTCTCTGCTTGCTTCTCTCTTTTATAGCTCAAAACAGATTGGCTTAAGACACTATCTAATCTTGTAGATCTCATCAATATAACTGCCACTAATCCATCTCGTTACATCATAGTGATAGAATTTACAACACAGGGAAATCACATCAGATGACAAAATGGTAGACAATCATTACAATACTGGGAATTATGACCTATCATGTTGACAGCTATTTGGGGGGGCACAATTCAATCCACGAGAAAGGGTATATATAAAAACCTTAACGCTGATGTTAACAAAACTATTGATCACTTTCCCCCTGTTGTTCACTATTATCACTTCTGTTCAACATGATACTGGAGGTCCCAACCAATGCAATAAGGTAAGAAAAAGAAAAAGGTCTAATGACTGGAAAAGAAGAAAGTAAAACCGTCTTTATCTTCAGATGACATAATTGTGCATATAGAAAATCAGAAGAACCTATAAACTATTAGAATTAATAAATTAATTTAGCAAAGTTACTGGATAAAATATAAGTATAAAAATTAAGTTTATTTCTATATTCTAGCAACAATTACAAAATGAAATCTAAAAAAACTACAATAGCATAAACATTTTTAAATACCTAGGAATATTGAAAGATGTTCAAGACCTCTACACTGAAAACTACAAAACATTCCTGAGAGAAGTTAAAGAAGACCTCAATAAATGGAGGGAGAGACCATATTCATGGATTAAGAAGCTCAGTATTGTTAAGATTCAATGAAATCTCAATCAAAATCCCAACAGCGTTTTTGTAATAGAATTTGACAAACTGATTTGTATGGGCTTGCGAAGAACCCAGAATAACCAGGACAATTTTGAAGATGAACAAAGTTGGAAGACACACAACTAGATATCAAGCTTTACTATAAAGCAACCGTAATTAAGTAATGATAATTAAACAGTGTGATATTGTTATAAGTATAAACAAATAGGCCGATGGAATAGAATAGGTGATTCAGAAACAGATTAATATGTATCTAACCACTTAATTTACAATAAAGCAAGTCAGCAAGTCAGTAGGAAAAGGATGGTCTTGTCAATAGGATGCTGAAGCAATTGGATACCTAAACAAATAATTTCTTTTATAAGGATCAGCACAAAGCTGGTTGCTATGAGGCAGAGGTTAAAGATGTCCCAAAAGTCCAACCTTTCCAAACTGCTGTCCCACTCCATCATCTCTCACATCAACTACTCCCTCTCCCCTCGGTACTCCCTCACGTCTTTGGGTTCCCTAATTCACCGCAATGTCTCACAGATCTCACAAACTGTATAAAGGAAACAGCTCACTTGGTTGTGGAGGCTGGCAAGTCCCAAATCCCTGGGTCAGGTGTGAGCTTCTCCTGACCCACGTGGCTGTAGGGGTTAACGAACCCAAACCAGCAGTTCAGACCATAGGCTGCTGGATCACAAGGCTGCAGAAGCTGGCGAATCAGGTCAGATGATGGAAGCCAGTGAATCCCAGAATCTGCAGTCAGACAGCAGGCCTGTGGCTCATGTCCCAAGAACTAGAGATCTGTTGATCACGAACAAGACGTGGGACCCAGATGCAGAGAGACAGCCTTGCCAAGACACACACATATATCTTAGATGCAGACCACACTCCAGGGAAGTGGGTAACTTGAGTAAGAGTGGGGCTTGAGTCACACCGTCCTGCAAAGCTGTGACTCAAGACACACCCTACACCAGTCCTGCCTCATCAATATGTAGAGGTCAGGATCCACAACACATAAAATGGAGGACAACTATATAATACTGGGAATCACGGCCTAGCCAGGTGGACACATAACCCCAACCATCACAGGATCCATATACCTTATTTGCATAGTCCCACTCAATCATTGTGTGTGGGTCACAAAGACCATGGCTTGTTCTTGTTGTTAAATGCTGTCAAGTCGGTTCTGACTCATAGCAACCCTATGTACAACAGAACAAAACACTGCCTGGTCCTGTGCCATCCTTGCAATCATTCTTATTCATGACTCAAAATGAGAAGAAACAGCTGCAAACATCCATTAAAAATAGGAAAGTGGATTGTACGAAGTATGAATCTAGGAAAATTGGAAATTATCCAAAATGAAACAGAATGCATAGACATTGATATCCTAGGAATTAGTGAGCTGAAACGGACTGGTAATGGTCATTTTGAATCAGACAATCACATGGTCTACTATTCCAGGAATGACAAACTGAAGAGGAATGGCATTGCTTTCATTGTCAAAAAGAACATTTCAAGATCTATCCTGAAGTATAACACTGTCAGTGATAGGATAATATCCATATGCCTACAAGGAAGACCACTAAGGCCAAAGATGAAGAAGTTATAGATTTTTAGCAACTTCTGCAGTCTGAAATTGATCAAACATGCAATCAAGATGCACTGATAATTACTGGTGATTGGAATGTGAAAGTTGGAAAAAAAAGAAGAAGGTTTGATGGTTGGAAAATATGACTTTGGTGATAGAAACAACACCAGAGATCGCATGATAGAATTTTGCAAGACCAGCAACTTCTTCATTGAAAATACCTTTTTCCAACAACATAAACGGCAACCATACACTTGGACCTTGCCAGATGGAATACACAGGAATCAAATCGACTACATCTGTGGAAAGAGACGATAGAAAAGCTCAGTATCATCAGTCAGAACAAGGCCAGGGCCGACTGCAGAATAGACCACCACTTACTCAAACGCAAGTTCAAGTTGAAGCTGAAAAAAATTAGAACAACTCCATGAGAGCCAAAGTATGACCTTGAGTATGTCCCACCTGAATTTAGAGACTATTTAAGAATAGATCTGACGCATTGAATACTAACGACTGGAGACCAGCCGAGTTGTGGAATGACATCAAGGACATCATAAATGAAGAAAGCTAGAGGTCATTAAAAGACAGGAAAGAAAAGACCAAAATGGGTCCTAAAAGAGACTCTGAAACTTGCTCTCAAAAGTTAAGTGGCTAAAGCAAAAGGAAGAAATGATGAAGTCAAAGAGCTGAACGGAAGATTTCAAAGGGTGGCTCAAGAAGACAAAGTAAAGTATTATAATGACATGTGCAAGACCTAGAGATAGAAAACCAAAAGGGAAGAATGCAATCTGCATTTCTCAAGCTGAAAGAACTGAAGAAAAAATTAACAAAGTTGCAATAGTGAAGGATTCTATGGAGAGAATACTGAACGATGCAGGAAGCATCAAAAGAAGATGGAAGAAATACAGTCACTGTACCAAAAAGAATTGGTCTACGTTCAACCATTTCAGGAGGTAGCACATGATCAGGAACCGGTGGTACTGAAGGAAGAAGTCCAAGCTGCACTGAAGGTGTTGGCAAAGAACAAGACTCCAGGAATTGACAGAATACCAATTGAGATATTTCAAAAAAGGGATGCAGCACTGGAGGTGCTCACTTGTCTATGCCAAGAAATTTGGAAGACAGCTACCTGACCGACCGACTGGAAGAGATCCATATTTGTGCCCATTCCAAAGAAAGGTGATCCAACAGAATGCGGAAATTATCAAACAATATCATTAATATCACATGCAAGTAAAATTTTGCAGAAGATCATTCAAAAGCAGATGCAATAGTACATTCATAGGGAACTGCCAGAAATTCAAGCCAGATTCAGAAGAAGACATGGAACCAGGGATATCTTTGCTGATGTCAGATGGATCCTGGCTGAAAGCAGAGAATAGCAGAAAGATGTTTACCTGTGTTTCATTGACTATGCAAAGGCATTCGACTGTGTGGGTCATAACAAATTATGGATAACATTGTGAAGAATGGGAATTCTAGAACACTTAATTGTGCTCATGAGGAACCTGTACCTAGATCAAGAGGCAATCATTCAAACAGAACAAGGGGATACTGTGTGGTTTAAAGTCAGAAAAGGTGTGCATCAGGGTTATATCATTTCACCATACTTATTCAATCTGTATGCTGAGCAAATAATCTGAGAAATCGGACTATATGAAGAACTCAGCATTAGGATCGGAGGAAGACTCCTTGAGTTATGCAGATGACACAATCTTGCTTGCTGAAAGTGAAGAGGACTTGAAGCACTTACTGATGAAGATCAAGGGCTACAGCCTTCAGTATGGATTACACCTCAACATAAAGAAAACAAAAATCCTCACAACTGGACCAATAAGCAACGTCATGATAAATGGAGAACAGTTTGAAGTTGACAAGGATGTCATTTTACTTGGATCCACAATCAATGCCCATGGAAGCAGCAGTCAAAAAATCAAACAAAGTACTGCATTGGACAAATCTGCTGCAAAAACCTCTTTAAAGTGTTAAAAAGTAGAGATGTCACTTTAAGGACTAAGATGCACCTGACCCAAGCCATGGTATTTTCAATCACCTCAAATGTAAGCGAAAGCTAGACAATCAATAAGGAAGACCAAAGAGGAATTGACACCTTTGAATTGTGGTAGAAGATTGAATATACCACAGACTGCCAAAAGAGGGAACAAATCTGTCTTGGAAGAAGTACAGCCAGAATGCTCCTTAGAGGCAAGGATGGCGAGACTTTGTCTCATGTACTTTGGACATGTTATCGGGAGGGACCAGCCCCTGGAGAAGGACATCACACTTGGTAGAGGGTCAACAAAAGAGAGAAGACCCTCAATGAGATGGATTGATACAGTGGCTGCAAGAATGGGCTCAAGTGTAAGGATTGTGAGGATGGTGCAAGGCCGGGCAGTGTTTCGTTCTGTTGTACATGGGGTTGCTATGAGTTGGAACCGACTGGATGGCACCTAACAACAACAACAGATCAATAAGACAAGCAACTTGATTAAAAATGTGCAAAATACTTGAACAGGTACTTCACAAAAGAGGATATCTAAAACACCAATAAGTATAATAAAAGGAACCCGGCATCGTTAGCCATCAGGAAAATGCAAGTTAAAAATAAAATGAGATACCTCTCAAAGAAGGTCCCTAGGTGGCGCAAACAATTTGTACTTGACTCCTAACCCAGAGGTTGGCAGTTCAAACCCACCCAGTGGTACTGTGGAAGAAAAGCCATGGCTATCTGCTTCTGTTAAGATTACAGCCAAGAAAACCCTATCGAGCAGTTCTACTCTGTAACACGTGGGGTTGCCAAGAGTTGGAATCAACTCAATGGCAACTAATAACAACAACAAATATATATGCTAAAACTCAACTAAAAACCAAAAACAAAGACCCAAATCACCTTTTTAAGAAATTACTGTAGTTGAAAAAACTTTAAAAATCTTAACTTTATCAGCACTTCGTCAGCAAGATTACTTATATTCTTGTCAGGGAGCAGTTTGGTACTGGCCCCTGAATGTACCCAACACAAGATACATGGGCAAGGCTTGAACCACAGCCCCTCCGAGTCTAGGTGCTAGATGATCCTTCTGGAACATGAGCGTGCCAGAGGCTTGAGAGGGGCTGCCAGACCATTTCTCACTCATTCCCATACCTGCCAGGAGCCCTGGTGGCACAGTGGTTAAGATCTCAGATGCTAACCGAATCCACCAGCGCTCCTTGGAAACCCTATGGGGCAGTTCTACTCTGTTCTGTAGGGTTGCTATGAGTGGGAATCGACTGGACGGCAACAGGTTCCCTACCTGCCAAGGAGGCGCTCATGAGACAGTTTCTCACCTCCTGGGTTCTGGTTAGGTACAAGGCTCTCTGCCTCGCCCTTGGGGTGCGGCCGCAGGCTACAACACCCCCTCGCTGCTGTCTAGAACGGACTCCCCAGCAACTGGGTGTCTTCTAGTTTCTATTGCTGTCTTCTGATCCCTTCCGTTTTGGTGCCTCCCAGCATGAGGGCCTTGGGGAGCCGGCCCCAGTGATGACTTCTCCTCTTGGGGTCTATGTAAGTGATAAACTGTCTAAATCTAAAAAGGGCTCATTGTTTCTCTACTAGCTCAGTCTATCAGCCCAGGCCGGCCTTGCCTTGGACTGGACAGTTTGACACACAGAAGGTGGGACATTCATATTCCATAAAAAAGAAGAGGCTAAGAAAGGGAAGCGGCAGTTACTGGGTGCTAATTGCATGTTAAGGAGCCCTGGTGGCGCAGTGGTTAAGTGCTTTGCTGCTAACCAAAAGTTCAGCAGTTTAAACCCACCAGCTGCTGGACGGGAGGAAAGGCCTGGCAATCTGCTCCTGTAAAGATGGCAGCCTAGGAAACCATATGGGGCAGTTCTGCTCTGTCACATGGGGTCACTATGAGTTAGAATCGACTCAAGGCAACTGGTTTTGCTTTTCTTGGGGGGGTTAACTATGCTGGACACTGTGCTAAGCATTGCACATATAACTAACATGCTTGTCACCGATCTGGCTCCAGTTCTTTTGCACGATGATCACTTTCTCTGTTTATTTCATTACTTTGTGGGCATTCTTTCTTTAAAAAAATTATTGTGGTATAAGAAATAATATTTATTATTATAAATATTATTTATAATAATATTTATTATAAATTATAAATATTATTTATAAATTATAAATATTATTTATAATATTTATAATATTTTAATATATTTTTATATATTTATAATATAATATTTATAATAATATTTATTATTAAATTATTAATATACATAACAAAACATACGCCATCGCAACAATTTCTACATGTCCAATCCAGTGACATTAACTGCAACCTTCATGTTGTACAACCGTTCTCACTGTCCGTTTCCAGATCCTTCCACCACGACTAACCTACACTCGCTGCCCCCTAAGCCAAAGCCCCCCTCCCTCCCATCCCTGGTAACCACGAACAGTCTTTGGTTTCCAGATATTTGCTTATTTCAGAAGAGTGAAATCATGTCATATTTATCCTTTTGTTGTCGTTCGGTGCCGTCGGGTCGGTTCCGACTCATAGCGACGCCGTGTACAGCAGGACGAGAGTCCTGCCCCGTCCTCACGATCGTTGCTGTGTTCGAGCCCATTGTTGCTCAGTAAATATATTTATCCTTTTGCAATGGACTTATTTCCCTCGGCATGATGTTTTCGAGGCTCACCCATGTTGCGGCACGCGTCAGGACTTCATTTCTGTTTACGGCTGAGTGCGTATTCCATTGCGGATGTGCACCGCCTTCTGTTTGTCGCTCGTCTGTCCATGGGCGTTTCGGCTGCGTCCCCGTTTCGGCTGCTGTGAACGGTGCTTCAGTGAACGTTTGTGTACAGGCTTCTGCTGGCGCGCCAGCCTGCTTTTCTGGCATTCTTTCTTTTTCTTTTTATTGTACTTTAGATGAAGGGTTACAGAACAAATAGTTTCTCATTAAACAGTCAGTACACATATTGTTTCATGACATTGGTTAACAACCCCACGACATGTCAACACTCTCCCTTCTCGACTTTGGGTTCCCTATCACCAGCTTTCCCATCCCCTCCTGCCTTCTAGTCCTTGCCCCTGGACTGCTGTGCCCCATTAGTCTCGTTTTGTTTTATGGGGCTGTCTAATCTTTGGCTGAACGGTGAATCTCAGGAGTGACTTCATTACTGAGCTAAACGGGTGTCCAGGGGCCATACTCTCGGGGTTTCTCCAGTCTCTGTCAGGCCAGTAAGTCTGGTCTTTTTTTGTGAGTCAGAATTTTGTTCTACTTTTTTCTCCAGCTCTGTTTGGGACTCTCTGTTGTGATCCCTGTCAGAGCAGTCAGTGGTGGTAGCTGGGCACCATCTAGCTGTACTGGACTTAGTCTGGTGGAGGCCATGGTAGTTGTGGTCCATTAGTCCTTTGGACTAATTTTCTGGCATTTTTATCATCTCTGCCCATTCTTTGGGCTGCAGCCTGCAGGTCAGTGCAGACGAGCCAGCCATAACCTCCCAGTGGAGTCCTTGGGACTGTAGGAGACCAGCCAGAGAGGTTCTGAGAAGGGGCCGGGTCATTGTCCGTTGGAGCTGCCCTCTTTGTTAGCAGAGGGAACTACGGGGGAGAACTGAGCATGCAGCAACCAGCCGTCCCCGCTCTCGTCCCTGGAAGCATCAAACCCCACGTCTTACACTTTTCTCCAACACACTCATGACCCTCCCAGGAGTTTTCTTCATCCGTATCAGTTTTCTCATCTGAAAAATGGGCCTAATAATTACTACCTTGCAGGGCTTTAGTGAGAGTGAAGCAAGATGTGGAATGCATGGCACTGTATTTTAAGACGGGACAGTATTTCCCCGTAGGCAGATGGGAAGGAGGGTGGGGGGAGGCTAAGCATGGCTGAGCCCTTGCTCGGTGCCAGAAGCTCCCACAAGCAGCCTCCATGTCCCCATGCCAGTCCCAGAGAGCTTTAGCCACCTGTCCCCCACATCACACAGCTGGTCAGCGGCACAGCCAGGACTCAAGTCCCAGCCGCCTGGCTCCACTGTCTGAGCTCATCACCACGGCGCTTTGGCCAGAAGTGCGCACCATGCCGATAGTGGAAACGGTGCCGCTTCCGGGCCTCAGGGTAGCACAGTCACCTCCAGCAGACAGGTGGCCCACAGGACCCACCGAGTCAGGCACAAGCGCCGCCAGGCCTCTGAGGGCATCTGAGGACACCAGGCGGACAGGGTGACCTGGCCTCTGTCCACCTTTACAAAAACTGTGTGTGCCTGGCTCTGAGAGCCCCCAAGCCTGGGAAGACGGCGGCAAGTGCCGATAAAGTGCCAGCCAGATGGAGCCCTCCTGGCCCCTCATCTGTCACCAGCCATGGTTACGCACCAGGCAACACGGTCACGTGGCACCACCCCTCCTGCCTTCCTCCCTCCCCGGGGAGAGATGGCTTTTTCTTTCTTTCCTCAATGCCCCTGTATTATATAGGCACATCCTTCCCCCAGCCTTCTGACAAGCAAAATTGTGGATGATGATATAGCGTGACTAATGATGGGGAAGCGGTGTGAATACCCGGAGGCCACGGATCAAGCAAATGATGACAGTTACTGTTGCCACTGACAGACTGCCCCTATGGCACGTGGTGTCCCTTTCGGAATATGGCGTCCCTTTCGGAATGAGGCCTGTGGGCTGGCCGCTGGCGGGGCGTGGGGTGGAGTTGCTGGAGCCCAGGCCTGGGTCCTGTTGTTTAACAAATGCCTATTGGCTCTGCGGATGCGTTTGCTCGCTCATCAAATTCTAGCAGGACTGTGTTATGCTGTGGCTGACAGCGAGTCAGCATTTGTGCTCCGGGTGCCTCCTTGGAGAATTTTAGAACACAATTAACTTTGGTAGGAGGGCAAATAAATCAAAGGGTGGAAGCTATCACATGATTATCCCTTTTCTAGGGAAAAACAATTTGCAGAAATTGTCCTAGGACATTTTTCTATAAAACAAAAGGTTCACGGTGTTCATTTTCAGATGAACTTTATTATGATACTCACTTCATCTTTCACAAAATTATTTATAATTCATGCCTCACCTTAAAAAGGATATGAGATGGTATCCCCCAAACAGTATACAGTATAGTAAGAAGACAGAGATCAGAAAGAAGGCACAAGGTAAAATTAAATTTTGAGTCAGAAAGCATATTATTCAGTTGGGCATTAAATTTAGTTCTGAGCTTCCTAGCGGTCAAAGTAAAGAGAGATGCTGTGATTTTGAGGATTGTAAAAGCACATGATGCTTTTATCAGCAAGGTTAGTAAGGTTAAGGTATGACCAACTTCATGGGCTCTTTCTTCTAGAATTTATTTCTCCAAATATTTGTGAAATAGAAATGAGTTTTGTCTTAAACAGCTTGCTGCAAAGAAAGCAAGCTAAGAAAATAAAAGTGAAGGCAGAAAAACTTAGTCCAGGAAGTTCTTGATAGACACTCAGGGAAACTGAAAGGCCCCTGGCCCTTTTTCAGCATTATCGTGCTGGTAAACCCGCTAACGGACGGCAGCCCCTGTGTCTGGCTCATCCCTGTAATCCAGGCTGGGCTCCACACCTGGGTTGTAGGAGCAGTGCAATAAATATTTGTTGAAGTGACATCTCCTGAGAGCCCACAAAAGCAGGTTCCCAGGAGAGGAACCGAGACAGGAATAAAGGAAGAAAGAGAAGAACCGGAAGGAATATTTTCTGAGCACCTATTCCAGCCCACGAGCTCTGGTGGCACAGTGGTAAAGCATTTGGCTGCTAACCAAAAGGTCGGCAGCTCAGATCCACCAGGCGTTCCTTGGAAACCCTGTGGGGCAGTTCTACTCTGTCCTATAGGGTTGCTATGAGTTGGAATCAACTGCTCAGCAACGGGCTTGGTTTCTTTCTGCCCAGGCGCTGTGTCCCACAGCTTACAGGCCACACTTTACTCCACTCTGACAAAAGCCCTGCAAGGTAGTAATTACTAGGTCCGTTTTTCAGATTAGAAAATTGATACAGATGAAGAAAGCTTTTAGGAGGATTTTGAGTGCGTTGGAGAAACGTGTAAGATGTGGGGTTTGATGCTGCCAGGGAGGAGGTTTCCCAGTGACTTACCGGCAGGGCTACACGGCCTTAGAGAGCGTGAGACCCTGGAGGACCTGGCCTGGGCCTCCTGCCCTCGGCCTCCACATTGCTGTATTTTGTTAATTTTAGGCATACCTGAACACAGGGATTGCACATCATGCGTGTCCGATAGATACTCATCAAACTGAGTCGAAAGTTCTTTGAAAGGAAGAGAGGCTGTGCTCACCAAGTCAAAGTGTATCAAGAACTTAGATGGAAGCCAGTCTCTGCTCTCTGTTTGCAGGGGAGAGTGTCTGAGGGCTGCAGAGAAAGAACAGCTCTACCGTGTCCTACCCGGGGTGAGTTCCCTGATTTCTGAGGCTCACACTTGGCCTCTGCAAAACGGTAATACTGTTAGAGATTGAATTGTGTCTCCCAAAAATGTGTGTCAACTTGGCTAGGCCATGATTCCCAGGATTGTGTGATTGTCCACCACGTTGTCATCTGATGTGATTTTCCGCTGTGTTGTAAATTCTATGATGTTAATGAGGCAGGATTAGAGGCTGTTATGTTAATGAGGCAGGACTTAATCTACAGGATTAGGTTGTATCTTGAGTCAATCTCTTCTGAGATATAAAAGGGAGAAGTGAGCAGAGAAACAGAGGGACCTCCTACCACCAAGCAAGAAGAGCCAGGAGCAGAGCGTGTCCTTTGGACCCAGGGTCCCTGCACTGAGAAGCTGCTAGACCAGGGGAAGATTGATGACGAGGACCTTCCTCCAGAGCCGACGGAGAGAGAAAGCCTTCCCTTGGAGCTGGTGCCCTAAATTTGGACTTCTAGCCTCCTAAACTGTGAGAGAATGAACTTCTGTTTGTTAAAGCCACCCACTTGTGGTGTTTCTGCTATAGCAGATGACTAAGACAAATACTGTTGACCTCACAGTGTTGGTAGGAGATCTGGATGCAAAGCATTATTGTGCCGCTGATATTTCTCTGAACAAGATCATCCTTGTCCAGTTGGAGATGTCTTTTCAATCCCTGTTAGAAACAGACTCTGCTGAACACCGTTGTTGTTAGTTGTTATCGAATCTGCCCCGACTGACGGCAACCCCAGGTACAACAGAAAAAGGGCTGTCCAGTCCCACGTCATCTTCACGATCATTGGTGTGCTCACGTCCATTGTCGTGGCCGCTGTATATTCTGAGTGCCTTCCAGCCTAGGGGGCTCATCTTCCTGAGCTCTATTGAACAATATTCTGTTGGGATTCATAGCAATTCCATTGGCTAAATTTCTGAAGTAGATTGCCAGGCCTTTCTTCCTAATCTTTGCCTTAGCCTGGAAGCTCCGCTCAAACCTGTCCACCATGGGTCACCCTGCTAGTATGTGAAATACTCCCATCCCAGCAACACAAAAGCCACCACAGTGTGACAGACTAACAGACAGACTGCTGAGCACTAAATAGCTTTAATCTCAGCAACACATGCCTGCCTGCTCTGACACCCTCCGTGCAGCTCCCTAAACATGCGGGCACTGAGTGCACAGGGCACTCACCCTCCAGCCACAAAGATCACCAGGCACTCTCCACGTCCTGCGGGGCTGGCCTCGGCCTCCTGGCCCTACAGTAAACACAGCAGTTAGCAGGAAAGCCACAGACCGATTAATCAACTTTCTCACGTCACCCTAGCTTAGTGCTCACTGCCAAATTTTTGTGGCACAGAAAGAAAAGGAACCGAAGAAATCTGGAATGTGGAAAATGTCCCAGTCCTCCTAAAATCCCACTGGATTCATTAGGCTGCAATGGAGTTCTCCTCATTCAGCAACAGGTCCCTGTGGACGCGGCCAGGGTGAGGTCCTCTTTGACCTCAGTGCAATTAGCATGGCGTCCAGGGACGCCAGCGACTTTCTCTGCTGCAATCTGGGGATCGACGCATTCAGGTTTCCAGAGCGACACTTCTGGAAGAGTTTTATTTGCTATGAGTTGGAATTGACCCGACGGCAACAGGTTAATGGCAAAGACTGGGGAGAAGCCATTTCAGACGGTTCTTCTAGGGACACAGTGTGGCCATAGTTGCTGTCCTAGTCACCCCATGCTGCTGTAACACAAACACCACACGTGGGTGGCTCTCAAGAACAGGAATTTATGTTCTCACCGTGCTGGAAGTCCAAATCAAGGTCTCGGCCTTGCTGATTCCTTCCTGCTCGGCAGCCCTGGGCATTCCCTGGTTCTTTGCCCTGTAGATCATACTCATGGGGTGACTGTCTTCCCCTGGGTGTGGCTCTGTGTCTAACTTGATCTTTTTATAGCTCGTAAGTGATTAGATGAGCACCGGTCTACTCGGGCATGATCTAATTAACATAACAAAGAAAACCTTATTTCCAAACAGAATTCCATCCACAGGCACAGGGCTTGGGATCCTGACACATATTTTGGGGGGGACACAATTTAGTCCAGAACTGTTCCTTTGTGCAAAGCCAAACTCCACTCTGGGGCAGGCAGGCTTTGTAAGCTGCTGCCTGCTCTCAAGAGCATGAATTAAGCGCCTGCTGCCTGCGTAGCAGAGAGGAAAGGATGCCCGGGAGAGCGTTTTCTTGAGAATCTGAAGGTTTCTTCTGGGATCTGTTTGACTTGGTCTACAGGAAAACACAGAACAGGCTTTCTTTTCTTAAGAACAATCTAGAGTCGGTGGCTGCTCAACACATGGTCTTGAGAAATCACCCTTAAATGTCGGGGAGCTGGGGCCAGGTGGTCCAGGCATGGGACTCGTTCAGGTTCAAGGTTGTTGGTTGACATTACGGTTGTAACTGCTTTAGGTTTCCCATTTAGGGCGTTGGAACTTGGCCACTACCCTACAGAGGGCTGTCAGCAGAGCCTTAGACGGCCATCTCTCTGCAGCATTTCAGTAGCGTCTGGCTCCCTCCATGTGATCCCTTCTTATACTTGGCTCTCTTCCATGACCCCGTGACCCCTGCCACTCCCCCTTAGTTCCACAAGACTCCCCCACCCCCACCCCCACCGTGTATCTTTTCTTAATACTCTTGCCCAAAGCCAGAGCTTCCCGGCAGAGTCCAGGTACTCATGGGGGTGCTGGCATTGGGTCACAGGGGGATGGAAGGGGCTCCAGGCTTCCCTGCAGCTTCTGTACCACACAAGATGGTTACCCCAGGCTTATCTGCAAATGCCCACAAGCTCTCCATAAACAGATCGTGTGCTTCATCTCCAAATTTTCTGCAGAGCGAAAATGTGAGAGGGAAGGGAGGTGGAGGTCTGAGGGCGGAGGGAGGCGGAGGTCTGAGGGCGGAGGGAGGCGGAGGTCTGAGGGCGGAGCGAGGCGGAGGTCTGAGGGCGGAGGGGGGCGGAGGTCTGAGGGCGGAGCGGGGCGGAGGTCTGAGGGCGGAGGGGGGCGGAGGTCTGAGGGCGGAGCGGGGCGGAGGTCTGAGGGCGGAGGGGGGCGGAGGTCTGAGGGCGGAGGGGGGCGGAGGTCTGAGGGCGGAGGGGGGCGGAGGTCTGAGGGCGGAGGGAGGCGGAGGTCTGAGGGCGGAGGGAGGTGGAGGTCTGAGGGTGGAGGCGTCAGGAGGCATTTAAGGGCCCCTAGACAACTACCCTCGGCAACACCCTCCACCCCGTCTCCCAGGACCCATGAGTGTGCCCGCTCAGACCCAGGACCTGCAGAGTGGGGAGGGACCCTTGGAAATCTCTGCCTTGCATGTGACCCCCTCATCGTAGAGTTGAGGCCCCAGAAGCCAAGAAAGGTGGCGATGTGCACCCGTCTCTGTGTTTGGTTGTTGTCTTGTTTCTCCTGCCAAGAAGAAAATTGTCTTCTGTGTTTGAAAACCGGTATGCGCCTTCCCCCAGAGAAGCCAGCTCTCCTCCCTGCGTGGAGCGGGCATTCCAAGTCATCCCATGTCTTGGCGGCTGTGAAGTCAAAGAATCAGTTCTGGGTGGTACCCTTTCCCCTGCCCCCAGCACACAAGCACTTTGTCCAGCGGGTGCCTGCTTTGAATGACCGCCCTTGGAGCAGTGCCCCAGCTCCGTGAAGGCCGAGAGACCCCGGCCTGGGAGCAGTGGTCCCAGCATGGTGACTGTGCCCCGGGCTCAGGGAACCAGGTGGGGGTCGTGGGTGCATCTGACCCCTGAGCTAATGCATGGCTATGTGGACCACGGAGAGGAGGGATGGGGGGTAGGGGAAGGGAGGAGGACACTGCTTCCAGAAGAACCTCAGAAGCTGAAAGGGGGATGGCAAAACCCCGGGGGACAGTGGCAGCAGGGGTACCCCAGCCCTTTCCAGCCTCAAGACGGGGAGACATCTTCACTCCAACCACCCTGTCTGAGCCTCAGCCCCAACCCACGGCCTTCAACTTGGCCCAACACGGCAAACATGCAGCAAGTGCCAACAGCCGAGGCAGCAGCAGCTCCTCTAATCGGAGGTGAGCACGGAAGGCCCAGCACTCACTAGCCAGGCGGGTGTTATCCCACCAGGGACCTGGGCGCGGAGGCAGGCCTGGCACCACTTAGGGAGAGGTGGGCGTTGGGCATCCCGTGTCTATAACCACCCTCCCGGGTGAATGACCTGCACTCAATTAATTATGCAATTATCTAGGTTAGGTTGAGAAGAGAAATGATCAGATTGTCAGGTTGGCCACAGGATGACAGTGTTCCCACTTGGCAACGTGGAAAACATCCTCCCTAATGTCTAAATTCTGTGCGGCTGGCTGCACTTAGAGCGGCAGCTAGTCCTCTGGGGTTGGCCCTGCGTAGGCATACAGTTACCATTTTCAAAATCTAAACTGTCGTTTCGGAGGTGCCTGTCACACAAACGTTTTTTATCATTATTCCTGCTTCTCCCTGAAAGGGTGGCCGTATGAATGCGACCTGGCAGCATGTAATTTAGGGTGGCTGCTTCTCCAGGGACACGGTGGTCCTTGGCTTCGGGTCTGAGGTCACGGGGGCGGGTGGGCAGGTGGAAGAAGGCGGCCTGGCCCCTGGTCTCTGCCAGCCCCTGAACACAGACTTCCTTTACTTCAAAGAAGAAAATAGGTCACACACACAAAGGATCCCAGAAGAGAACCAGTGCTTCAGGGGTGGTTTGGGGAAGATTTGAGGCTGGGTCTTGCACGGTGGGGTCTTCGGCCTTTTAAATGGCCTCTTTTCTGGAGAGGCTAACGTCACAGTTCACCACCCGTCTGTCAGTTTGTTGCACTTTGGTGGTTTGTGTGTTGCTGTGATGCTGGAAGCTATGCCACTGGTATTACAAATACTAGCAGGGTCACCCATGATGGACAGGTTTCAGTGGTGCTTTCAGACTAAGGCAGACTAGGAAGAAAGGCCTGGCCATCTACTTCAGAAAATCAGCCAATGAAAACCCTATGGACCACGACAGAATAGACAGTGCTGGACGGTGAGCCCCCTAGCTTGGAAGGTACTCAGAATACACAGTGGTCACAACAATGGACTCGAGCGTACCAACGATCGTGAAGATGGCACAGGGCCAGGAAATGTTTCCTTCTGTTGTACACGGGGTTGCCGTGAGTCAGAGCTGACCTGACGACAATTAAGCAACAACAAATTCACAGTGTGGGAGAGAAGCGAAGGTTGACGAAGGGTGGATTTAGGTTAGATTTCAGAAAGAACTTCCTGAGAAAGGTCCTTGAGACTCTAGACTATCTGAGTTTTTGAGAGACTGTGAAGCCTTCCTAGAAACTCTTTGCCCTTCTTAGCCCCCACTGCCACACCCCCACTGGCAGCTATGCAGATATTGTGGGGCATCAAATGGTTCGATAGCTCTGTAGGTGTCTACGGATGCCGAGTGCATTCCTGTCTGTTTGCAGCACTGTTATATTTTCCATCCAAGAAACATTTTCTGAGGCCTGTTTTGTGCTGAGGGAACCCAGAGATGACAAGGACAAGTGTCTGCCCTTAAGGTGCTCTGTGTCTGACAGGGGACAGGCGGGTGAATGACATTTAGAATACAGTACAGAGAACAAATGATTCCAAATGGTAAGGCCTCGAGAAGGGAAAAACTAACTAGGGAAACTTACAGGAAGTATCTCAGAGCAGTGGGCATTTTATGCGAGGTTTTGAAGGATCAGTAGAAGTTCACCAGGCAGAGAAGGGGAAAGGGAACTCCAGGCAGAGGCATCTGTGTGTGCAAAGGCTCCGAGGTCTCCAAGTACGAGGCTACTGAGGGAGGCGGAGCAGTTCTAGATGTCTGGGTCATGTGTAGAGCGGTGGG
>NW_004444005.1:7601299-7633719 GCF_000243295.1 Trichechus manatus latirostris | reverse complement strand
AGGAAGGCTGGGAGGCTGGTTGGAGCCTATATTGGTTTCCTGGGGCTGCCATGACAAAGAACCACAAACTGGGTGATTTATAAAAACAGATACTTACTGTCTCATGGTTTTGGAGGCTAGAAGTCTGAATTCAGGGTGTCAGCAGGGCCATGCTCTCTCCGAAGGTCCTAGGGGAGGATCTTCCTGGTCTCTCCCGGCTTCTGGCAGCTCCAGGTGTTCCTAAGCTTGCAGCTGTAGCATAACTCCCTCGTCACGTGGCCCTAGTCCGCCTCTGTGTTTCTCGGCATCTCTCCTCCTCTCTTATAAGGACGCCATTCAGATTGGGCTAGGACCCAGCCTACTCCAGCCTGACCCCATGCTTACCTAACTGACACCATCTTCAAAGAACCTATTTCCACATTCACAGTACAGGGCTTAGGACTTCAGTGAATCTTTCTGGGGGACACAATTCAACCCATAACAGGGGCCAAGGGTGGAGGGTCCTTCAGCCATGCTGTGGGTTTGCATGGGAGCCCCTGAAGGATTCGAGGCCAGGAGGCACTCCATCAGATCTGGTTTTGGAAAGAAAATCTGGCAGCTGGGGAGGCTCGGATTGAGAGGGGAGGAGACGCAGGTGAGACTGATTTGTCAGTGGGAGGGGGTGAGATGAAGCAGGGAGGAAGCCGGTCAGGGTGGAGAGGCTTCCAAATAAACTCAAAAATAGGAAACTGAGGCTCAGAGAAGTGAGGAGACGGCCAAGGACACACATCCCGGAAGCAGACGAGTGAAAACCTCGGGGTTTGTCTCCTAGTTCAGCCGGCCCCCACCACACAGCGGGGGCTCTGGAAGGCTCGCAGCCTGTCCAGGGGGTGGCCAGCTCCCCCTGTCAGGTACCTGAGCCAGCCTGAGACCCACATGTAGAATTGGCGTGGTGCCGGCTAGCGCCCTATCTTAGTCATGCAGTGCTGCTATAACAGAAATACCACAAGTGGATGGTTTTAAAAAAGCGAAGTTTATTCTCTCACGGTCTAGTAGGCTAGAAGTCCAAATTCAGGGCGTTGGCTCCAGGGGAAGGCCCTCTCTCTCTGTCGGCTCTGGAGGAAGGTCCTTTTCGTCAATCTTCCCCTGGACTAGGAGCTTCTCAGCACAGGAACCCCGGGTCCAAAGGACGCACTCTGCTCCCGGTGCTTCTTTCTTGGTAGTATGAGGTCCCCATATCTCTCTGCTTGATTCTCTCTTTTATATCTCAAAAGAGATTGGCTTAAGACACTATCTCATCTTGTAAATCTCATCAACATAACTGTCGCTAATCCATCTTACTGACATCACATCAATAGGATTTACGACACATGAGGAAATCACATCAGATGACAAAATGGTGCACAATTATACAATACAGGGAATCATGACCTAAACAAGTTGACACATATTTTTGGGGGACACAATTCAATCCATGACACGCCCCATTCCTGGGGGTCTTCTCTGATGTGGACAGCACTCACCTTTGACAAGTCATGAGCAGGGGAGGGTAGGCAGGAGAGGGCATGTATGGTCCAGTGATGTAATCAGATGTGCCTTCCAGAAAGTTCACAGGGCAGAGTCTTAGAAGGCTGAGTTCTGTTGCCACCACCTGGGTTCATGTCCGTCTTAATGCCCTTATTCAACATGACGTCAGCATTACCCCAACAAAGTGGCACCTGTGCCCCGAGTTGCGTTTTACAGGACAGATGTGTGCTGGGGATACTGCAGTGAATGTCAGCCACCTTTGAGCATCTCAAAGCTAGGATGAGGCAATCGTATGCACCCCTGTCCTGAAGCACCTGCCAGAACAGGCTGTACCACAGGCATTCAGAAACTGCTTGTCGAATGAATGAACGAATGAACAAATGAATGAGTAAGAGCACTAGATGGAAGGAGTGGGGCCAGGTTATGCAGGGTCTTACAAACGAGGCCCAAGAGCTGGAATCCACTGTGTGTTACTCCATCTGAAGGAGCAACTTAGCAGTCAGGAGCAGGCCCGGGAGGTCAGGATTTAGGAAAGTGCAGCCACTTGTTGGAACCAGCAAGCGAGACGTGTTTATTTCGTGTGGCGCCAAGTACACCTTCCAGAAGACAGCTCATCGGGTTGTGACACTGGACTCTCAATGCCTACAGAAAAATCAGCCGGGAATAAGCCAGAGCCACACTTATCTGCAGAGAAGCTAAGTCCAGGAGGCTTGAGTGTCTCCAAGAAATCACTTCAGCTTGCCTTCTACGGCAAACCCCCTTTTGGTGCATAATTTCGTGCGTGACTATAATACTGTTGCTTAGTTAAATGACACGGATTCGTGCAGGAGCTGCCACAAATAGTAACGAACCAGCTGTGCTAAAAAGGGATCACTTAGCAGCACATGCTGAAGCCTCCTAATGCCCAGAACGTCTCCTAATTAAATTGTGACACCTCAAACTTGCAGCGGACGCCCTGAATCACAGCTGAATTCTCCAAGTGGAATGCGGCTAGGCTTTGTCTGCTGTGCTATTTGCTCTACTGAACCAGTCGTCCCAATGTGGGCTATTCTCTCCTGGCCGGTACCTGCCCTCTGGCAGTGATTCCCAGGGATGGACGTATTCTCTCAAAGACCAAGGGGCGTGTAAGTCACACAATCCACACTCAAGTCTGCCTTGTTTTGGGGAGGGAGAAAGAGACAAAAGAGCACTGTTAATTAGCTATCTATACTCTCCAAGAAATATATAAACCGAGAGATATGTTATTAAACAAGAATTAGATCTAGATGATAGCTAAATGATAGGTAGATGACAGATAGATCAATGATATATGGATCGAATGATTGATATAGGATAGATAGATAGGTAGATAAATGATATAGATATATGGATTATAGATAGATGACAGATAGATTAATAGATCAATAGATGATAGATGGATAGATCAATGATAGATAGATTGATGATAGATAATAGGTAGGTAGGTGTAGGTAGGTAGGTAGATAGGTAGATAGGTAGGTAGATAGATACGTAGATACATAGATACGTAGAGATACATAGATACTTAGGTAGACAGATTAGATGGACAGGCAGACAGACGGCTGGATGATAGATAGATGATAGGTAAATCGATAGATGACGGATAGACGATGGCTGGATGGATAGATAGAACCTTATAACTTTAAACGGCATTTCAGTCTCCGTACAGAAGCGAAGGGCCTCTGATGCTCAGGAAGCCATACAGTGCGGTACCATCGTCCTCCAAGGCCAGGAGCCGAGGCCCAGCCACGCCACCTCTACTCCGTCTCCCTCCCTTGGATTTCAACCACCCTTGGGACATGGTACACAGGGGGCCCTGGCTCACGCGACTCGCCTGCCCATCTTGCCGGCCTCTAGCTCCAGAGCCCGGCATGCAACCAAGTGACCACGGTATAATGCAGGTCAGGAAGGCCTGGGACGACTCGAGGTGGACACTGGAAAATGTGTCAGAGAGATGTGCACCCCAGGTGGTGGGAGTCCAGGAGAAGCCCGGATGCTGCGAGACGCGCTGAGGCCAGACAGATGAAGTGGAGAAAGCCCATTTTTGGTAAAACACTCCCGAGGCGAATTCTTTGGTAAATGAAAATTCCTCCTGAGAAGGAGATCACTGTCTTCTATTTCGCCCCTCCCGCACGTGTCTGTCAGTTTGTCGTACTGTGGGGGTCGCGTGTTATTGTCATGCTGGAAGCTATGCATCGGTATTCAGATATCCGCAGGGTCACCGGTGGCGGACGGGTTTCAGCTGAGCTTCCAGACTAAGACAGACTAGGAAGAAGGACCCAGTAGTCTACTTCTGAAAAGAATTAGCCAGTGAAAACATTATGAATAGCAGCGGAACATTGTCTGATACAGTGCTGGAAGATGAGCCCCCCAACTTGGAAGGCAGTCATAAGACGATTGGGGAAGACCTGCCTCCTCAAAGTAGAGTTGGCCTTAATGACGTGGATGGAGTCAAGCTTTCGGGACCTACATTTGCTGATGTGGCACGACTCGAATGAGAAGAAACAGCTGTAAACATCCGTTTATAATCAGAACGTGGAATGTACGAAGAACGAATCTAGGAGAATTGGAAGTCGTCAGAAATGAAACGGAACACACAAACATCGATAGCCTAGGCATTGCTGTTGTTGTTAGGTACCATTAAGTCGTTTCCGACTCACAGCGACCCCGTGCACATCACAACGAAACACTGCCCGGTCCTGCGCCATCCTCACAGTCCTTGTTATGCTGGAGCCCATTGTTGCAGCCACTGTGTTGATCCACCTCGTTGGGGGTCTTCCACTTTTTCACCGACCCTCTACTTCACCAAGCATGATGTCCTTCTCCAGGGACTGATCCCTCCTGATAACATGTCCAAAGTACAAGACACGAAGTCTCACGATCCTCGCTTCTAAGGAGCATTTTGGTCGTACTTCTTCCAAGACAGATTTGTTCGTTCTTCTGGCAGTCCATGGGATATTCAATATTCTTCGCCAGCACCACGATTCAAAGGTGTCAATTCTTCTTCAGTCTGCCTTATTCATCGTCCAGCTTCGACGTGTATAGGAGGTGACTGAGAACACCACACTGCACTGGGCCTGGCAGAGGAGCCGTGGAAGGAGTAGGCGTGTGGTGGGTGATTAGTGTTCCTGGCACATAGTATGTGTTCAACAAAGAGTAACGGGATCTTTAGGAGTAATATAGCTGTCAAACTGTCACCGTACTTTCCACGTGGAGCCCTGATGGTGCAGTGGTTAAGCGCTCAGCTGCTAACCAAAAGGTTGAGAGTTTGAACCCACCAGCCGCTCTGCGGGAGAAATATGTGGCAGTCTGCTTCTGTAAATATGACAACCTTAGAAACCCTATAGGGCAGTTCTACTCTGTCCCATACTGTCGCTATGAGTCAGAATTGACCAGTCAACAAAGGGTTTTTGGCTGAGTTGAGAAAGACATTGGGTAACATAAGAGACACAACCCAAATCCTAATACCTGCCTTCCTTTATGGAGCCCTGGTGGCACAGTGGTTAACAGCTCGGCTGCTAACCAAAATGTCGGCAGTTCGAATCCACCAACCTCTCCTTGGAAACCCTATGGGGCAGTTCTACTCTGTCCTTTAGGGTTGTTATGAGTCAGAATCGACTCGATGGCAACTGGGTTTTTTTTAGGTACTTTCCACGGGCCACGTTATTAACATTCTGCAATGGCTGTGCTTCTCCCTTGAGACATCAGAAGCCATTCAGCCATCACTCCTGTCCCGCTCCACTCCCCGCATGAAGATGGACAGCCTCTTGAAGCTGACCTCTTGGCCTGAGTGATGTTGGGAAAAGTGAAGGGACATGAGGAATTGTTGCTGGCCCCCAGATGCCATCCAGGTGGGCGGAGGACAGCCAGGGGAGGAGACATATGCAAACAGGCCTAGATTTGGACCTAAATTGGCCTGGGGTGATGGCCCAGCTGGGGTCCAGGAAGTGACCCCAGGCAAGCACTCCGTCAGCCCAAGCAGATGGGCCCTCTCCAAGCTGGCGTCCCCGACCCTGCTGCTGAAGCCCCGCCACACAAAATCGCTTAAGATGATTCTTTTATAATCTCTTCTTGAAATTTCACTGCTTCTGCTGCTTGTCCACACTAGACTCTAATAAAATGTGGCATCTAATTGAATAAATGAGGACATTGGTGGTTCTGTGGTAAAATCCTTACCTTTCATGCCAGAGACCTGGGTTTGATTCCCAGCCAAGGCACCTCATGTGCAGCCACTACCCATCTGTCAGTGGAGGCTTGCGTGTTGCTATGATACGAAACAGATTTCAGGGGAGCCTCCAGGCTAAGATGGACAAGGAAGAAAGGGCTGGTGATCTACTTCTGAAAATCAGCCAGTGAAAACCCTATGGGTCCACCGGTCTGATCCACAACTTATCATGAGGATGGCGCAGGACTGGACAGCGTTTTGTTCTGTTGTGAATGGGGTCACCACGAGTCAGGGGCCGACTCCAGGGCAGCTAACAACACAATTGAATAAAGAACATCTTCAACAGTATTTGTAACAATAGTACCATTTATTGAGCATTTACTGTAGCAGTCCTTGTGCTGAATGTTTTGTGAAATCACCTCACTTCACACTCTCAATCACTCTTATGAAGTATACGGTGTTTATTGTCATTTTGTTGTAGACGAAACTGAGGCTGATGTATTAAGTAATGTGCCTCAGACCACAAAGCTAGAAAGTGGTTAGATCTGAACTTGAGCCTGCAAAGCCCACAGTTATTTATCTTCTATTTAATATCATCCTTTCAAAACGCAACTTGACCTTGTAAAACGTGAGTCGTAGAATCTAGGTGGTGGGCACATGGGTGTTCACTATAAGATTGTCTCAACTTGCTGTATATTTGGAAGTGTTTGTAAGAAAATGTTAGGCAAGGGGGGTGTGATGGTTAAGATTACAGCCTTGGAAACCACATGGGGCAGTTCTACCGTGTCACATGGGGTCACTATGAAGCCAGAAAAGACGGAAAGGTGACTAAAGTTGTGGATTCATGAGATAACTGATTTTTTTAAAAAAGAGCATAGTGGGCAGCATTGTTGTAAGGCCATGATTCTCCGTGTTTTAATGTAATCACTCCCAGGATTGAATATACTGTGAGTAGCCAATCAGATGAAAGGGAGTCTCCTTGGGGGTGTGGCCCGCATCTGTATATAAGCAGACGTTCTGGCTTTTTGCTCTCTCTGGATCCTGCGGCTGCTTCCTGTCGTCTCATCTCCCGTTCTTGGGACGTGAGCTGTCAGCTTATCTGCTGAACCTGGGATTCGTCCATCTGCACAGCCTGTGAGTGGGAGCCGTGCTCTCTGACATTCTGCTCTTGGGCTTTCCAGCTTCTGCAGCTGTGTGACTTGGGAGAGGCCTCTACCCTGATCCACGGACTTGGGATGTTCTAGCCTCTACAATCACGTGAGCTGTTTCCTTGATATAATCTCTCTATATATATTTATACACTTTACTGGTTTTGCTTCTCTAGAGAACCCAGCCTAAGACGGGGGAAGAAGCAACTTGATTTCCAAGTGTTTTTTCACCTAAACACACTTGAGAATCTAGATGGAACTTAGCAAAGTCATTCACCTGCTTGGGTCCTAGTAGGCAGGGTGGCCCTGGCACCCACCCCCTCCCACACATGCACCACTGATCAAGTCTCCAGGGGCAGCTCGGTAATGCTGGTACTACCAGGACTCGGGGGGCCCGGGGCTCCGATCACCCTCCTCTGTACAGTAAATAGGTTTGCTTCACTCAAAGCGGAGCCCTGGTGGCACAGTGGTTACGAGCTGGGCTGTTAACCAAAAGGTCAGCAGTACAAATCCACCAGCTGCTCCTTGGAAACCCTAAGGGGCCGTTCTGCTTTGTCCTATAGGGTCGCTATGAGTCAGAATCAACTCAATGGCATTGGTTGTTTTTTTCTTTTAATTCACTCAAAGCAGACACAGCTTTCTAGTCAACTATTACAGCACAAGACCCGCCATTCTGGAATCTTCCTCCCTCCAAGTTTCTTCTGCTACCAGATCAGCATAAACGATCTGACCTGTGTGTGTTTGCCTTCTCATGCTGCTTATAAACTGCTTTCTTTATGGTGTATGCCCCCAATTAGTTTGTCTCAGGCCACAATTAAGAAGCCACCGTGGTTGCCAGAGGCACTGCCAGCTCCCATTAGCTAGTCCTCCAGTGTGGCCCAGGCTTGGTCCCAACAGTAATTACTTTGTAAGAATAATGGGATACTTATCTGTCCCTCAGGTGCCCAGCCCACAGCGCCACATGAAATATGAAAAGTTGGGCTCATGTGTAATTCCCACACCGTCTACAAGTCTTCCTGGACAATCAAGAAAAGGAAATACAGGATTGAAATGATGTCTCCAGAGTGATTCATGTGGCTCCATGAACAGTGGCAACGATTATCACCATTGTTACTTTCAGGCTGCTGTTGTTATGCTCCGTCCAGTTGGTTCCGACTCATAGCAACACTATGTACAACAGAACGAAACACTGCCCGGTCCTACACCACCCTCACAATCGTTGTTATGCTTGAGCCCATTGTTGTAGCCACTGTGTCAGTCCATCTTGTTGAGGGTCTTCCTCTTTTTCACTGACCCTCTACTTTACCAAGCATGATGTCCTTCTCCAGGGACTGGTCCCTCCTGTTACCAAGTCCAAAATATATGAGACGCAGTCTCTCCATCCTTGCTTCTAATAAGCATTCTGGCTGTACATCTTCCAAGACAAATCTGTTCATTCTTCTGGAAGTCCATGGTATATTCAATATTCTTCACCAACACCATAATTCAAAGGCATCAATTCTTCGGTCTTCCTTATTCATTGTCCAGCTTTCACACGCATATGAGGCGACTGAAAACACCATGGCTTGGGTCAGGTGCACCTTAGTCTTCAAGGTGACATCTTTGCTTTTTAACACTTTAAAGAGGTCTTTTGCAGCAGATTTGCCCAGTGCAATGCATCTTTTGATTTCTTGACTGCTGCTTCCATGGGTGTTGATTGTGGATCCAAGTAAAATGAAATCCTTGACAACTTCAGTCTTTTCTCCATTTATCATGATGTTGCTTATTGGTCCAGTTGTGAGGATTTTGTTTTCTTTATGTAGAGGTGAAATCCATACTGAAGGCTGTGGTCTTTGATCTTCATCAGTAAGTGCTTCAAGTCCTCTTCACTTTCAGGAAGCAAGGTTGTATCATCTGCATATCACAAGTTGTTAATGAGTCTTCCTCAAATCATAATGCGAGTTCTTCTTCATATAGTCCAGCTTCTCGGATTATTTGCTCAGCACACAGACTGAATAAGTATAGTGAAAGGATACAACCCTGATGCCCATCTTTCCTGATTTTAAGCCACGCGGTATACCCTTGTTCTGTTCAAACGACTGCCTCTTGATCTACATACAGGTTCCTCATGAGCATAACTAAGTGTTCTGGAATTTCCACTCTTTGCAATGTTATCCATAATTTGTTATGATCCACACAGTCAAAATGCATTTGCATAGTCGATAAAAACACAGGTAAACATCTTTCTGGTATTCTCTGCTTTCAGCCAGGATCCATCTGACATCAGCAATGATATCCCTGGTTCCACATCCTTTTCTGAATCTGGCTTGAATTTCTGGCAGTTCTCTGTCGATATACTGCAGCAGCTGCTTTTGAATGATGTTCAGCAAAATTTTAGTTGTGTGTGATATTAACGATATTGTTCAATAATTTCCACATTCGGTTGGATCACCTTTCTTGGGAATGGGCACAAATATGGATGTCTTCCAGTCGGTTGGCCAGGTAGCTGTCTTCCCAATTTCTTGGCATAGATGAGTGAGCACTTCTAGCACTGCATCTGTTTGTTGAAACATCTCAATTACAGTTTGTAGAGCTCTTTCTCATGCATCCTCTCCCACACTCCTCACCGCTATCCAGGGGCAGAGCAACTGGGCAGATACACTGTTTCCATTTTGCAGAGGCAGAAAGTGAGCTCGGAAGATGGCAGTGACTCACCCTGCTAGCACCTGCGAAGGCGAGGCTTGAATTGGCCTCTCCAACTCTTTGAATCAGGTAGGGTCAGCACCCTGCTCCTTCACCCTCGTCTGCTTCTCCAGCCTGGCAACTCCATTCGTCCATCCATCCATCCATCCAACTATCCATCCATCCATCCACACATCCACACATCCATCCATCCATCACCTCCCTGTTGTTGGCTCCTGCCCTGGAGACTGCACTCCCTCAGGAAGGGCTCTGATTGGCCCACCTTGGGTCACATGCTCTTTCAAGTGCCAATCAACGGCAGCAGACTTGGTTCTACCAACCGAGGGTAGCTCCAACTCTAACTCATATTCAAAGCAGGGGACAGAGCCTTTCCCAGAAGCACTTGGAGCTTCTATCTCCCCCTGACCCCTGCATCCCACCCAAGCCCCAGGAAGGAGGAGGCTCCCAGAACCCTCCCTCCTCCAAGGGCCCAGGTGGAGAGCTGCCTGGCTCCTGCGGATTTGCCCCCTGGGCACTAGGTGGGACTCCCACTCCTGGGACTCCAGCCTACGCTTGCTTCCCAGCCAGGACCCCAGTGCCCAGGCACCTCCCTGCGCTCCCCGCATCCCTGGACTGTCTGTCCCACACCAGTTCCTCCCCTTCCCCCACCTCCAGTTGCTGAGGCCCCTAACTGGCCCAGTCCTGGCTTTGCAGACCAGTGCCCCAAACCAGCAAGGATGGAAATGCTGGTGAGTTCCCAAAGGTGGCTGGAGACCATACTCAGCAGAGTTCCAGCAGTGCTGGCTTGAATTACCGGAACACCAAACCAAACCAAGCTAGTTGCCGTAGAGTCAGTTCCGACTCATGGAGAACCCCTGTGTGTCAGAACTGCGCTCCTTAGAGTTTTCAATGGCTGATTTTTCAGAAGTAGATCACCAGGTCTTTCTTGTGAGGCACCTCTGGGTGGATTCAAACCACCAACCTTTTAATTAGCAGCAGAGTGCTTAACCATTTGTACCATCCAGAGACTCCTACCAAAATACCAGCCACACTGAAATCCCAGTAACAGGGAAGTCCCTGGTGGGGAGATGAGCTCCTGGCCAATGCTGTTGGGGCACAGTGGGCAGAGAGAAGCTCTTAGTTGCCAGTGGACCATGTCTGAGAAGATGGATAAACACAGAGTCCACAGAAGGGTCAGAGGAGAAGTGCGTGGAAACCAGGTCTTGGAACCAATTCCTTCCAGTTCAAACCCCTGCTGAGAATGTGCATTTCTAACAAGTTCCCAGACGATGCTAATGCTGCTCGTTAGGGACCAGTACTGAGAAGAGCAGTGGTTTTCAGAATTTATTATACATACGAATCACTTGGGGATCTTGTTAAAATGTAGGTTCTGATTCAGTATATCTGGGGGTGGAGATGCAAATTCTCAGCAGGAGTTCAAACTGGAACAAACTGATTAGGAGCCCTGGTGGAAACCAGGGGGCCTGGAGGCAGAATCTCTGCAGATCCAAGTGAGCCTTGGGCTTCTGGATGCTCCTGGCCTCACCACTGATTCACAGGGTGGCATAGAGCATCCAATCAATCCAGTCTGTCCACATCTGCTCTGACGCAAAGGTTTAGAGGAATGGGGTTTGGAAGCAGGTAAACTGAATCTGAATCCCTTCTTTGTCTCTAAAAAGCAGTGGACTTTGGGCAATTGAATTTCTCTCCCTGAGCCCACTTTGCTCATCTCTAAAGTGGGCATATGGACTGCCAGAAAAATGAACAAACGTCTTGGAAAAAGTACAGCCAGAATGCTCCTTAGAGGTGAGGATGGAGAGAGTACGTCTCACATGCTTTGGACATGTTACCAGGAGGGACCAGTCCTGGAGAAGGACATCATGCTTGGTAAGGTAGAGGGGTAGTGAAAAAGAGGAAGACGCTCAGCGAGACGGACTGACACAGTGGCTGCAACAACAGGCTCAAACATAGCAAGCATTGTGAGGATGGCGCAGGACAGGGCAGTGTTTCATTCTGTTGTACACGGGGTCGCTATGAGTTGGGACCGACTCGATGGCACCTAACAACAAAGTGGGCGTGGCCATGCGGACCTTGCTGGACTGCCCCAGGAGCAAATGAGACCCCGGTGCCAAGACCCCGGCACGGCATGGAGCGGGACTCAGCGCACATCGGTCCTCTCCTTTCCCCAGGGACTTGGGAGGTGATCGGACGCCCATGTGGGACAGTATCGGAAGCAGGTCACACAGACGCGGGAGCCTCTAGATGTGCCTTGCAGGGCTGGGTGGGGTACGGGGGGGCATGGGATCAGATGGGATGCGGGAAGATTTTCCAAACACTCATGCTGGGACTTTGCCCCAGAACTAGGGGCAGGAGGGACTCTGGGAAGCTTAGGGGGGGAAAGCCCCAGACCCTTTGCTGGTGGAGACCCCTGAGCAAGAGGGGAGCACCCTTCTGGAAAGAGTCACGTGCACAGGCCATTGGGAGGATCACAGAGTTGTTTATTTTCCCGTCTGTAGTAAGAAGAGGAGAACCACACGGTGCAGAGAAAACCCATCATCCCATTCGTGAACGTACCTGGGCCACACACAAACCTAGAGCCCACAGGACTGTGTCCTTACCAAGGGTTTGTTTTGTTTTGTTTTGTTAAACACAGAACACAGAAATGCTCCCGAGGCATTTTGCTTTTGGGGGCAATTTATCGTACCTGCTATTTACAGCAGCTGTGCCCTTAGAATTGGGCGTGCCACGTCTGATTGGCATAAAAGTACCCAAATGTCAAATTTCATACAATCAGGGCCAGGACTGGTCTTTTCATGGCATTTGGACCTGCTGCCTCCCGAAAAAAATGCCTTTGGTCCTTAGCAATGCCCAAGCCCACAGGCAGAGAAAGGGAGCAATATCTAACCTTCGCATTAAGCAGGGTTTTAATCAAATAGTTGAATAATTAGACTCGTGATTTAAACACCAAAGTACATCAGATGGACTTACTCATCTGGCCCAGCTTAATACATGCTGTCCTAACACTACAAATACATAAAGTGAAGAAATGTCTGGGTGGTGTAAAGAGGCACAGGGCATCGTCTGCAGCAATGACTTGGCCTGGAGGCACAGCTTTGGCTGTGATGCGGACCGGCCCTCAGAACCAGTACTCAGAGACGAAGATGTGGACGTTGACGATATTTCGGTGGGACACCACACCTCCGACCACGTAGTTCATCTCCAGCTTCAGGACGGCGTGAAACGGGCCCACGATGGGCCGCACCTGGCGCACGACACCTGGGGGAGAGAGCAGAGGGGGCCTGGCAGTTAGAGGGACCGTAGCAATGGTGAGATCTGGGTAACGAGCTTGCTTGAGGAATTTCAGGGCTAGGCCTTCGGGGCCTTAGACCTCACCGAGTCCCACCCAGAGCCAGGTGCACAAGTCTCCTGCATGATATCCCTTCCAAGTGGTCACACCAGCTGTTTCCACCCCCTGGGACTGGCAGCAGTGAGCTCGCTACTTCCGGAAATGGCCTTTCCATTGGGGCCCACTGTGCTGTGAGGGTGGGCTTTGGGGCAGCACCAGCTGCTGCCCTCTCCGAGCCCAGGCTTCCTCCTCCATCACCATCTCCCTGACCACACTGTTCCGAGTATTTAAAGTGCTTAGAAGCAAGAATGGTGAGACTTTGTCTCACATACTTTGGACATGTTATCAGGAGGGATCAGTCCCTGGAGAAGGACAGCATGCTTGGTAAAGTAGAGGGTCAGTGAAAAAGAGGAAGACCTTCAACGACATGGATTGACACAGTGGCTGCAACAATGGGCTCAAGCATAATGATTGTGAGGATGGCGCGGGACCTGGCAGCGTTTCGTTCTGTCGTACACACGGTCGCTATGAGTCGGAACCGACGGGACGGCACCAGACATGAAGGGCCTGACCTGGAGTTGTTGTTACCTGCCATTGGCGGAGAATACCAGAAAGATACTCACCTGCGTTTACAGACTACACAAAGGTATTCGACTGTGTGGATCATAATAAATTATGGATAACATTGCAAAGAATGGGAGTTCCAGAACACTTAATTGTGCTCGTGAGGAACCTGTACATAGATCAAGAGGCAGTTGTTTGAACAGAACGACAGGATACCGTGGGTTGAGGATTGGAGCAGGTGTGCGGCATGGAATAGATGCCCAGTAAACACCTGTCCCCTCCCTCCTACCCAATGACTCACTGTGCCCAGTTCTGACCCTGGGGAGGGACGGGAGCGGGCCTGACCTCACCCCCATGATATCTGAGGATTACATGCGGGCTGAATGGCCTTCCCTGAGTGGAGCAGTCCCGATTCCCCTACGACACGCCCTGGGGCCACCAGGTCTCCATGTAGCTCTTCTCCCCACGTCTGCGGAGGGTGACACCTGAGCTCGCTGGTCAGTGTTTGTGATAACATGTGGGCAGGTCCGGGCCCGAGAGGCGGCAGAGGGTCAGGGCAATCAGGAGGGGGACGGGGTGGAGGGGGCAGGGCAGAGGCAGGGTAGGGAGTGGAGAGGGGCAGGGGGCGGAGGGGGAGAGAAGGTGGAGGTAGACAGGTATCCATTATGGGGATGCAGGAACCTTCTGGTGAAGCTGCGGGGGTGGTAGGATTTCTGCCGGGACCAGCGGCCAGGCTAAGACTGACCAGTGCCCCCCTCTGCCAGGGTTCAGAGCAGCCCCCGCCATGCCAGATTTGCCTCCCCCAGGCCTGAGGCCAGCCATGGCATCCACCAGCCACGGTGGCCTGGGCTACCTGGACTTCACCCACCTTAGGGGCCGAGAGGTGATCACTGCTCACCGGTGCTCAGGGGGCTGGGGCCGTGGAGGAAAGAAGAGGCAAGAGGCTGGGGGAACCTATCCATGATTTTAGGAGGGAGGAGCTATAGAGGGAGATGGGGTGCTCAGCCCCACAAGCTGCAGTCAGATACATATACACAGTATACACACAGATGTGCGCATGCACATATGCACATAATATGTATACACACACACACACCCCTCCACAGATGATTCTCGTTATGCATGGTAGCTGCATCCTACACAGTGGCCGTGAACACTGTTAGCCAACACGGACCCATGGCTCCTGGGGAAATGCAGGGTTAGGTTCCTGGGAGCCTCTGGTCACAACACTCTTGTCAACTGATCAGTACAGAACCTTGTTTTACACGTATTTCTACTTACAGACACCTCATTTGATATACTCACGACCTGTCAGTCAGTGTGGGGTACTGCAGTGGCTTGGTGTTGCTGTGATGCTGGAGGCTATGCCACTGGTATCTCAAATACCAGCAGGGTCACCCATGGTGAGCTGGTTTCAGTGGAGCTTCCAGACTAAGACAGATTAGGAAGAAAGGCCTGGCGACCTACTTGTGAAAATTAGCCGATGAAAACCCTATGGATCACAACAGGACACTGTCTGACTCGCTTGCTTTGGACACGTCATCAGGAGGGGTCCGTCGATGGAGGAGGACATCATGTTCGGTGAAGTAGAGGGCCAGGAGGGTGAGGGACCCTTGGTGAGGTGGACTGGCACAATAGCAGCAGTGATGGGCTTCAACATGCTGGCGATTGTGAGGGTGACACAGGACTGGAAGACACTTCGCTCTGTTGTACCTAAGGTCACCACACACTGGGGGTGACTCGATGGCAGCTATTGATTATCTCTCTCGCTTGCTAATAGATTTTCTTACAAACACTTATATTCAGTATTTCCTTTTACTAAAACACTAGTCCAGAAAGTTTAAACATTTCCCTTACCTTGGGTAACAGAAAAAGCTCCCCTTGGCCAGGGTGGAAGAAACAGCTACTCCAGGCTTTTATAGATCCGCAGGGGAGCGGGGTTGGGCTAAGAGTCTGGATTCCATAGCTCCCCCCACACCGTGCCTGGCCATCTCCGTGCTTCTGGGCCAGGCCCTGCTGGCACTGCCCTGCTCTTACAGGGCACCCAAAGCCTCCCAGGGAACCCTCCTGCACCCTGGGAGGAGTCAGGATGGAGCTAGGGTGAGCATCACCATCCCCAAGGGACAGAGGAGAGACCTAGCATCATCTTCCTGGGCCTCAGCTTCCCCAGCAAGCACATGCTGTGACGTCCAGCCCCGGTGAGCTTGGGGTGTGCAGGGCCGAGCTCCCCACCAGCCGGGAGGGTGCCACCTCTTCACCTCCACATGCATTCATGTGTTCACGCATTCCTCAGCAGGCACCTGGGACTGTTCTCTGCCACGCAGAGATAACTAACAGCATCCTGGTGTCAACGCCAGTGGAGGGTCTAGAGTTAAAAAGAGATAAGTGCTGTGCTCTGATGGGAGTCTTGTCCAGCAGGGGGGCAGTCAGGGCGGGCTTCTTGGAGGAGGTGCCGCTCACTCGCAGCAGAGGAAGCAGCAGGATTAAAGCCTGGAGGTTTGTCTCCAGTGCCTGGGGCAAAGCAGGTGCTGGCCCAGGGCTGTTGGAATTTATGACTGAAAGACCTCTCAGGTCCTCTTCCACCCCGATATCAGCACTTGCCCCAAGTCACATGGATGCAGTGGTGTGCTGGTAACTCTCAACAACTGGCTCTCTGAGTGTACCAGGTGCCTATTTCGGTGGCGGATTTCAAGCTACCAACGTGACGCCATGAAGGTGGAGTTGGGAAGAGATGCACATTCACCTCTGAGGCGGGGGCACGGGTGCGCCTTAAAAAGCAGCATGGAGCCCGCAGTTCACAGCCCAGTTTGCGAAACAGCCACCGAGTGGGTGCTGTCAGACAGCTGATTCCAGACTAGTTTCTACAGGCAGCCCGGCGCAGGGCAGCGCATCTCCCCAGCAAATGTGGGGGACGGGTGGAGTCTCCGAGGCCTTCCCAGCACGCACAGCTAGCTCCCGGTCAGGAATACCAAGTTCACGCTCAGGAAGCAGCGTGTGGTGTGACGCCCCCTCCGCCTTTGGCTCTCTGAGCTCTGTGTCAGCAGTGAGATGCGGGCAGCAGCCGCTGGAATTCCAGGCAGGTCTCAGGGCTGCTCTAAGCAAACAGGGCGTCAGCACTGCTGGGGAGATAAGCACTGATCCTGTAGGCTGTCAGCACCCTTTCTCTGCCCGCCACGCGGCAACAACACCGTGGCTTTGTCCTGTGTGAGCGCCCATCCTGTCTTCAGCTCCCGGCAAAGTCGTGGGCTTGTCACCACCCTTGGTGTGCCAGCGGTGCCCCCTGACCGGGCCATCCCCGCTGCCCTCCGTGGACACAGTGTGCGCCAGGGGCAGTGTGGGCTCACGGGTGCTGAATCCAGACGCGCTCCCCCGTGCCCCCCGCAGGCCTGAGGCCAGCCATGGCGTCCACCAGCCACGGTGGCCTGGGCTACCTGGACTTCAGCCACCTTAGGGGCCGAGAGGTGATCACTGCTCACCAGTGCCCAGGGCGCTGGGGCCGTGGAGGAAAGAAGAGGCGAGAGGCTGGGGGAACCTATCTGTGATTTTAGGAGGGAGGAGCTATGGAGGGAGGTGGGGTGAGTGTCCCCATGACTGCAGTCAGGTACATACACATATACACGTGCACATATACATATCCGTACATATAATTTACATATGCATGCACACATACATATAAACCCATTGCCACCGAGTCGATTCCAACTCATAGTGACCCCATAGGACAGAGTAGAACTGCCCCATGGGGTTTCCAAGGAGGAGCTGGTGGATTCAAACTGTCAACCTTTTGGTTAGCAGCCGAGCTCTTAACCACTGTGCCACCAGGGCTCATACACATATACTATACATATATACATATGCATGCACACATACTGTACATATATACACAAACATGCACATACACTATACATATAATCACATACACACGTCTACATATACACATAAGTTACATACATATGCACATACACACATACTATACATATATACCACCAAGCGTCTGTCAGTTTGTTCTACTGTGGTGGCCTGCGTGTTGCTGTGACGCTGGAAGCTACGCCACAGGGATCTCAAATACCAGCAGGGTCACCCATGGTGGACAGGTTTCAGCGGAGCTTCCAGAATGAGACAGACCAAGGAGAAGGACGTGGTGGTCTACTTCTGAAAAAATTGGCCAGTGAAAACCCTATGAACAGCAGCAGAACATTGTCTGATACAGTGCCGGAAGATGCTAAACGGAGAAAAGACTGAGGTTGTCAAGGATTTCATTTTACTTGGATCCACAATCCTTGGAAGCAGCAGTCAAGAAATCAAAAGATGCATTGCATTGGGCAAATCTGGAGCAAAAGATCTCTTTAAAGTGTTAAAAAGCAAAGATGTCACTTTGAGGACTAAGGTACACCTAACCCAAGCCATGATATTTTTCATTGCCTCATATGCATGCAAAAGCTGGACAGTGAATAAGGAAGACAGAAGAAAAATTGACACCTTTGAATTATGGTGTTGGCCAAGAATACTCAATATCCCACGGACGGCCAGAAGAACGAACAAGTCTATCTTGGAAGAGGTACAGCCAGAATGCTCCTTAGAGGGAAAGATGGGGAGACTTCGTCTCACATACTTTGGACATGTTATGAGGAGGGACCAGTCCCTGGAGAAGGACATCATGCTTGGTAAAGTAGAGGGTCAGCGAAAAAGAGGAAAACCCTCAATGAGATGGATTGACACAGTGGCTGCAACAATGGGCTCAAGCATAACAACGATTGTGAGCACGGCGCAGGAACGGGCGGTGTTTCATTCTGTTGTACACGGGGTCGCTATGAGTCGGAAATGACTCGACGGCACCTAACGACAACATACATACATACATACACATGCACACATACATATGATATACATAAAGTTTACATACATATGCATGTATGCATACAACACATATAAAGTTTACATATATATGCACAGGTACATACACATATACATAGATACATACACACATACAAAGACACACACAGAGACCCTGGGTGATGCAAACAGTTACGCGCTTGGCTACTAATCAAAAGACTGGCCGTTCTAATCCACCCAGAGCTGCCTTGGAAGAAAGTCCTGGTGATCTACTTCCGAAAGGTCATAGCCATTGAAAACCCTATAGAGAGCAGTTCTACTCTGGCACAGATGGGGTTGTCATGAGTTGGAGTCGAGGGCAACTGTTTTTTTTTAAATACATCGACATACATAAATATATATAAACACACACACATACTCGGGTCTCACTGTTCACGGTAGACATGTTCTATAAAGCTGTCACGAACACTGAATTAATAAATACAGAGCTATTGCCTCTATGGGAAATACAGGGATAGGGGCCCATCAGCCTCTGGTCACAACATCTTTGTCAACTGATGAATATATAACCTTGTTTTATGTGTATTTTTGTTTAAAGACATCTTATTTAATATACAGTTCTTACAATAATTAATTATCTGTGCATTTCTTTATAAGAAGCCCTCGTGGCTCAACATAGAGCTGCTATGAGTCAGAATCAACTCAAAGGCAACAGGTTTGGTTTCTTGGTTGGTGGCACAACCGTTAAGCACTCAGCTGCTCACCGAAAGTTTGGCGGTTCCCACCCACCCAGCAGCTCCACGGGAGAAAGACCTGGCGATCTGCTCCCGTAAAGATTACAGCCTTGGAAACCACATGGGGCAGTTCTACTCTGTCACATGGGGTCACTATGAGTCAGAGTCAACTCAATGGCACCCAACACCAACAACAACATATTTCCTTATAATAAAACTCTAGCCGAGAAGGGTTGAACATTGTCCTGGCTCTGAGTCACGTGACCATAAATTTCTTTGGCTTTCAGCCTTACAACAATGCTGCCCACTATGCTCTTTTTTAAAAAAAAATCAGTTATCTCATGAATCCACAACTTTAGTCGCCTTTCCATCTTTTCTGGCTTCACCGCGCACTATAGACGTTGCTTTAGCGCTCTCTGGAGCAGCCTTGTGTACAGAATGTGCATTTCCTCAGCCTTTGTCTGGATGTACCGCGCTGTTGAGTCATTCACTCTGAGCTCGGCCAACAGCACCGTAACTTAGCCTGATTGCAGCCAATCTAGCACATGCCTTTTCTCCCTAGGGCACGTCCCAGCCTTCTTGCGCGGAGGGACACCAGACGGCACTTCAACACTACGCTCAGAAGCCATTTTAAACAGCAAAGTCACCAACAAAAAACACAAACATGCGAAAAACATGGCCTTAAATAGACAGTCAAAGGGACACTTAGCTGCAGTAGAGAGCTGCAGTAAGCAGGACAGAGTGTCGCCTTGTTCAGCCTCAGCTGGGAATGTGTGCGTCAGCTGACTGAAAATCTTCCCTGCTCTGCGCAAGCCTATGAACGACCCAAAATGCTCTCTGAGTATTGGTTTTGGGGTTACAAATAAATATTAGTGAGTCGGCAAGTCCACAAATACGGAATCTATGAAAAATGAGGATCCACTATATATACATATGTATATATACGTATGTATACACACATATACATACACATACATATACATCTATACATCTATAGGAGCCCTGGTGGCCCAGTGGTTAAGAGCTATAGCTATTAACCGAAAGGTCGGCAGTTAGAACCCACCAGGTTCTCCTCGGAAACTATGGGGCTGCTCTACTCTGTTCTGTAGGGTCGCTATGAGTCGGAATTGACTTGACAGCAACGGGTTTTTGGATACACACATATACATACACACCTATATAATATATACATATATAGGAGCCATGGTGGCACAGTGGTTAAGCACTCGGCTGTTAATCGAAAGGGTAGCAGTTCAAAAGACATGGCCGTCTGCTCCTGTAAAGATTTACAGCCTTGAGATGTAGAGCATAATTCTAACTCACAAAAAAAAAGACCAGATTTACCGGCCTAAAGGAGACTGGAGAAGCCCCGAGAGTGTGGCCTCCAGACACCCTTTTAGCTCAGTAGTGAAGTTACCTCCGAGGTTCACTGTTCAGCCTGGGAGTGGACAGCCCCGTAAAACCAAATGGGACTAATGAGCTCCAGTAGCCCAGTGACAAGGGCCAGAAGGCAGAAGGGGACAAGGAAGCTGGTGATAGGGAACCCAAGGTTGAGTAAGGATATTGTTGATGTGTTGTGAGATTGTTAACCATTGTCATAGGGCAACATGTGTAGTAACTGTTAAATGAGAAACTATTTTGTTCTGTAAGCCTTCATCTTAAGTGAGAATAACAGCACAATTGGAAGAGCGTAGTCAGTGTCACTGAACTGTGTATGTAGAAATTTTTGAAACGGTGTATCTTTGGCTATGTGTATTTTCACCAAAAAAAAAAGGTTGAGAAGTTAGAGGGTTGATATGTTGTGGGGTTGTTAACCAATGTCATAAAACAACATGTGTACTTCTGTCATGAGAAACTATTTGTTCTGTAAGCCTTCACCTAAAGTACAATAAAAAAATAAATTAATTTAAAAAAAAAAAGGATTTACAGCCTTGAAAACCTTATGCAGCAGTTCCACTCTGTCCTGTAGGGTCGCTATGAGTTGAAATCGACTCAACGGCAATGAGTTTTTTTATAGTCCTGGTGGCACAATGGTTAAGTGCTTGGCTGCTAACCAAAAGGTTGGCAGTTCAAACCCACCCAGGGGCTGTATGGGAGAAAGACCTGGCGATCTGCTCCCATAAAGATTACAGCCTAGGAAATCTTATGGGGCAGTTCTACTCTGTCATGTGGGAATTGCTATGGGTTATAATCGACTTGATAGCACTCAGCAAAAACAATATACATATATATGTAAATGTATATATATAAATGTGTGTATATATATAAATACGTATATATGTCTGTGTATATATGTGTGTGTATATATAAATGCATGTTTACAAATGTAAGTATATATATAAATATTACAGAAAAAGATCAAAGACTACAGCCTTCAATGGGGATCACACTTCAACCTCAACATAAAGAAAACAAAAATCCTCACAACTGGACCGATAAGCAACATCATGATAAATGCAGAAATGATTGAGGTTATCAAGGATTTCATTTTACTTGGATCCACAATCAACACCCATGGAAGCAGCAGTCAAGAAATCAAACGACGTATTGCATTGGGCAAATCTGCTGCAAAAGACCTCTTTAAAGTGTTAAAAGGTAAAGATGTCACTTTGAGGACTCAGGGGCACCTGACCTGAGCCATGGTGTTTTCAATCGCCTCATATGCATGTGAAAGCTGGACAATGAACAAAGAAGACCGAAGAAGAATTGACGCCTTTGAATTATGATGTTGGCAAAGAATGCTGAATATCCCATGGACGGCCAGAAGAATGAACAAATCTGTCTTGGAAGAAGTACAGCCAGAGTGCTCCTTAGAAGCAAGGATGGCAAGACTACGTCTCACGTACCTTGGACATGTTATCAGGAGGGATCAGTCCCTGGAGAAGGACATCATGCTTGGTAAAGTAGTGGGTCAGTGAAAGAGAGGAAGACCCTCAATGAGATGGACTGACACAGTGGCTGCAACAGTGGGCTCAAACATGGCAGTGATTGTGAGGATGGCACAGGACCAGGCAGTGTTGTGTTGTACTGTACGTAAGGTGGTTATGAGTCGGAACTGATTGGACGACTCCTAACAACAAATATATACACACACACACACACACACACACACAGTGGACACATATAAACATTCTGACTGCATGTGGGACCTTTAATAGCATCAACAGTGGAGACCCACAGAAGTTTCTGGGCCAGGCACTGGGCTAAATAAGTGTATGTAGAGAAGATGATGGTCTGTCCTCAGGGAGCTCCGTCTAGGGGCTCGGAAAGAGAAAATGCTGACGCAGTGAGCTCAGTGCTGGGCAGACACTGCCAGGGGGTTTCCAGCGGGTCTCTGCTCGGGGCAGCTGATCATCGGTCTCCTGAGACCCACGGCTTTGCAGTAACCGACCTGGGCCAGTAGCATGACCCCAGATGAGTGACTTAACCTTTCTGAGCCTCAGTTTCCTCTTCTATGAAACAGGAATGAAAAAAGCAACCTTCAAAGTTAGAAACGAAACAAACCTGAGGTCATCATTTTCTTTCCCTTAGAAATGACTTGTTATGTGCCGTCGAGTTGGCCCCGACTCATGGCGACCCCACGTACCAGAGAACAAAACGTTGCTTGGTCCTGCGCTCTCTACGTGATCGTTGGTATGCTTGAGTTCACGTTGCGGCCACTTGTATTTTCAGAGCCTTCCAAACTAGGGGGATCGTCTTCTATGTTCTATTGTGACCCATAGGGTTTTCACTGGCTATTTTTTGGAAGTAGATTACCAGGCCTTTCTTCCTAGTCTATCTTAGTCTGGAAGCTCAGGTGAAACCTGTCCATCATAACCCTACTGGTATTTGAAATACCAATGGCATAGCTTCCAACATCACAGCAACAAGCAAGCCACTACAGCATGACAAACTGACAGATGGGTGGTGGTAGAAATGACGGCTGCGTATCAAAAAGCACCCCGATATTTAAGGGTGATCTGATTTTCAGTTAAAGTAGGGCTGGATTCCTGCATGACTGAAGAATAAAACAAGCGTTCAATATTCTTATTGGATGGATCTTAAAACACATAGAAGGGAAAGCCCTGAACGGGTAGAAAATAAGGATCATGTGAGGACAGAACAAGAAGATGTAGGAGTGCACACAGCAGGTGCTCAAGGAACGTGTACCCCTTCCCAACCCTGCAGAATCAGCTTCTCTAGCCCTCCCCTCTGACCTGAACACCAGGCTGAATCGTCAACTCTACCCGCAACCCAACTCAAACCAGGACTCCCTTTCCCAGGCCACACCCATTCTGTGGACCTGACCACTGCTCCTTCAGCCCAGCCATGCTTCCCCTGGAGTTCTGGTTTCGGTGAACTTGTTTCCTCCTTTCCCAGGCTGGTTCAAGCAGGAGTTCCACATCTTTACCTTCACCTTGATTGAACCCAGTATTTCTCCAATAACACTCTTTCTTCACAGCTTTTCTATCCATCCTTCCATCCACCCACCCATCCATCCATCCATCCACTCATCCATCCATCCACTCATCTATTCATTTACCCAGCTATTCTTCCATCTATCCATCCATTCATCTGTTCATCCATCCATCCACTCATCCAACCATCCATCCATCCATCCATTCATCCATCCATCCATCTAGCCATTCATCCATCCATCCACTCATCCATTCATTCATCCAGCCATCCTTCCATCCATCCATCCACTCACCTATCTATCCATCCATCCATCCATCCATCCATCCACCCTCCCATCCACCCATCCATCCATGCGTCCGTCCATGCATCCGTCCATCCATCCGTCCATCCATCCATCCATCCATCCATGCATCCATCCATCCGTCCATCCATCCATCCATGCATCCATCCATGCATCCATGCATCCATCCATCCATCCATCCATCCAGCCAGCCAGCCAGCCAGCCAGCCAGCCAACCTCCAGCCAGCCACGCAGCCAACATCATTCATAGCTTTCCTATCCATCCATCCATCCAATAGAGGCTACTCTGCATAGGGAAGGTTCCACAGAGGAACTGACATTTAAGTCGGGTTTTGAAGAACAAGTAGGAATCAAGGAAGCAAGAAGAACATGCGCAAAGGCCAAAGGTATTAAGCTTTAGGCCAGTTCTGGTAGCAATGCTGATCCTTGGGAGAGATGGGCAGGAGATGAGGCTGCAGAGGGAGTCAAAGGGCTGCTCCAGGGGACCCCACACCTCATCAGCCTCACACAACCGGGAAGCCGGGTCAGCAGTCTCCTGTCTTCCTCCCCATCACCGATTCTGGACTTACGTTCTTTCAGAGCCACCAACAACCTCCCTGCTGGATTAACGCAAGTGAGGGAGGAATAACGCTTGCTGCCCATCTGTGGCATCACAACTACTAGAAAGCCTCTCTGGCCCAGTCCCATCCTTCCACTTGATCCGACAGACAGTTACGTGACATGTCTTGCATGTCAGGCACTGGGAGGCAGCTTCACGCCTCATCTCTTCTTTTGGGAGCCTTCCTGGGCCCTCCTTTCTGTTACCCGGTACCCCGGCCCTTGCACCGTAACGCTGCATCTGCCCATCACAGGGAACGTTCAAAATCAAACAGGTCTCCCCGCTGAGGGGCAGGGTCTGCACTGAGCTCATCTCTGTCCTGCTTGTCCCCAACCCAGGGCCTGGGGCCAGCACACAGGAGGGACACGGGCATGTTTATTGAGTAGGATGAAGGCAGCAGAAGGAAGGAGAGAGATGGAGGAGAGGGAAGACGAGGAAAAGGGAAAGAAGGAGAGAGGAAAGAAGGGAAAACGGTCCTCGAGGCACCCACAGTCTAGAAAGGATGACAAAACTCTGTCCTGCAGGAGATGGGCCACTGAAGGCTCTAAGCAAGAGCCATTTTTTGTGGAATGACCACTCCGGCGGCAGAACGCAAGATGGAGGGAGAGAGAGGTGCATTTCCATCTCTCCTGGCTTGTCCATCCTACTTGCTGGGGTGTTTACTTCCCCACCTTTCCAGAACCCCCAGGTTAAAAAAAAAAAGTCACGGCGCTGAGTTCAACTGTATTAATCTTCCAAATCCTCGTCCTTGGCATTTCTGCTCCGGGTCTCAGATGCTGCTGGTATTCCTTGGCGTGTCTGTGCCTCTTAAAGATATAATTAAGCCTTTTTTTTTCCCCTTTGAAAAATGTAGCCCCCTTCGGGCACTTCCCCTTCATGTCTCGTCTCTGCTTTGTAAGTTGCAGCTGAGGTATGGGGGATCCAGGAGCCGGCACACAGGGTGCACAGGGCCAGCGGGAGACCTTAGTCACCTCTCCCAGGCTGCGGTCCACATTCCTGGCCTCCGAGGCCATCACCAGCTTCTGCTCTTGCAGGCTGCATTTGACCGTCCATCCATGATTTCCAGTAGTGGAAGTCGGCCATGGGTCTGCCCTGACTCTTACGGCTCTGATGTGAGGTACTGACTGATTGAGAGGCCTGGAATTGGAGCCTCAGCTTCCTGTTTTGGTCCTGCCACTGACCAGCTGTGTGACCTTGGGCAAGTCACTGCCCCTCTTTGAAGCTCAGCCCCTATCTTAGTCATCTAGCGCTGCTGTAACAGAAATACCACAAGTGGATGGCTTTAACAAAGAGAAGTTTATTCTCTCACAGTCCAGGAGGCTAGAAGTCCAAATTCAGGGCACCAGCTCCAGGGGAACGCTTTCTCTCTCTGTCGGTTCTGGGGTAAGGTCCTTGTCATCAATCTTCCCCTGGTCTGGGAGCTTCTCAGCGCAGGGGCCCCAGGTCCAAAGGGACTCACTCATTCCCGGCACTTGTTTCTTTGTGGTAGGAGGTTCCTCTCCTTTCTGCTCGCTTCTCTCTTCTACGTCTCAAAAGAGATGGATTCAAGATACAACCTAATCTGGTCGATTGAGTCCTGCCTCATTAACATAACTGCCTCTAATCCTACTTCACCAACATCACAGAGGTTAGGATTTACAACACAGAGGATAATCACATCAGATCACAAAATGGTGGACAACCACACAATACTGGTAATCATGGCCTAGCCAAACTGACCCACATTTTGGGAGGGACACAATTCAATCCATAACATCCTCCAACTCAAAAATCCCGTGATTCTAACTGACAAAGCGTAACAGAGTGAACAGGGTTGTCGAAGAGTCTTTCAACACACATGATGAATCAAGAGACTCTGCCATGTCTCATACCAAAGGGAATGGAGTATTTTTGAAAGGCAGAGATTCGAGTTAGAAAAGACAGGGGTAAGGCTTTTAAAATGAAAGCCACATGTCACCATCATAAAAGGAACCAGGGGCTGTCACCACCTGCAGTCAGGTGTGGAGTCACTTGCTTTCTTGGTGACCGCCTGCCACTACAATGTAAGGCCCAAGGCCAAGGGCTCTTGTCTTCACTGGTTGCTCTGTGCCACTCGGTCTTGGAACAAAGTAGGTCCTTGGTCTTACTCTGTGCCTGGCACGCCGGAGGGACTCAGCAGATGGTTGTGGAATGAATGAACAATCTAAAGATGAAAGCATTAAGTACAGTTTACAGTTTACCAGCTGCCATCAAGTTGACTCCAATTCATGGCTACCCCGTGTGTGTCAGAGTAGAGCTGTGCTCCAGAGGGCTTTCAATGGCTTGATGTTTTGGAAGTAGATTGTGAAGATGATATAGGACTGGGCAACATTTCATCCCATTTGTACACGGGGTCCACTCTTTTTCTATGCATGTTTTTTTAAACCAACTGACAACCCACTGTATATATAATTCACCAGTAGAAAACCGGTTGCCATTAACTCTGCCCCAGCTCATGGCGATCCCATGTGCATCAGAGTAGAACTTTGTCCATAGGGTTTTCAATGGCTGATTTTTCAGCAGATTTCTAGGCCTTTCTTCTGCGGCATCTCTGGGTAGACTTGAACCTCTAACCTTTCAGTTAGCAGCAAGCGCGTTTGCACCTCCCAGGGACTCCAAGTACAGTTTACAAAGTTGGAAATTATCACCCCAAAATGCAATTATTGGGAAAGAATGGGTGTGGGCAAAGGTTATTGAGTTTCCAGGTGTGTGACCGACTGGGCGGAGAGACAAGCGCCGGGCTTCACTGTCCGGCCTTGGGGGCCACCCGTGGAGCGGGGAATGGGGGGGACGGCGAAACATGAACCTGTGTGGACAAGCCCCTGGAACAGAGAAACTGGGAGCTCAGAGGAGACACATGTGGTCTTACTTATCACAAACATGGTGGACAACCAGAAAGAAGCAGTCACCCAGATCTCAGGCCGTTCGCCTTGATAGAGATAACAGGTCCCTGCAGGCCAGGATTAAGGGCACAGACCAAAAGCAAAGAGAGATCAAGAACACTGAGAAAGGCATCAGTACTTGCAAAGTACTTACAAAAGACTAAAGCATGGATGGGCCGGGAAAGGAGCTCCACAGCAAGGGACGGGGATGGAGATCAAGGGATCCCACATGCCACTGCTTCGTTCAGCCCCACCTCTATCCTACAGAGGAGCGACTCCCACCTTCATTTTACTGGGGAAGCAAATGAGGCTCCCACCACCCACCTGCCAGTTTGTCGTACTGGGGCGGTTTGCATGTTGCTACGATGCTGGAAGCTCTGCCACCGGTATTCCAAACACCAGCAGGGTCACCCATGGTGGACAGGTTTCAGCAGAGCTTCCAGACTAAGACACGCCTGGCAATCTATTTCCAAAAATTAGCCAGTGAAAACCTATGGATCACAAAAGAATATCACCAGATATAGTGCTGGAAGATGAACCCCCTTAGCGGGAAGACACTCAAAATGCACAGTGGCTGCAACAATGGGCTCGAGCACACCAAGGATCGTGAAGACGGTGCGGGACCGGGCAGCGTTTTGTCCCATTGAGCGTGGGGTCACCATGAGTTGGAGCCGACTCGGCCGCAACCAACAACAGCAATATGAGGCCCTGAGAGTAATGTGTCAGAGACCGAACAGCTAACACGGGGCATGGAGTCCAGTTCATGGGGTTGGCCCCATAGCCCAGCTCATTCCATTCCATTCCATCTCCTCCCTCCCAACAAGAGAATAAACTCACAGTGCAATGAGATGTAGAGGAAACTTCCAGAACTTTACTGCCCTTCCAAAACCAAATCAAAGCCATTGCCACTGAGTCGACTCCGACTCATGGTGGCCCCATGTGTGTCAGGGTAGAACTGTGCTCCATACTGCACTCAAGGCTGTGACTTTCCGAAGCAGATCGCCAGGGCTTTCTTGGGAGGCGCCTCGGGGGGAGTTTGAACCACCAACCTTTCAGTTGGTAGTCGAGTGTTTAACCATTTGCGCCACCCAGGGACTCCTTTACTGCCCTTAGTTGAGTCAGAAACATAGGGCAAAATGGCAGAAAGGAATGAGGAATTTCAGAGTAATCATGCTAAGAATCGGCAGTGGAAGAAATTGAGCTCCTGAAGCCCCATCTTTTCTCCTTGCCCTGAGAAACACCCAGGTAAAAGCTTGGAAGGAAGGAGGACAGGTGTCTGGGCTGCATCGTTAAAATACCAAGTGTCACTCAACATGTCTCAGCAAAACTTGTCATCCATATTTCTTGATTATTACAAATGTGCTCACTTCACACATCTCCCGTGAGCAAAACCAGACCGTTTGGATGGGGCAGCTGCAAGTAGCTGCGTTAAAAAAGAACACTCCAGAGCCCATCTTTCCTTCTGGAGGAATATGAAAAGAAATGTCAGCATTGGGCTACCCACCCTCTGCAGCCTTCATCAGCGACGTGGTGACCAACATTTCTACAGCACATCATCTTTATGAAGCTCATGCACCTCAGCTGTCTCTTTCCCCCCGTGTCAACCCCAGGCAGCTGGGGGCCTTGTTATTCACGGTCTCTGGAGGAGGAAGGAGTCCCTGGGTGGTGCAAATGGTTAAAGCGCTCGGCTGCTAACTGAAAGGCTGGAGTGTCCAGTCTGCCCAGAGGCACCTCGGAAGAAAAGCCTGGCGATCTGCTTCAGAAAAATCAGCCATTGAACACCCTGTGGAGCACCGTTCTGCTCTGACACACATGAGGTCACCATGAGTTGACGTGACAGCAGCTGGATGGGGGAGGAAGCAAGTCTGGGTGTAGCTGACCGAGCTGCTGGAGACCAGGCAGCCGGTAACTGCAAAACTGGGTCTTGAATCCAGATCCCAGGCCACTACCCTTCCCACCAAGCCATGTGGCCTCACCACAGGACGAGAAGGGCTGGGCAGTTCCAGAGCACTTGCATCCTTTTCTGAAACCTCAGCTCCCCACCTATCTGCTGGTGTCTTTCTGGGTCCCAAACCCACGCACGCATCAGCCCACACAGATTCACCCCAGACACCCCCAGATGGGCCGCTCAAACCTGAGCATGCCAAACTTTGCCCCCCCAGCCTCCTCCCCTAAACCGCCTCATCCCCAGAGTCCACCCAGCCCCCCGAACCTGCAACATGGAGTCACGCTCCACAGGTGCTTCTTCCGTCTTTCACATCAACCCGTTAAGTGTCCCTAGAAGCTTCTCTCTTCTCCACCCCCACCCCACCCTCCTCACTTCATCATTTCCACCTGAACCCTTACAGCAGCTTCCTCCTTACCCCCCACTCTGCCCACGGCAGCCACAGCCAGCCCTTCTAGAATGTCAGGTCCATCGGGGGTTCTGTTGTGGCTGTGTTTAGATCTGTTCTCGCCCCCCCATCCCACTCCTGGCTCACAGCAGGTAAGGTGCACCTGGACGAGGCCCCCCACCCGATGCCCCGCCTGCCGGGGTCCTCGGCACTCTGTGCTCTGACCACGCTAAACCCCTCGCGATCCGTCCACTCCTCCACTGTCCTTGAGATGAACAAAGGCCACAGAAGGGCAGATGGGCACACATCTGGCCAACTCACTTGACTTGGAATCAAAGATCTCAGACCTGAGACAGCGGAGTGACTGGTCCTGCCTCTGTTTCCTGGAATTAAAGTCACACTGTTTCCTTTGTACTGGAACCCTAGTAGCGCAGTGGTTAAGAGCTTGGCTGCTAACCAAAAGATCGGCAGTTCTAATCCACCAGCCACCCCTTGGAAACCCTACTGGACAGCTCTACTCTGTCCTATAGTGTTGCTGTCAGTTGCAACTGACTCGAGGTTTGGATCTCCTTTGTAAGAAAAACCAGTTGGCGTCCTGTCAGCTCTGACTCATGGCGACCTCATGTGTGTCAGAGTAGAACTGTGCTCCATAGGGTTTTCAATGGCTGATTTTTTGGAAGTAGATCACCAGGCCTTTCTTCTGAGGTGTCTCTGAGTGGACTCGAACCGCCAACCTTTCAGTCAGCAGCCGAGAGCGTCATTTACTGTTTGCACCACCCAGGGACTCTGTCTCTTTCGTACAGAAGGATTAGGAGGCCAGCCCACGACACAGCCATCGAGTGCAGAATGGGCACCATAACTCATGCTTGTCACCTTGGAGCAGAGCGTTCTTGGAGTTTTTGCTCTTTGCAAAAACCGTGTGGGGCGCTAGGTGCTGGGGTCACAAATATTGACCAGCCCTGGTGTGGTCCTCACGGAGCTCTCGGCCCGTGGGGGAGACAGACACGGCGACAGAGGGCAGAAGAGGCTGGTGCAGATGAGCAGAGGGGCAGGGGTGGAGCCCGAGAGAACTACGGCCCAAAACAGGTGCCAGGTGCTCATGGCAGGTTGGCGAGGAGTCAGCCTCCAGCTGATCTTGCAGGACAAGGCAAGGATGAGGCTGGGGCAGGGGCATGAGCAAAGGTTCCCCAAGTGGACAAGAATAGGGGCAGGAGGGGCATGGGAAGAGCTGAAGAGGTGGACGGGGCCGAACCGTGATGAGGAGCAAGACCGTGCCCTGCGTGATGGGCAGAGTTGCTACCGGATTTCAGCAAGGAGGGGACGCACCGAGATGTGTGCAGAGTCACCATTCTCTTCTCCCTTCCTTGCCGAGAGGGATTACCCATGAGCCCATCCAGGATGGAAAGGGGTTTCCTGCTGGACAGGGCGACAGCTCAGAACCCCTGCACACTGGTGCCTCCTGCAACTGAAGCCACGTCTCCAATGTCCCTTTGTTTAGGGTGTCACCTGACACGGGGCTCTTCCAGCACCTGCGAGAATCTCAGAGTCCCCAGAAAGAGAATTGCCTGATGGGCCACCAACGGAACACTTATTATACACCTGCGATATTCACTGTGTCTGCTGCTGCGGGGCACGTGGGCAGAACACGTGTACAGTTAGGATGGGGCGTGGCCTCCAAGACTAGAACTCAGGCCCCAGCCACGGTCACACAGGACGCTCACGGCAGCAGGAACCCCACATCAAGTCCTATCACACTGTGTGCACTTTCCAGTCATGGCACCTGAGCCAAGGACCTTCTCTGTGCCTCAGTTTCCTCATCTATAAAATGGAGATAATCACAGTGTCTCGCTACAGGGTTGCTATGGGGATCGAGTGGCATAATATGTATCTATAATGTTCTTGGAAGAGTGCCTGGCACACAGGAAGTGCCACATTAAGCTTTGCTGTTCATCTGAGACAAATAGTTTGTGCTCGACTATTAACCTAAAGGGTGGCGGTTTGAATTCACCAGTAGCACCACAGAAGAAAGGCCTGGTGATCTGCTTCCATAAAGATTGTTGTTGTTGTTGCCGTTAGGTGCTGTTGAGTTGGTTCCGACTTATAGCAATCCTGTGTGCAAAAGAACGAAACACCGCCCAGTCCTGCACCATCCTCACAATCGTTCCTACGCTTGAGCCCATTGTTGCAGCCACTGTGTCAATCCATCTTGGTGAGAGTCTTCCTATTTTTCACTGACCCTCTACTTTACCAAGCACAGTGTCCTTCTCCAGGGACTGTCCCTCCTGAGAACATGTCCAAAGGATGTGAGATGAAATCTTACCACTTCGCTTCTAAGGAGCATTCTGGCTGTGCTTCTTCCAAGACAGATTTGTTCGTTCTTCTGGCAGTCCATGGGATATTCAATATTCTTTACCAACATCATAATTCAAAGGCATCAATTCTTCCATAAAGATTGCAGCCAAGAAAACTCTACAGAGCAGTTCTACTCTGTAACACATGGGTTCGCCACAAGTTGGAATCAACTCAACGGCAACTGGTTTCATTTTGGGTTTTTTTTGGTATAATTGGGGCTGGCTACTTGAGAGACCCTGGGTTGCCAAATGGTTAAGTGCTGGACTACTAACTGAAAGGCTGGCAGTTCGAACCCACTGAGAGGCACATTGAAAGACAGGCCTGGTGATCTGCTTCTGAAAGGTCAGAGCCTTGAAAACCCTATGGTGCAGTTCTAGTCTGCACACATGGGGTTGCCGTGAGTCAGAACTGGCTTGACGGCAACTAACAACAATGGCAACAGGCTGGGGTTCTCAGCCCTGGCCAGGGATTGAGATGGTCCAAGCAGTCTGTTTGGATCCTCACTGCCCACTGAAGGACAAGCACACAGAGGCTGAAGGAAATGCTCTGCAGGCTGGCTCTGTGATGTTTGGATCCTCACTGCC
>NW_004444005.1:7581138-7601139 GCF_000243295.1 Trichechus manatus latirostris | reverse complement strand
GCAGGCTGGCTCTGTGATGTTTGGCTCCTCACTGCCCACTGAAGGCCAAGCACACAGAGGCTGAAGGAAATGCTCTGCAGGCTGGCTCTGTGATGAGTGGGTATCTGTGCTTTCACCGTACTGATGGCTGTCAGGTGAGGCTGCTGGAAGAGTAACAGCATCATCAGGACCCTTTTCTCATTTTGCACAACACGATGCTTCGAATGCTGTTTGGCTAAAACACTTCATTTTTAAAAGAGAGTGATTGATTACGGTGCCTGGTGATACCAAAGCCTTTTCAACAGGCATGTAATAGCAGCAGTAAGAGAGTCACAAATCATTCTGGTGGGATGTGGAGGAGCCCAGGAGAACCCCCGGAGAAGCTGAAAGGCTGCTCGGGGCTCGCTTTAACTTCTTGGTGGCTCTGGGAGCCAGCAGGTGTGTGCGAGACCCTGCAACCCATTACCGAGCTGCGTGCTGGGGTTGGGTGACCTTCTAGCAGGTTTGTTATGGATTGAATTGTGTCCCCAAAAAGATATGTGTACCTGTACATGTGACCTTGTTTCTAAATAGGGTCATAGAAGATGTTATCAGGTAGGTTAACGTGAGGGCATCCTGGAGTACGGCAGGTCCTGACTCCACCTGACTGATGTCCTTATAAATGAGGAGAGGCACAGATGCAGAGACAGAGGGAAGACATCCACGTGAAGACGGAGGCAGAGATTGGAGTGATGTGTCTACAAGCCCAGGGATACATGGGTCCACCAGAAGCTGGCAGAGACAAGGATATTTCCCTAGAGCCTTTAGAGAGAGCACGGCCCTGCCGACACTCTGAGTTTGGACTTCCAGCCTCTAGAACTGCGCAACAATACATTCCTGTTGTTTAACCCCACCCAGTTGGGGGTACTTCGTTAGGGAAGCTCTAGGAAGCTAAGACAGGGCCTGTCTGCTCTGTACGTGTTTGGGGTGGTGTGTGCATGTGTGTGTGTAAGCAAAAGAAAGATGCGGGGTGACGGGGCATGGCACAGATGAGCCCCTGTAGTCTCCTCCCTCTAGGATTCACAGTTTGGTGGAAAAGAAAGTCACGCAAAAAACTCACAAGGCTGCTCTGGGCGGGCAGTCCCCTCTTTACTAGACCCCTCCCACCAGGACGAGCATTTCTCTGCTCCATATCACAGCAAGTACTGGAAAGGGTTCTCCAGCTCTGCCTAGCCCACCCACTCCAGTGTGCATCCCCAGACCCGCTCCATGGAAGGCGCCCTTGCCAAGGTCACCAACAGCGTCACATTGTTGAATCCAGTGGTGGTTCCTGGACTCGGCTGTGCCCTCCTCCTGGGGATAGCTGTGACAGTCACATCCACAGTAACCACCTCACATAAATGCAGAGCTTTCTAATATACCCAGCTCTTCTAGCCACATCATCTCATTTGCATAGAGGCTGCGGCAGACCCGAGGCTAAGCGCTGCAGGCCCTGCTCATGATCGGCAGGGCCGGGTCTCAGCTCAGGTCGGCACCTCAGGTGCTGTTCTTCCAACCCCTGCTCCTTCACCTACCTAGGCGGGGGCACTGGGAGGGGACTCCTGGAGCAGGCCACATCCCATGGGCCTCTGCTGGTCAAATCTTGGGCTGCCGCTTGAGGTTTGGTCTAGAAAGCTGAGCTGGGGTGAGGAGTGCAGTCTTGGGCCCTGAACAAACGTTGTTCATGCCACTGCAGGTCCAACACTGGCCATCGGGGCTGCCGGGGCAGGAGGTTTCTGGGGCTGCGGCCTGGGCCCCGTGGCCCCTGTGCCTCTCACTCAGCGGGCTGGAAAGCGGAGGGCTATGGCCTGCTGAGTGGTACAAACAGTTAAGCACTCAGCTACTAACCAAAAGGTTGGTGGTTCGAATCCACCCAGAGGCACCTCAGAAGAAAGGCCTGGAGACCTGCTTCCAAAAAAAAATCAGCCATTGAAAACCCTATGGAGCACAATTCTGCTCTGACACACCTGAGGTTGCCATGAACCAGAGTCAACTAGACGGCAACTTTTTTTTTTTTTTTTTCCCAATGGCTCACTGAAGCCTACAGGGCCCTCTGAGGAGCCCAGCCCAAGCTCGGGGGCTGCCAGGGAGACCCAGGTCCTCTCTCGCAAGGGGCAGTGCTTGGGGCAGGAGTGGGCAGAGGCTCTGAGGCCCCAGCTCTGGACTAGGTCGACACCCACCTTCCAGGCCTTTTAGAGGAAAGATAGCCATCGTTCAAAGTGGCTGGCACAGCGCTGGGCCTGATGCCCTTGACCCTTTCTGCTCCCGGGGTCCAGGCACACGGAATGTGAGGAGTGTCTCCTCCTCCACCCTGTCCTGTCCCCTCTGAGGGACCCTCCTGCCCTGTGCCTGTCCTCAGGCTGCTGTAGAAACACTGCCGGCCCCAGGGTGAGGTCAGGCCGCAGCCCAGGCCCGAGGGGGCTGGGCCGTCACCCTGGGAAACAGGTTGGCTGCTGGCCAGGGCGTCGCCCCCGGGGTGACAGGCTGCGCCTCCCAGAGAAGAGAAGGCACCTAATCCTGGGCATTTGCCGTGAAAGCCAGGACAGGGCCAATCACTCATCGCTGGGCACGGACAGCCACGCTGTTGTTTTTAGGTGGAATTTCTGAATCTCGTTCGTAATGTGCACTGATCCCTGGCCAAACTTTCCGAATCAGGCTGCAGCAGCGGGTAAGTAGCACACGTTTAACCCCTTAAGATGTAATGATTCTCAACAGGCAGTCTGGGCCCCACTGGCTGGGGCCGCTGATGGTGACTCAAAGCCAGATACCTGGGCGAGAAAGTTCTCCAGCCTGGATCAAGGCCTGGCCCAGCCAGGGGGAGAGGCACAGCTAGGCCAGCATCTCTGCTCACAAGCTCTGGTACAGGGGCTGCTGAGTCCGGTCGAACAGGCTGTGCGCTGCACATGGACTGGGCTCTGAATGGTAGGGTCGTGCAGTGCACAACACACTCAACTGTTCGTGGCAGCCCTGCTGCATACCACTTTTCTCTCCCTCTGACACATTAACAGGGATGAAGCTGAAGCCCACCCCCTGAAAAACAAGCGCTTTCAGCCATGGGAACACAGAAGGCAGGAGGCTAGGGAAGCTGGTAGGCAGCTTCTTGAAAGCAGGATCTGTGTCTTGGGTGTGAATCTGTCCGCCAGCACCCAGCACGGGCCTGGCATGGAGTAGGGGCCCTGAACGTTCTTGCTGAATGGTTATGGTAATTCCAGATAACAGAAGTCGGGTGTTCAGGTTGAGCCGGACTCCCCAGCCCAGGCCGCGAGACGGGTCCATCAAACAGTTTCCGGGCAGTCAGATCCACCAGGATGAACAGACCCTGGCACCGTCCCGTGGGCTCGCCCAGGCTTGCTGTCCCCTGGGGGGGTCTGAGCTCTCACCAGCCCTCCAGCTCCTAGCTGCTTCCTGACAGCGGCTCATTTAACCTAACAACCTACCGAGGGAGGTCACTCTCATGCCTCGTTAAAATGCCCATGTTACCTCCAGCCCCTACAGCCCTGCAAGGCAAGTGTGATGACGGCAATTTTACTGAGAAGAAGACCCAGGCTCAGAGAGGTTAAGGGGCCTGCCTAAAGTCACACAGCTAGAAGTGGAGAACCAAAATCAAGTTGAGAATGTCCCACTCCAGTGCTCCGCCCACGCCACAGAGACTCAACCATGCTTTGCCCTAAAAAGGGCCACCCTGGCCACTGATATTTTTAAAATGGTAAATTTGAAATTGGGTAATAATTCGTATACACTCATAAATGAAGTTTAAAATGCTATTTCAATGTGAAAACGTTTTAAATTATTTCTAAGTGGGGGATTATTGAACAATATCATTAATATCACATGCAAGTAAAATTTTGCTGAAGATCATTCAAAAGCAGCTGCAGCAGTATATCGACAGGGAACTGCCAGAAATTGAAGCCGGATTCAGAGGAGGATGTGGAACCAGGGATATCACTGCTGATATCAGAAGGATCCTGGCTGAAAGCAGAGAACACCAGAAAGATGTTTACCTGTGTTTTATTGACTATGCAAGGGCATTCGACTGTGTGGATCATAACAAATTATAGATAACATTGTGAAGAACGGGAATTCCAGAACACTTAACTGTGCTCCTGACGTACATGTACCAAGAGGCAGTCGTTCAAAAAGAATATTGCCTGGTTTAAAGTCAGGAAAGGTGTGCATCAGGGTTGCATCCTTTCACCATACCTATTTAATCTGTATGCTGAACAAATAATCCAAGAAGCTGGACTATATGAAGAAGAACGGGGCATCAGGATTGGAGGAAGACTCATTAACAACTTGCGTTATGCAGATGACACAACCTCGCTTGCTGAAAGTGAAGAGGACTTGAAGCACTTACTGAAGGAGATCAAAGACCACAGCCTTCAGGATGGATTACACCTCAACATAAAGAAAACAAAAATCCTCACAACTGGACCAGTTAGCAACATCATGATAAACGGAGAAAAGATTGAAGTTGTCAAGGGTTTCATTTTACTTGGATCCACAATCAATGCCCATGGAAGCAGCAGTCAAGAAATCAAAGGACACATATCATTGGGCAAATCTGCTGCAAAAGATCTCTTTAAAGTGATAAAAATCAAAGATGTCACTTTGAGGACTAAGCTGTGCCTGACCCAAGCCATGGTATTTTCAATTGCCTCATATGCATGCGAAAGCTGGACGATGAACAAGGAAGATGAAAAAAAGAACAGACACCTTTGAATTATGGTGTTGGTGAAGAACACTGACTATCGCACAGACGGCCAGAAGAACAAACAAATCTGTCCTGGAAGAAGTACAGCCAGAATGCTTCTTAGAAGCGAGGATGGGGAGACTACGTCTCACGTACCTTGGACATGTTATCAGGAGGGATCAGTCGCTGGAGAAGGACATCATGCCTGGTAAAGTAGAGGGTCGGTGAAAAAGAGGAAGACCCTCAATGAGATGGACTGACTCAGTGGCTGCAACAATGGGCTCGAGCCTAACAACGACTGTGAGGATCTTGCAGGACCGGGCAGTGTTTCGTTCTGTTGTACACGGGGTCGCTATGAGTCGGAACCGACCCGACAGCACCTAACAACAAGCTGGGGATGGGAGGGTGTTGTATGTTCACACACACATTTACAGCCACGCGCTCAGCCACATACACCTATACACACTCTTGTACACACTCAGCCCATATACACTGACCCCACGCATGTTTACAGCCACACACCTACATACACACCTACACATGCTCACCCCAGATACACTCACTCCACACACACTCACCGCCACACACATTCACCCCATGTACACTCAGCCATACTCAGCCACACACGCCTGCACGCACTCGTGTACACATTCACCCCAAATATATACACTCAGCCACATACATACGCCTGTACACTCACCTCCATATACACCCACCCCACACATACCTGCACACACCTACCCCATGTACATTCACAGCCACACACACCTACATACACCTCTGCACACGCTCACCCCCTTATCAGTCACACACACCTGTATACGCCTGCACTCACCCCACATAAACTCAGTCACACATACCTATACCCTGCACACACCCCCATATCAGTCACACACATACACACATTCATACACTTACTACATCTGGGACTGGAGGGCTTCTCCGGAAACAAGCTCACAGAGCGGAGCGAGATCCGAATTTCTTTCCAGGTTTGCAGGTTATAATTCAAACACATTTCCAGCAGAGAGCGTCCTGTCCCAGCGCATCAACAATCTTCCTAAATTGCAGCCTATCCCCATCGTCTGCCTGAGGTGGCGCGGCCGGCCCAGGCGGAGCAGCCCTCCCCTGCAGCCGCCACCCGGGCAGCCACTCAGGCCGATGGGGTTCTTGGAGGCCTGGGCCCCCACGCCCTCGGCAGACATGGAGGAGGCAGGGCTGGGGGTCCCGGGCAGCAGCCCCCAGAGCAGCTGCCTGTGTGAGCAAGAACGTGCTGCCACTTGCAGGTGAAGAATCCAGGGAACAGGGACCTGGAACGTCCTTCCGTCCTTCACCTGGAAGGGCAGCAAGTGCCACCTCCTCCCTTCAGCCTGCCAAGACTGCCCCAGGAAGATGGCCCGGCGCTGCACTCACCACACCTCTCACCCCACTCTCCCGTCACTCCCTGGGGGCTGTCAGCCTCCCTGAAAGCAGGGACTGTGTCCTCTTTGCCTAGCACATAGTAGGTGCTCAATAGATGTTGTTGAAGGAATGAATCTGTTAACTGACCAGTCCTGGGGTCCCCAGGCCTGCCCTCCCTGGGACCACTGCCAACGCCTCTCAGCCCCGAGGCTGCCGCCCTCCCCGAGCACGGCTGAGAGGGAGACAAGTAGGCCGACATTAGCTCCTTCTCCACAACACCGTCAGAGCGGAAAGGTGGTGGGAGAGGGGTGTTTGCTGAGACCAGGGGCAGCTGATGAAGCAGCTGACGCGAAAACATTCCTTGCATCAAGCCAAGGTCCACCATCCGCCTGTCAGTGTGTCATACGGTGGTGGCTTGCACATTGCTGTGATGCTGGAAGCTATGTCACTGGTCTTTCAAATACCAGCAGGTTTCAGCAGAACTTCCAGACTAAGAGACTAGGAGGAAAGGCCTGGTAATCTACTTCCGAAAATCAGCCAGTGAAGACCCTCTGGGTCACAACAGAACATTGTCCAACATAGCACTGGACAACGAGGCCCCGAGGGTGGAAGGCCACAGCAAACTCAAGCATGCCAACCACCATGAGGATGTCTTGTTGTACATGGGGTTGTCGTGGGTCAGAGCCAACTGGACAGCAGCTCGCAACAACAACCGCGAGCAAATAAAGATTTATTTCCAGGACTTCTCAAGCCGTAAGACAGGGACTCTTGCCTTACAGTTTAAGCAAAAAGACAATGGTGAAATTCTTCTGCACCCCAAAGCCAGCACCTTGGATCCCCTAATACTGAGTTGTCCTTGTTATGCTTGAAGTTGTTGCTTTGATACAAACAGACTCCCTGTTAGTTATGTAAAGGCTAAAAAGCCAAACCCCTGCTCCTGATATCAGGGAAGAACAGCTAGCAAACCCATCTCTTATTTCAGTTTACGGTGGGGATCTCTCCCAGCTAACTAGGAGTTAGAGGGCTGCTTTCACTTTCATTGCAAGGGAAATTATATAAATATAAGAGAAATCACCAAGGTAGGTGAACTTCACGGGTCGCAATCACTTGCCTGGGGCTGGATGGGGCTGATTTTCTTGGAAACAGGAAGCCCAAGATACACAGCCTTAAAAAGGCTTAAAATCCCAGTTCCATAATATTCCGATGGTCCTTTCTTGCTAGGGACATTTCAGTCGCTCTGGAAGGCTGCTTTCCGACTGAGCCTGTGCAAGTGGTAATGTTCACTTCTTTCTGGCACGGCCTTCCATGACTATTCATCATTACTGTACAGGGAAACCCTGGTGGCATAGTGGTTAAGAGCTACGGCTGCCAACCAAAAGGTTGGCGGTTTGAATCCACCAGCGGCTCCTTGGAAATCCTATGGGGCAGTTCTAGTCTGTCCTAGAGGGTTGCTATGAGTTGGAATTGACTTGACGGCAACAGGTTTGGGTTTTTTTTTTTTTTTTTTTTTTGGTACTGTACATCAGAGGGTGGTGGGGACCCCAAGTCCCAGCCTTGCACTCCACTTGGCTGACATTACGGCACCCCCAAGTGTCCTTGACCCCCTGTCATGTGTGTGCGGTGGGAAGGCTTGACTTGCAGAAGTTATTAAGTCAGCCTTGAAGGTCACCACGCTGCCCCACAGACCAGGCTGACCAACGCAAAATTAGGCAGCGGGCTTAATATGTAACCTAGCTAGGGCTGCCCCAAGTTCCTCTCCGCTTTGGTGAGGTTTTAACAGCAAAGTTGGCAACGCCGACCCTCAGTATAGACAGGCTGTTTTCTCTCCCTAGAGAAATAGCGCCCTGGTGGTGTAACGGCTAACCGCTCAGCTGCTAACCAAAAGGTTGGTGGTTCAAACCCACCTAGCAGCTCCCCAGGAGAGACCTGGCGATCTGCTCCTGTAATGATTATAGCCTGGGAAACCCTGTGGGCACTTCTACGCTTTGCTATGAGTCGAAAATCAACTCAACAGCCACCTAATGACATAACAAAGAGAATTAGAGAGTTAAAAAGACAAGGACCAAAAAAACCAAACCCGCTGCCGTCGAGTCAATTCTGATTCATAGTGACCCTACAGGACAGAGTCAAACTGCCCCACAGGGTTTCCAAGGAGCAGCTGGTGGATTTGAACTGCCAGCGTTTCAGCCAGCATTTCAGTGAGTAGCTGAGCTCTTAACCACTGTGCCACCAGGGCTCCAAAAAGACATGGACGATTGTTAAAGGCATACTGCTCAGTGAAAGAGGTCAGTCTGAAAAAGCCACAGACTGTATGATCCAGCCACACGGCATTCTGGGAAAGGCACACTACAAAGGGAATGAAGAGCTGAGTGGGGCCAGGGGCTCAGAGGAAGGGGGGTGAACAGGTGCAGCCCGGGGCATTTGCAGGGCACTGATACTATTCTCCATGGCAGTGTACTGGGGGACACATGACTTTGTGCATTTGTCAAAACTCACCAGACTGCACAACACGGAATGAGCCCTTCGTAAACTATACCGTCGTGGCTGGTTGCCATCAAGTCGCCTCCAACGCATGGTGACCGCATATGTAACAGAAGGAGACGGTCCCGCGCTGTCTTCGTGATTGTTGATCGGTCTGAGTCCATTGTTGTGACCACTGTGTCAATCCACCTCACTGAGGGTGTCCCTCGTTTGTGCTGACCCTCTACTTTCCCAACTCCGATGTCCCTTTCTAGCTAGTTGTCTTTCCTGATAACCAAAGCAAGCGAGCTGAGGTCTGCCATTTTCACTCCTAAGGAGCATTCTGGTTGTATTTCTTGTAAGACTGATTTGCTCGTTCTGGCAGTATCCTTCGCCAACACCTCAGTTCGAATGCATCGATTCTCCTTCTGTCTCGGAAACTGTGGGCTTTAGTTACTAATGGAATGTATAGTTAATAACAACGTATCACTATTGGTTCATCCACAGCAACAAATGTACCGCAGGAGTGCAAGATATTAATAACTGAACAGGGAGAGAGGGGGTATACACCAACTCTCTGTCCTTTCTGTACAGTTTTTCTGTAAACCTTAAACTACTCTAAAAAATAGTCGATTTTAAAAAAAAAAGCAGTGATGAGCTGGGAGGTGGAGGGGAGACAAAGGTTCAGAGGTCCACTGCAGCCCGACCGCCTATAAAGCACAGGGTGGCCCCGGGTGGCCTTTTGGTCTGATCTACAGGCTGCTGATACATGGCCCATGCTGCCACGGAGTCCACACTCCCTCAGAGCCGTTGCAAAAGAGTGATTATCCTAAAAACCCCCTCCCATGTGCCCCTGATCACAGCCCGTAGACGGCAGAGCTCAGATGAATCTGGAAAAGGAAGGCTTTGTAGTGGCGGAGAATACCTCAGGCATTAATCGCGCATTTTTGCACCAGTGGAAAATGCACTCTTCATTTTCCATTGACAGCTGATTACAGAGGAATGCAACAGCAGCCTGTAAAAGGCTTTGCAAAGACAACAGGCTCGGCCGGGCTTCAGAGCCGCCTTGATCCCAGTTAAGCGCTGGTTTTTAAAGGATACATTAGGGGCAGGCCTGGCCGTTTCGGATTCTTCGCTGACTTGGGGCATTTTCTTCTTCTTCTGTCATTTTGGTGGGACGGAGCCCGGCGGCTCGTGCATTGATTGTTTTCCTGGGACACCAAACTCGTAGCAACTTTGCCCATCAGCACAAGCCGTGTGTGAACTCCAGGGCTGAGGGATGGTGGGGTTTGGGGGCGATGGAGCCAGGGTGGGCTTGGATCCTGCTCTGCCCCCAGCATCGAGTGACCACTGGCAAGTCTCTGGTCCCCTCTGGTCCTTGCTTTTTCATCTGTTGTTGTCGTCTTTAGGTGTCCTAGAGTTTATTCCAACCCATGGTGACTCCGTGTGTGCAGAGCAGAACTGCTCCATAGGGTTTGCTTGCTGTGATCTTTACGGAGAAGCACTGCTGGCGCCATGGGTAAGCGCTCAGCTGCTAATGGAAAGGTCGGTGTTTCGAACCCACCAGCCACTCTGGGGGACAAAGATGTGGCAGTCTGCTTCCGTAAAGATTCCAGCCTTGGAAACCCTATGGGGCAGTTCTACTCTGTCCTGCAGGGGCGCTATGAGTCGGAAGCGATGGTAACGTGTTTGATGTTTTTGGTTGATCTTTACGGAAGCACATGGCCAGGCCTATCTTCCCTGGAGCCGCTGGGTAGGTTCAAACCACAACCTGTAGGTTAACAGTGGAGCACAAACCATTCGCCCCACCTAGGGACCCCCTTCATCTGTTAAATGGAGATAATGCCACCAAGTTACAGGGTGTGGCAGTGACAAACAACAGCTCCTAATACATAACCCTCAGTGGTAGTCAGAGTCCCTGGGTGGTGCAAACGGTTAACACACCTAGGGGCTAATCAAAAGGTTGGAGGTTCGAGTCTACTCAGAGGGGCCTCAGAAGAAAGGCCTGGAGCTGAAACTGTCAAAAAATCAGCATCAAAAACTCTAAGGATCACAGTTCTACTCTGACACATGTGGGGTCACCGTGAGTCTGAATCAACCCAACGGCAACTGGTTAAGTGTCGGCTGCTGCTTCTCATGCTTTGAGGCAGCTTAGGCCTCACCTCTTCCAGGAAGCCTTCCTGACCTGGGCACCCAGTGTCCACCCAGCGCTTGGTGTACAGCAGGCAGGTGCTAGTGAACACCTGTGAGGAGGTGTCTCTTCCCACATGCCGCCAGGGGTCCTCCACAGGGCCCAGGAGCCCCCCAGACCCTGCCGGCCACAACGGACGGAGGCTTTCGTGGCCCAGAATAATGCTTTCTCACTCTCAGCTGACAGAAAGGGCTTCTGTCTAAAACGTTGTTCGACGCGAACACAGCACCGCGAAGAACACACGTGGAAGAATCCCGGGCCCTGGCTAGCAGCTGGACGGCCTCAGGCCGCCACTGAACTCAGCTCCTCGGCTGCACACTGGAGACAACCTGGTCCCACCCCCACGGTATGTGGGAGGACCAAGAACAGGGGTGAGAGGGCTCCCTAACGAGCTGGTGATGTTCCCAGGGCGCCTTCCTGCCTGGGCTCCAGTCCAGTCCAGAACAATCCACTGTGGGCGGACAGGTCCGAAGCTGCAGTGCCATGCCCGGTCCAGGGCCAGCCTGCGCCAGGAGGACCCCCCAGGAGCCAGGGAGCTCCCAGGGTGCACAGGGTGATGTGGGGCGGAAGAGGAGAGGGAAGGGGGCGGGGGTAAGGAAGCCCGGGGAAGAGCCTTCGAGCAGAGAAATTAGGGGGCGCAAAACAAGAGCAAGGAGCCCTGATGGAGTACTGATGAAGCACTCGGTTGCTAAAAAGGTCAGTGGTTCAAACCCACCCAGCGGCTCCAAGATCTGCTCCTGTAAAGATTACAGCCTAGAAAACCCTTTGGGACAGTTCTACTCTGTCACACGAGGTCACTATGAGTCGAAAATCGACTGGATGGCACCCAACAACAGCAAGGAACCGGAGCGACCAGAAACCTGGCCTGGGTCCTGCACCCTGTTTGTCTCAGCCCCACCTGGGGAATCACGGCTGGTACCAGCTCATCTCCAGGAGCCCAGACTGGGATCCTCCAAGGCGACTAAGGAGTGTAAGAGGCCCAGGGTCCACCTGGTAGCATGGCCCTGCACCAGAGGCTGCGGGGCAGCCAGGAGGGAGTCCCGGCCAGCTGCGCCCTGCTCCACACAGCACCAGCTGGAATTCCAAAGACCATGCACGCATGACCAAGCACACGAGGGGAGGCCCTCTGCCACTGCTGTCTCCCGCCAGAAGCTCAGGCTTTGCAGCTGCACCCCTACTCCGCTCCCGGGGAGCCCCCTGAAACCACACCCCCACTCCATTCCTGGGAAGCCTCCTGCAGCCACACCTCCACTCCATTCCCGGGGCACCCTCTGCAGCCACACCCTCACTCCATTCCCGGGGTGCCCCTTGCAGCCACACCCCCACTCCATTCCCATGAGCCTTCTGCTTCCTGTGGTCCCTTCTCACACCCAGGGGCTCCAGTCTGTCCCCCACTCTGTCCTGAGTCACTGTGAGCAGGCTGGCCAGCTCCCCCACCTCTCTGGGCCTCAGTTTCCCCCTCTACCAAAGAAGGGACTGGAAGAGATGGTCTAAGGAGCCTCCCAGCTCTGACGCGCCAGGATTTTCTGCCCCAGTGGATGGGAAGTGGAGAAAGAGGAACGGCCAGCCTGCTTCTGTTTGGAGTACAGACATAGCCAAAGAGACGTGCTGGGGGCCGTGGTTCTGTGCCCAGCAGCACCTGGCCCCCAGCTGGGTCACCCCAGGAAGGGTTCAGTTGGGAACTCGTCCCTCAAGACAGCCCTCATAGGCCACGCAGGCTTGCTGCCAGCGTTTGATGCATGCGTAGTATTTCACTGTCTGTTTATTAGGCTGTCTCCCTCTCCCCCACAATGCAAAGCCCCGGGAGCAAGGGGCTGCGCGGTGTTCACCTCGGGGCCCACAATGCCAACCCAGAGCCTGGCACAGACGGGGCTCGGCAGGAGTGTGGTAACCAAGAGAACGAATGAGTGAATGCAGAGGCTGTAATATGACTGCAGACTTGGGTGGTTCTGAGTGCTGTGAACTCCCCCAGGCAGCAGCCTCGGCTGGCCACACCTGCCGCCCCAGCATCCAGCGCGGGGAGCAGGAGGGGGCTTCTGTGTGAGAGCCTTCCCTCTCCCCACACCCCCGCCCTGTGAGGCGGCAAACCCTCTCCACAGGAGCCTGAGGGTCCCTTAAGGTTCGTGTCATCAAAACCTCCCATTTTACAGTTGGGAAAACTGAGGCCCGGAGCAGGGCAGAGACTGGAGGGCAAGCAGCAAGCGTGATGACTGTTGACAAGCTTGGAAGCTCCGTTATGGCTAATGCATGCCCATTAACAGTAATTAACTAATTAGCAGAGGAGTAGGCTGGGGGTGGGGACCCCCAATGACTCAGTCATGTTTACAACATGCAAACCCATTTAAGAGCTTGTAAAGTCGCTATAAATGGCTCTTTGGGAACACGGGAATAACGATTCCCTTTTCTCCAGCTGCCGGTTTAACAAGGTCGGTGAAGCTTGGGGCAGCAGCCACCGGGGACCTAAAATCCCACAGCACCACCTAGAGGCCATATCCCCAAACGCTCCGCTAGGGCGCCATCTGCGGACGCCAGGGCCTGAGAGACAGGGACCCACTCCCCCGACTCACAAAGGAGAAACCGAGGCCCAGGTGAGGACAGGGACTGGCCCACGGCCACTTAGCTGCTTTAAAAATGTTCAGAGTCTAAATCTAAGCCCCAAACGGCAGATGGGACTGTTTCCTTACCCATGAATTTGTAAAACTTCTTTAAAACGTGACGGTTCAGAGGAGGTAGGACGGATGGCAATGAAGGCAATAACAGGACTTTCCCAGTCTCATCCCCTCCCCTGTCACCGCCACCTTCCCTCCAGCCAGACTGAACGACTGTTGGTTCCCAAACTCACCGGCCTCTCCGCCCTCTGGGCCCCAGGGCTGGCTGTCCCCTCTGCCTGGCTCACCGCCCCCTCCTCCGCTCAGCACTCCCTCCCCAGGAAGCATCCCTTGACCATCCTCCACTTCAGCCCTCCTTTGTGTGCCCAGGGCACCTCATCTCCAGAGACGAACAGCAGCTGGCTCGCATTCAGAAGGGCTGTGTGCCTGAGCGACGTGGAACCGTGATGCGCAGGGGCTGACAAGTCAGGCTAGTTCCGAGGCCAGGCTGGAGCTCAGGTCCTTGGACTCTTTCCATTGCCCCATGAGACTAAAACCCACGTTAGCCCCCACTGACTGATGGCCTGCTCTAGACCAGGCCCTGGCAGGAGCGCTTTTCACGCGTGATATCGTTTGAAACTCATGATTGTGAGAGGCAGAGATGTATTTAATCCACCCATTTTATAGATGGGGAGACTGAGGCCCAGAGGGGTCACTGGAGAGTCAGTGGCACAGCCAGGGTTGCATCCTGAACAGGTGCCGCACCTCTGGGCTGCTGGGCCCTCAAGATTGGTGGGGTTGGGTTTGGGAAGGGGACTCAGACGGGCGCTTGGGCTGGCCCAGAGAGGTGTTCCCGCCTGAAGGGCACAGGCGACCTTAGCTGTGACTTTGGTATGTGGAGGAAAGGGGGCTTCTGGGTAAATCTGAGTGTCTCCGGCCACTCACCCACGGTCATGCCGTCCATGTAGCGCTTGATGATGTCAAAGGAGTCCCGAAGGTTCCCTTCTGTGATGTCAAAGATGATGTCGGCCTGGTTGGCGGGATATGCCGGTGTGATGGCCCGGAGGAAGATGATCTCTGTAATGAGAAGCACAGCATGAGCCAGGCACCCTGGAACGTGCCCCTGGGCAGCATAGCATGAGCCGGGCACCCCGGAATGTGCCCCTGGGCAGCATAGCATGGGCCAGGCGCCCTGAAACACGCCCCTGGGCAGCAAAGCATGAGCCGGGTGCCCTGAAACACGCCCCTGGGCAGCACAGCATGGGCCGGGCACCCTGAAACACACCCCTGGGCAGCACAGCATGGGCCGGGTGCCCTGAAACACGCCTCTGGGCAAAACAGCATGGGCCAGGCGCCCTGAAACACGCCCCTGGGCAGCACAGCATGGGCCAGGTGCCCTGAAACATGCCTCTGGGCAGAACAGCATGGGCCAGGCGCCCTGAAACACGCCCGTGGGCAGCACAGCATGGGCTGGGCACCCCGGAACGTGCCCCTGGGCAGCACAGCACGTGCCAGGTGCCCTGAAACATGCCCCCGGGCAGTGAGAGCATGCCGGGTGCCCTGAAACACGCCCCTGGGCAGCATAGCATGGGCCGGGCGCACCGAAACACGCCCCTGGGCAGCATGGCATGGGCCGGGCGCCTCGAAACACGCCCCTGGGCAGCACGGCGTGGGCCGGGAGCCCCGAAATGTGCCCCTGGGCAGCACAGCAGGTGCTGAGCGCCCTGAAACACGCCCCTGGGCAGCACAGCATGGGCTGGGCGCCCTCGAAGTCACAGACACCTGCACGGAGAAGACGGAGGGGCCCTGAGGGGTCGCTCAGCCCAGCCCACCCCACTCTCACTCTACCAACGGGAAACTGAGGTCTGCAGAGAGTTAGGATCTTCCGGAGGTTGGGGAGCTCATTCTTGGCCATGCCATCACCCAGAAGCCGGCCTTCTGGCTCCTAACTGGTTTCGAAGTAATCAGGCACAAATACTCATGAAGTTAGGAAAAGGGGAAAGGGAAGTGGGTGAGGAGCCATGGGGGAGAGGTCAGAAAGGCCAGAGGAGCAGGCTCCTCTCCTGTCCCACAGCGACGGGTGGGCTGAACAACTTGCTGGCCATATCTATCTCCCAGACCATCTATAGTGAAGTGCGGCAAACAGCCCTGGCTCGGGGTAGCCTTGGGAGACCCCTCCCTTGGGGCCCCAGTTTCCTCATCCGTTAAGTCGGAGGAGGGAGTCCGTGGGAGGTGCAAATGGTTTATACTCTTGGCTGTTCACTGAAAGGTTGGAGTCCACCAGAGGCACCTCAGAAGAAAGGCCTGGCAATTGACTTCTGGATAATCAGCCACTGAAAACCCCATGGAGCACAGTTCTACTCTGAAACACAGGGAGGCGCTCTGAGTTGAAGTTGACTTGATGGCCACTGTTCTTTTTTTTTTTTATTATTTAATTCGTTGTGGTTGAGAATATACAGCAAAACGTACACCAATTCAACCGTTTCTATATGTACAATTCAGTGACGTTGATGACATTCTTTGAGTTGTGCAACCATTCTCACCCTCCTTTTCTGAGTTGTTCCTCCTCCATTAACAGAAACCTAAGGTTTATGCCCCTAAGGTTCCTATCTAATCTTTCGAGTTGCTGTTGTCAATTTGATCCCACAAAGATATATCTTAAAAGCGCATAATGCTCAAGGCCGACAGTTTTTACTAGTTCTGCTTGACTACTGTTTGGTTTTAATTGATGGCCATTGGTTTAACACAGAGGAGCCAGCCAGCCAGTCTGGTGCTCGCTAAGTTCCTTTCAAGGAGCCCTGGTGGCACAACGGTTAAGCACTTGGATGCTAACCAAAAGGTTGGTGGTTCAAACCCACCTAGTGGCTCTGTGAGAGAAAAGACCTGGCCATCTGCTCCTGTAACGATGACAGCATAGAAAAGCCTATCAGGCTGTTCTACTCTGTAACACAGGGGGTCGCTATGAGTCAGAATCGACTTGATGGTACCTAACAATGACAGCAAGGTCTGAAAAGATGCTGCCAGGTGTCTCCAGCCACGCCCGCCTCCTCACGGATCAGCACCAGCCCGAGGCCAGAGAACCGGCCGCTGGGGGTCAGGGAGGAGGCATACGTGGTTTGGTGGAATCCCGTCATTTTCCATGAGGCAAGCACCAGTTAGGAATGTCTTCTGATCCTGTCTGTGCCACCCTGCGGAGATTCTTCCAAGAGGAGGGGTCGGCAGATGGGGGAGCTGAAAGCTGGGGGCCCCCCACTCCTGCAGGCAACCACAACCTCGGGGGGCCTCCCCTGCCCCTCTCCAAACCCATCTCCCCATTTTATGTTCTGGCATGAGCTCCTGCATTGTCCTGGGCGACCTTGTCGTCACAGTGGCTCAGCTGCGTGTTCCCCGAGATGGTCCCCAGAGACCAGGCCAAAGCCTGATGTGCAGGAGGCTCCACCAGCATCTGCTAGATGGAAGCATAAAGCAGGGGTGCTGGTGACCACGCCCAGCCCGGCACATGGGTGGTACACCTGGGAGGGAGGTGTCCGGAGCAGTGCCATTCACGGGCCTCTGTGGGGCAACTGGCAGGGGTCCTGTGGTGGCAGGTCTACCCCACACCTGCCAGGAGGTCCTTGCAGGCAGGACGGGGCAGGGGAACTCTGACCAGTCACTCTTGGGCTCCCTGTCCCAGTCCCTCTGCCCCTTGGCGACCTGGGTGATATTTCTAAATAATCTCATCAGCTGTACCCCTTCAATGGCTCCTCAAACCTTGCGGTTGGAGTTCCAACTTTAAGTCAACGGTTGCCGTAGAGTTGATTCTGACCCACGGTGACCCCATGTGTGTCAGAGCAGAACTGTGCTCCTTAGGGTTTTCAGTGGCTAAATTTTTGGAAGTAGATTGCCAAGCGCTTCTTCCAAGGTGCCTCTGGGTGGACTGGCACCTCCAACCTTTCAGTTAGCAGTGGAGCACCTCAAACGCTTGTACCACCTAGGGCCTCCAAGTTAAGGCCCTTGCTTATCCTTCCAGCCCATCTCTTGTCAAGCCCTACCATTCGGTCGGGAAAAGTCTGTTTAGTTCCTCAAAGTTGGTTACCTGCAAGCAGCAGGGCTAGAGCCACCTGTCAGCATCCTGGGCCCAGAAACCCCCACTTACCTCCAGACCTTTCGAGATGTGTTCTGTTCTGCTTGGCCCCTTCTCTCTCCCTGCCCCCACTTTCACTCATTCACTACTCGGCCCCAGTGTGAAGTCACTTCCTCCCAGAGGCCCTCCCTGACTCCCATGCTTGGCACAGGATCAACGCTTAATTAGCTATTTGCAGAACGACTATTACCCATAAGAAGAAAACCAACTTCTGTTGAGTCAATTCCGACTCCTGGCTACCTTGTGTGTGTCAGAGCAGAACTGTGCTCCATAGGGTTTCCAATGGCTGACTTTTCGGACGTCGATCACCAGGTTTTTCTTCTGAGGCACCTCTGGGTGAACTCGAACAGCTCATTTTTTTTTTAATGTTATTCTTTTTTTTAATTGTGCTTTAGGTGAAAGTTTACAGAGCAAATTAGTTTCTTGTTAAACAGTTAATACACAAATTGTTTTATGACATTGGTTGCCAACCCTGAGATGTGTCACAACTTTCCACTTCTCAACTCTGGGTTCCCTGTTTCTATTCGTCCAGTTTCCCTGTCCCTGCTGCCTTCTCATCTTTGCTTTTGGGCTGGTGTTGAACTACGAAGCATGTTCCTCGCATCTATTGTAGTTGACCCTATAGACCTGTCTAATCTTTGACTGAAAGTGAACCTCAGGAGTGATTTCAGTACTCAGTTAAAAGGGTGTTGTGGGGGGAGGCGGGGCCAAGATGGCGGAGTAGTCAGACGCTTCCAGTGGCCCCTTTTACAACAAAGACCCAAAAAAAACAAGTGATTCGATTATATATGGCAATCTGGAGTCCTGAACATCAAAGGCAGAGTGGAGGAACCAGACTGAGTGGCAGGAGGAGGGAGAGACGGTTTAGAAGCAGCGAGGAGTTGCCAGACCTTACCTGGCGAGAGCCTGAACCCTTCAGACCTGAGTAGCTCGGGGGTGAGGCAGTGGTGAGGCAGGCAAGCAGCCGTGCTCAGGAGGCACGTTTTCCGCACTGGGAGAGTTCCAGCACCAGAGAGTCTACACAGCCACTCAGAACCAGAGAGAAGCATCCCTCAATCCGGTGAAAGATAAGTAATTGGGTATGGCCTACCGCGCAGATAAAAAAACACCCCCCTTAGGGAAAAGCCTCTCTCCCATTTACCTCCCCACTCCCTGCTCTGCACTGGGTCTCGGATCAGCTTCAGCAACTGCCGAACCCCCTGGGCCGGAGGTAGGATCCGTCATATGCCCGGAGCCATTCTCCCTGCCTTGGAGAGTGAACAGATTAACAAACAGGGGAAAAAATAAACTGCTGGCTCCCCTAAGCCAAGAACCCAGGGTAGGCACAGCTCCTTTGCCTAGGCACAGGCATAAGGGATCCATGGACTTTGAGTGCCTTTCCCCCTGCATAGACTTGTGTGGGCCCATCTCAACAGCGTAGGACCTCATTACCACAGTACAACAGGGTACATACCGGAATCCTAACTTCAACTGTTTCAGCTGTGAAGTAGCAGGTTCTTGACATTTGACACTGCTCTGCCCATTAAGCAGAGTTTTCACCTACCCATATCAGGGGCCTGAGGACTGGTGGCTCCACCCATGCCACCTAGCCACCTGTGATAGGGGCCTATGAATAAGAGGTGTCCCCTAGTCCTTACAGCCAACAGCATTAGGTGCTCATAATCGGGCTACAAAACCCACCCACCTACGCACTCTAGGGAACAGGGACATGCTTTCCTCCTGGACACTCAGGGGCAGCCCTCAGCCCCCTGCCTTGCTCAAAGTATGTCCCCCTGCTGCAGCCAGGTGCCTGTGCCTACACCAATCACCCATGCCTGTCTAGGACTGTAAGTGAGAACCTACACAACACACTTTGTGGTTATCTACCTGGGGACCTGAGCTGAATCTATACAGGAGGAGTGGACGGACTCCCGAGCTCCCCTACCTAGTAACAGATCTAACCACCTGGTGACAGGACATTAGAGCATCAAAGGTGCCAATAATCAAACTAGCTCATACGAGCAGCCTATTTGGGCATATCAAAACAAAACAAGAAGGTGGACACAGTAAGCAAACATAAAATAAATATATATAATAACTTATTGATGGCTTGGAGACAACAGTCAATATCAAATCGCATAAAGAGGCAATCCATGATGGCTTCAGTAAGCTCCCAAAATAAAGAATCTAGAAATTTTCCAGAGGAGGAAAATTTCTTGGAATTACTGGAGGCAGAATACAAAAGATTAATGTACAGAACTCTTCAAGAAATTAGGAAGGAAATTAAGCAAAATGCAGAACATGCAATAGAGGAAATTAAAAAGATTAGAGAAGAGTATAATGACAAATTTAACAGGCTGCAAGAATCCACAAAGACAGCAATCAGAAATCCAGAAGATTAACAATAAAATTTCAGAATTAGACAACTCAACAGAAAGTCAAAGGAGCAGAACTGAAGCAATGGAAGTCAGAATTAGTGAGACTGAAGATAAAGCACTTGACACCAACTTATTTGAGGAAAAATCAGATAAAAGGATTTTTAAAAAAAGGAAGAAAACCTAAGAATTATATGGGA
>NW_004444005.1:7541648-7570142 GCF_000243295.1 Trichechus manatus latirostris | reverse complement strand
GACACGGGGAATCAGGGGTGGAAAGGAGGAGTGTGCTGTCACAGTATGGGGAGAGCAATTACAGTCACATAACAATGTATGTATAAATTTTTGTATGGGGAGAAAAAAAAAAAGGATGTCCGAGGGGCATATTCTCAGGGTTCCTCCAGTCTCTGACAGACCAGCAAGCCTGGTTCTTTGTGTGCATGTGTTGTGTGAATGTGAATTTTGTTCTACATTTTTCTCCCGCTCTGTCCAGGACCCTCTACTGTGATCCCTGTCAGAGCAGTCGATGATGGTAGCTGGGCACCATCTATTTGTTCTGGGCTCAGTCTGCTGGAGATTGTGGTGTTGTGGTCCATTAGCCCTTTGGACTAATCTTTACCTGTCTGGTTTTCTTCATTCTCCTTTGCTCCAGATGGAATGGGACCAGTAGAAGTATCTTAGATGGCTGCTCCCAGGCTTTTAAGACCCCAGACGCTACTCACCACTGTCGGATGTAGAACATTTTCTTTATAGACTATGTTAAGCCAATTGAGCTAGATGTCCCCCGAGACCATGGTCTCCAGCCCTCAGCCCTCAGCTCGGTTCCTCAGGGTGTTTGGATGTGTCTGTGAAGCTTCTATGACTTTGCCCTTGTCAAGCTGTGCTGACTTCCCTGGTATTGTGTACTGTATTACCCTTCACCAAAGTTACCAAAAATCTACAATCTAGTTAGTGTTTTTCCCTCCCCACCCCTCCCCTCCCTCATAACCATCAAAGATTGTTTCTTCCTGTATGTAAACCTTTTCATGAGTTTTTATAATAGTGGTCTCATGCAGTATTTGTCCTTTTGTGATTGACTTATTCCACTCAGCATAATGCCCTCCAGATTCATCCACGTTGTGAGACGTTTTGCAGATTCTTCATTGTTCTTTATCATTGTGTGGTATTCCACTGTGTGTATGTTCCATACTTTTGTTTATCCATTCACTTGTCGATGGGCACTTAGGTTGTTTCCATCTTTTTGCTATTGTGAACAATGCTGCAATGAACACGGGTGTGCGTATGTCTATTTGTGTGACAGCTCTTACTTCTCTAGGATATAGTCCTATCAGTGGGACTGCTGGATCGTACGGTATTTCTATTTTTAGCCTTTTAAGGAAGCACCATATTGTTTTCCAAAATGGTTGTACCATTTTGCATTCCCACCAGCAGTGCATAGGAGTTCAAATCTCCCTGAAACCTCTCCAACATTTGTTATTTTCTGTTCCTTTGACTCATGCCAGTAATGCTGGGGGTGAGATGGCATCTCATTGCAGTTTTGATTTGCATTTTTCTAATGGCTAATGATCACGAGCATTTCTTCATGTGTCTGTTAGCCGCCTGAATGTCTTCTTTGTGAAGTGTCTGCTCATACCCTTTGCCCATTTTTAACTGGATTATTTGTCTTTTTATCGTAGAGGTGTTGGAATTTCCTATAGATATTAGAGATTAGATCTTTGGTGGGTATGTCATAGCCAAAAATTTTTCCCCGTCTGTAGAGTCTCTTTTTAGTCTTTTGATGAGCCTAAGTGTTTAATTTTTAGAAGATCCCAGTTATCTAGCTTATCTTTTCATGTTTGTGTATTGTTAGTTATGGTTTGTATCCTATTTATGCCAGGTATTAGGGCCTCTAGCATTGACCGTGGAGCCCTGGTGGCGCAGTGATTAAGAGTTCAGCTGTTAACCAAAAGGTCGGCAGTTCAAAACCACCAGCAGCTTCTTGGAAACCCTATGGGGCAGTTCCACCTTGTCCTATAGGGTCGCTGTGAGTCAGTATCGACTCGACGGCAACGGGTTTAGTGTTGACTCTATTCTTTCTTCCATGATCTTTATAGTTTTTGTTTTATATTTAGGTCTGTAATCCATTTTGAATTAGTTTTTGTATATGGTGTGAGGTATGGGTCCTGTTCCATTTTTTTGCAGATGGACATCCAGTTTTGCCAGCACCATTGGTTAGAAAGACTGTCTTTCCCCCCATTTAATGGACTTCGGGCCTTTGTCAAAGATCAGGTAGCAGTAGGTGGATGGATTTACATCTGGGTTCTCAATTCTGTTCCATTGGTCAATGTGTCTGTCATTGTACCAGTACCAAGCTGTTGTGACTACCGTGACTGTATAGAGGGTTCTGAGGTCAGGGAGTGTGAGGCCGCCTACTGTGTTCTTCTATAATGCTTTACTTATCCGGGGGCTCTCTCCTTTCCATATAAAGTTAACGATTAGTTTTTGCATCTCCTTAAAGATTGCTGTTGGTATTTGGATCGGGATTGCATTGTATCTGTAGATTGCTTTGGGTGAACCTCCAGCCTTCTGGTTAGCAGCCGAGCATGTTCACCATTTGCACCATCCAGGGGCTTCACTCATGAGGGGAGACCCTTAACCGAGAGCTGAGAATGGGCCAGGAGTGGAGCTTTGCAGTCAGGGAATGGGGGAGATCTGAGGGTAGGGAAGAGGGCTACCTTTCACACCCCAACCATGCTTTACCAAGGAAAGCCTCCTCCAGGTCAAGCTCTCAGCTCAGGTGGAGGGAGGCCTTGAAGGGGCTGCCCGCAGGCAAGCTTCCCTAGACGACCCGTCTCCCGGGACCTCTGTGCCAACTCACCTTCAGGGCGGGTGAACTCGCGGAAAGTAGGCAGCGAGATGACGGTGTGAGAGATGGTGTGCACCGGGTCCAGCACGCAGGTGACGTCGTTCGGGCGGCAGGACTTCACGCAGCGGACCGTGTCTGTCTTCTCCTGGCGCAGCCTGAGGGGAACCACAGCATGAGAAGTGGGTGGGGAAGCCAGAACCTGAGCCCCTACAGAGCCCACAGCGCAGGGAAGACTGCGGGTGGCCAGGCCGGGGAGCACTGGTCCCAGGGACGGCTCCAGGGGAGCACTGAGGCGGCCTAGCACCCTGGCTACTCTGTGGCAAGGCCTCAAGGCCCTTCCTGCAAACTGGATGGGGACACTCTCTGGTTTCCTCTGCCCTGGCTGTGGCTAAGCAGAGCTTTGACATCTGCCAACTGTGCAAACTGAGCTTCCGTTTCTACACCTGCAAAGTGCACTCACTCATTCGTTCCTCGTTACTCTGCCCTATTTCCTCTCTTCTGCTACAGGTAATCGTTTCAGTAATGATGCGTTGATCTTGCTTTATTTTTTTAATGTAAGTAAATATGTGTGTGTACACACCTACAGAACACACATGTACACACACATACGTTTGAGTGTCTGCTGGGTGCCAGGTGCCGGGGATACCCAAGTGAACAGAAGAGACGTGATCCCGCCTTCACTGAGCCCAGGTCAGGTGGGTCATAGAGGTAATAAAGGAGGAGGCATACATAAAGTGCCAAGTTTAGCGTCCAGCACAAAGAAGTCAAATCTATATACCTATATGTCATGTGACGGGGAGGAAGGAAAAGAAGCTGAAGTTTATCAACGGGCTATGCTCCAGGCACTGTGCTGGACATATTTTTAAAACTTCTTAAACATAGACAGAAAATGACACAAGACGAAGATATAGTGCAAAGAGTGATGACAAGAAAACCTGCGAAAGCCGGAACCAGTATAAGGTGGAAACCTGTCAGAGAAGGAAAATGCAAATATTTTCCACTAATAGACAGCGATAGAAAAGTGGTAAGACTGCGCCCTGTCAAAGGCGGAAAACTTGCGAGACCTGGATAAACAAGGCAGTCCCACTGAGTTCCAGCTCGCACAGGTTTAACTGTATAAGACAAACTCTTTATATAATTTATAATCACCACCCAGGTCAAGAAAGAGAACCTTGCCAGCCACCCCGAGACCCCTCCATGTGCTGCAGACCGATCTCTACCCCCTCCTTCATCCTAAAGTAACCCCCATCCTGACCCCCGTAGCATCATTGCCTGGGGTTTCATTCGAGTTTTATCACGTAAGTGTGCCTCTCCAGACTCAACCATTAGACTGTCCATTTGGCATTTCTTGTTCTGTCTTTTAAGTCTCTTTTAATCTACAGGTTTCCCCTTTACCTCTCCATTTTCCAAACAACTTATGTGTTAAAGAAGCCTAAGCAGTTTCCTGCAGCCTAGACTTTGTGGGCTGCAACAACAGGCTCAAGCATAGCAACGATTGTGAGGATAGCACAGGACCGGGCAGTGTGTCATTCTGTTGTACCCACACAGGGTCGCTATGAGTCGGAACCCGCTCGACGCACGTAACAACAAGCTGGGGATGCTCAGGGCCTCGATCCATTGATTCATCTGAGACTGCAAAATGGTGATAGTCTGATTCTATCATATCTTTTTCATTTATTAGTTGGGATGCTTCTAGAAAGAGATGCTTCCCCTCATATGCTATTTGGTTACCAGGCGGTACAGTTCATATAGGGAAGCAAGAAAATGCTTGATTCTTTCCTTTTATTTACCAGTTTTCAGGATAATGAACTGGTTCCCTATCCTCCCCCAAAGGTGACCAAGTAGTTTCTTTTAAATATCAGTATGAACTCACAGATTTAAACATATTTGAGGGGTCTAATCCACTGCAATTATTACCCTTCATTGAAGCTCAAAATTTCTCATCTTTGGTAGTGGGAAAATTAAGTTGGCTCTTAAGTCGTTTTGACATAACCTTTGCTGTCATTTGATGGTTTCCTTGCTGTGGGGTAGGACAAGATATTCCAGACTCATTTTGTACTTTTATTGTCCCTGACCTGGATTCAGCCATTTATCAAAGAGGGTACTATATTGTTTTTAGGAGAAAATGGTATTTCAAGGCCATAATCTAGGCACTAGGGATGCTTAGTGCTACTGGGTTGGTCATTGTTTCTAGGCCTCTTCAATGAAGATTTTTAAAAATAAAATACATCATACATTCATACTGATATTTCCAATTCAAAATGAGGACACACTTTTTTTGTTTGTTTAGTTTCTTACATATTACAAAGGGATCTCTTTTCTTCCACATCAAGAATCCTAGTTCCCAAGGACACAGGGAATGACAGATGTCCCATAATTATTTAGTTTATCCTACATTACACACAATAGCAATACTAAAATTACCACCACTAACATAATTACTGAAAATAATTAAATTATTTTGCACAAGTTCTCTCTATTCTATCCACAGTTCTTAAATAGATGTCCTATAGCTACACTGGTCTCAGCATATAGTGACTCATACTATACTCTCACCATTATACCACTCATTTAGTTGTAGTTGTACAGGTTTAATGCCTGCATGTTGATATTTTTGCATGGTGATACCAGTTTGTCCACGAAAGTCAGTTTTGCTGGGTATAAAAATCTTGGCTCACATCTTCTCAAGAGTATGTTAAGTATATTACTCTGGCATAAAGTGTTGCTGTCAAAAATCCTGATGACAATACAACTTCTCCTTATAAGTCACTGGCTGTTTTTGCCTAGAGGCTCCCAGTTTTGTCTTTTCTTTTCTTACTAGAACATGTTTTGGGTTGGTTGCTCTGGGTTGATACTACCAGGTATGTGGAATTCTAATTATTTTTTTTAATTTCTGGAAAGTTTCCCTCATTGTGAATTTCTTCGTCAGAGATTTTCATAATCCACATGTTGGATCTTTTTGCCTATCTTCAGTATCTGTCACTTTCCCTTCAAGTCTTTCCATCTCTTTTGTTATTTTTTAAGAATTTTTCTTTTCAACATCTATTCCTCTTAAGTGTTTATTCATGTCTGTGTTCATTCTAGTTTAGTCTGTTTAATTCTGGAATTGCCTTTTCTTTCATTGTTAATTATTTCCTGAGTTCTAGCACCTCACTTCTTGGTTTTTCTATTTCTGACTTACTTTTTTCTCCATGTTTTGATTAATTTTCTTGATGCTTTTAGTTTTTTTTTTTTTTTTTTTGGAAATAGAAGTTTACAGTTTTGATCTAGTCTGTGAGCATGCCTTTCTGGTGTGCTTCCATTACCCATAGGGATGTCATTCTGTTCCTTAATCTTTTCTGAGCTCCTTCTGAAAAGTCAGCCATTGAAAACCCTGTGGAGCACAGTTCTACTCTGACATACATGGGGTTGCCATGAATCAGAATTGACTCAACAGCAGCTGATTTATCAGAAATCGAGCTGCCAAAAATAAGAGATGAGGGAGCTCTGTGAAGTCAGAAAATCTACCATGTACTATGCCTCTTTCTAAAATCTCAGGAAAACCAATTTCACATAAAAATGATCAACCAAAAAGTATCAAGTCAAATCCCATACAAACTCACTGAGTGAGCAAAATGCCTCCCAGTTTCAGCTGCTGTTGTCAAATTGGCCCACCGAACTTCCAGTGACTTTCTATTGACTATTTTGACGTTCTCCTGATCTCAGGCCCATTGGACACCACATTGCTTCCTACCTACTTTCTCCTGCACAGACGTCAATACCATGCAGGTCAGCATGAATAATATTTGAGGTTTCATGGGAACACCTTGTCATCTCATTTAGATGTAAATGTTTTCTGTGGATTTTTTACTTTCTTATCTAATTGTTCTGAGTTTTTGGGCTAGGATCCAGAGGCTTCAAAAACTATACTTGTATCTTCCCAGATTCCCTGTGACAGACGTTTTTCCTGTTGTTTTTGTTGCTATTGTTAAGTGCTATCGAGTCGGCGCCAACTCCTAGCGACCCTATGTATAACAGAATGAAACGCTGCCTGCTCCTGCACATCCTCACAGGAGTAGGTATGTTTGTGCCCACTGTTGCAGCCACTGTGTCAATCCATCTCATTGAGGACTTCCTCTTTTTTGCTGAGCCTCTGCTTTACCAAACATGATGTCCCTCTCCAGTGATTGGTCCCTCTTAATGATGTGTCTAAAGTAAGCAAGAAAAAGTCTTGCCATCCTCACTTCTAAGGAGCATTCTGGCTGTACTTCTTCCAAGACATATTTCTTCATTCTTCTGGCAGTCCACGGCATATTCAATATTCTTCTCCAATACCATAATTCAATTGCTTCAATTCTTCTTCGGTCTTCCTTTTCAATTGTCTAGCTTTTGCATGCATATGAGGTGACTGAAAATACCATGGCTTGAGTCAAGCGTGCCTTAGTCATTAAAGTAACAACTTTGCTTTTTAAGATTTTAAAGAGGTCTTCTGCAACAGGTTCGCCCAATGCAATACGTCATTTGATTTCTTGACTGCTGCTTCCATTATCTCATTTAATCTCCACAACTCTTTCCTCTACACCACACTGCCTCCTTCTTTAGCTAATAAAAGTCCTGCTCTGCATTTGGGCATTATAGAATGGGAAGTGATATTCAGGGCTCTCCGAGATGAAGTTAGAGTAACAATCTGACCAGCACTAACTGATCTCAGGATGCTCCTCTCTTTACAGTATTTGAAGCAGCAGAGGGTAGCGGTTCAGAGCACAGACCCCACAGCCAGGCTGCCTGGGTGTGAATCCCAGTCCCACCAGACAACAGCTGCGGGACTTCAGGAAAGTTACTTAACCTCTCTGTGCTTCTGTGTCCTCATTGTGGAATTGGGATCATAATAGTACTTTCTCCACAGGGTTGTTGTGAGGATTAAATGAGTTCAGTGCTTGGAACAGTTCCTAGTCCACAGTAAACACTACGTAAGTATTAACTGTCATATTTGTTATGATTACTATCAGTATTATTATCATTATAATAATGATGATCATTACCATTTCCCCTTGGGATCTTGACTGATTCTAGAGATACAGCCAGAAGATCAAGGTCTAGGGGTCAGAGAGATGGCAGCTCTACATACCAATGACCTTGGGTACATCCAAACCCTTTGAACTGTGCCCCTGGGTGGCACAAATGGTTAAGCACTTGATTACTAGCCAAAAAGTTGGTGGTTCGAACACGCCCAGAGATGCCGCAGGAGACAGGCCTTGAAAGGACACAACCTCGACAGCCCTATGGAGCCGTTCTAATCTGTACATATGGGGCTGCCAGGAGTTGGAATAGACTCGACAATGGCAAACCACCACCACCACCTGTAGGATCATTTTGAGGATGAAATGAGATGCCTAAATAAAATGCTCAACGTATATGTGTAGCAAGCTCTCAAACCCTCTGGACCTTCATTCCCACTTAAACCAAGAACCAAATGAATACTTGAGCACCTTGCAATCAATGGGCAAACCAACATTTACTGAATACCTACCAGACAATGCCTCAGGTGTTATTTCATGTAATCCCCAAAATAATCTTATGAGGTAGGCCTCACTAATTTTAACAGATGGAGAAAATAAGGCTCTGAAAGGTGAATGACTTACCACAGTCACAGAGTTAGTAAAGGGCAAGGACTCTGAGCCCCTGTTCTAGTTCGCTCGTTTGTTTCTGCACTGTATGGTCTCTCAGGGGCATGATGGGAGTCATGCTATACAGCCACAAAGAACTGAAGGGCAGACGTAGATAGTAGGGTCATTTAGATACATCTTTCATGTGTGCATGCAGGTGCATACACACACACGTACACACACACACACACACACATGGAAATATCAGAGGCATCCTAAAATGAACAGGCCACCCTCAGGGGCAGGGAGTTCCACAAATCAAGGAAAGGCCAAACAGAGCTGGGTAGGCACCTGGTGAGAATGTTGTCCGGGGAGGTTATGGGAAGCCACGAAAGGTTACTGGATGGGCTCTAAAGGCCCTGGGTGGTTTGTTTGCTTTTCCCCCCTTAACATGAATGAAAAAGTGCTCATTCTGGCATGAATAATCTGAAGTATGACAAATGAATGATTGAATACAACAATGGAATCCATGCTGTGCCCTGCTGTCTTCACAGAGGAGGCAATATTTGAACTACGCCTTGAAAATACTACCATCTATCCATCCATTCATTCAGCCATCCACTAACCCACCCACCCATCCATTCACCTACTCCTCTGTCGATCCATCCATCCATCACCCATCCACCCATCCATCCATCATCCATTTACCCACCAACGCATCCATCCAATCACCCACCCATCCATTCCCCCACCCACCCACCCATCCATCCACCTAGCTATCTATCCACTCATCCATCCATCCATCCATCCATCTATCCATCCACCCACTCATCCATCACCCACCCACCCATCCATCCATCCATCATCCATTCACCCACCAACCCATCCATCCACTCACCCACCCATCCATTCTCCCACCCACCTATCCATCTATCCACTCATCCATCCATTCATCCATCCATCCATCCATCCACCCACTCGTCCATCCATCCATCCATCTACCCATCAATCCATTCACTCATCCATTATCAATCCATCCATCCAACTGCCATCTATCCACCATCCAAACAGCCATTGATCCATCCATACCTCCATCCATCTACCTACCCATCCACCCATGTTTATTCAAATGTTTACTGAGCTTCTTCTGCAGACCAAACATTCTGAAGGTGCCAAGAATACAGAGGTTAACCAGATCCAATCCCTGCCTTTAAGAAGCCCCCAGCTCAGCGGGGATGATAAACAAGTAGCAACCAGAATGTTGTTGTCAGCTGCTGTCCGGTGGGCCCCCAACTCATGGCAACCCCAAGCACAACGGAACAAAACGCTGCTCAGTCTTGTACCATGCTGTGATCAGTTGTGGGTCGGACCATTGTGACCCATAGAGTTTTCTCTGGCTAATTTTCAGAAGTAGATCACCAGGCCTTTCTTCCTAGTCTGTCTTAGTCTGAAATCTCTGCTGAAACCTGTTCAGCATCACAGCAACATACAAGCCTCCAGTGACAGATGGGTGGTGGCTGTGCATGAGGTGCATTGGCCGGGAATGGAACTCAGGTCTCCCTCATGGAAGGTGAGAATTCTACCACTGAACCACCACTGCCCGCCAACAACGACAATCCCATGAGGTGAATGATCTGCTGGAGCACACCTGGGCCAAGGGGAGCTCAGATTAAGGAAAGACTTCACTGAGAAGATCTTTGAGCTCAAAGCCTTCAAGGAGAACAGGAGTTTGCAGGTTTGCCCATCCTGAGCTAAAGCCACAGGGAAGGCGCATTCAGGAAAGGGCAAGCAACCCTCGTGGCTAGAGCAGGAAGCAAAGAGGGTGAGCTGTAGGCCGGGGTCAGAAGAGATGTATGTGCAAAGGCTGGCAGAGGCTAGCTCAGGTGGGGCCCTGAGCGCCGTTCCAAGGGAGGTGGACTTCATCTGCTAGTGACAGAGAACCATGGAAGGACTCTAAAGGTGGGGGCGGGGGACAGGACCAGACTGGCCCTTCAGAGAGGCCCACTGGCTTTAGCTTGGAGAATGCCCTGGAAGATGGGAGACAGGAAGCTGATCCAGACCACAGGTCATCGGGAAGAGGCCTGGAGGCTGGGGGGTGACTGGCTAGGAGCTGTGTGTGTCCCCGTGGAAAGTTAACTGCTGTCCCTGTCACAGGCACAAGGCACAGAACTCACTGCCTGTCCTTCTCCACCTCCAGACAGCAGGGCACGGCCATCCCTTACATGCCATTGTAGGAAGGACCTTAGAACCATCCAGAACCCATTCCTTGATTCCACTATGGGGTCCTGCCTCGCACCCCACCCCCACCCCATTTCTGCTTAGAAGAGGCGTCAGTGGCCACAGCCACAGACATGCTAGAAACACAAACCAGCACTGGCGTTACGGCCTCCTTTCCCTCTCCAGCCGTGGACGGAGACCTAGTGCGTGCCTGGCCCATGCCAGGAGCTGGAGACGCTGCAGCAAACGAGACAGACCTGGTCCCCACCTTCTTTACGTGGACAGAGATCTACTGTGTGCCCGGCCCCATGCCAGGAGCTGGAGATGCTGCAGCAAACGAGACAGACTTGGTCTCTACCTTCTTGGGGCCTGCCGGATGGTGGGGGAGGCAAAAGCTAACCACAGATAAACAGGGCCTTGCAAATCGTGATGCGCATCATGCAGGGAAGTATTATGAGAGAGACTAACAGGAAGAATAACCCAGATTGTCAGAGAAGGCTTGTCTGAGGAAGAATCACTTAAGCTGAGGTAACCAGCATTTCGGGCCACAGGTGCAAAGTGCGTGCAAAGGGCCTGAAGCAGTCACGGGCTCATCAGTGTGACTGGAGAGAAGTGAGTGAGAGGGGAAGTTTGAGGTCAGGCTGGAGGGGCACACAACACTCAATTATGCAGGGCCTTGTGAGGCACTTGAGGGGCATGGGGGGATTCAATCTAAATGAAGAGAATCCCTGGAGGGTTTTAAGCAGGGGAATGACATGGTGAGATTTGTGTGCTGAAAAGGTCACTCCAGCTGCTGAGCAGAGAATGAGCTGTAGGGAATGTTGAGTGGACACTGGAAGACCAGCCAACGGTGAGCCATGACGGTGGCCTGGCTGGAATCATGGCGGAGGAGACGGAGAAGGCCCACTTTGGAGGGCTTGGGATAGAATGAAATAGCTAGTGCTTTGTCTGCAAACTGGGGTTCAAATACCAGCTGTGTGATTGTGGTCAAACCACTCGCCCTCTCTGAGTCCCCGTGGGGTAATGCCCTCCCGTGCAGGGCTGGTGGCAGGCTTGGGGGCAACGCATGTAAGGACCCAGTGCACACTCAGCAGTCCCTGACACCACATTTATCCGCTGGCCTTGACCTCCTCCAGGCCCAGGCCGAGCTCCTCAGTGGAACCGACCACAAGAGGCTGTGACTGTGTCCGTATTTTTTCCACCACAGCTTTGGGCTTCTTATCAAGACAGACAGAATGGGAGGTTTGAATTCCAGGACAGAGCTATTTTGTCTTGGTTAAACACTTAGTTCTGTAAAGATTACAGCCTTGGAAACCCTATGAGGCAGTACTGCTCTGTCCTATAAGATGGCTGAGTCGGAATCGACTCGATGGCAATGGGTGTGTTCCAGGCGAAATGGCAAGGAAACCCTGCAGGAGCCAGAAGACCTGCTTTCTAGGCCTGGCTCTGCCGCAAACAGGCCAGTGACCTTGGCCAAGCCCTTCCTTTTCTCTGGGCCTCAGTTTCCACATTTGTCAGTGGGGTAGGGGGCTGAGCTCAGTCATCAACTCTGTCCTTTGAGTTCAACAGAGTAGAATGAAGCAAGGCCCAGAGAATCATCTGGAATGATATGCCCAGCCTCGTCCCCCCCTCGCCTGGGCTCCCTGACCCTATATCCAGAGTTCCCACGACGGGGACTGCCAGGCGCACACCCCGTTAGGGGAAACACTCCTTGGCCACCCCTTGTGGGCGCCAGGTGGTGGCACGTGTTCAGCTCAGCCCTGGGTGATAAGCGCACGGAGACCCACAACCACACGGAATGACACCAACGCTCGTGAAGCACGCCGGGTGGGATCACCTGCTACACTTTATTCAAATCCCGAGACCGGAGGGCGAGGAAAGCGACAAGGGAACCACAGCCTGAAGCAAGCGCTCAGAGCTCGGGGGACACAAAGATGAAAAGCTTGGCCACAAAGGAGCTGACGGTCCCGTGGCGGTAGAGGTCCATCTTGACGGTCAGGAGCAGGTCCCTGGGCTCGGGGACCGGCTTGGTGAGGGCCACCACGCCACTGTGGTGGCTCACCTTCTGGGTGCTGAAAAAGCCCTCCTCGTTGCCGCCAGTGATGGCCAGCCGCATGCTGTCCCCGGGGACGGCGTTGGAGGGGCCCATGCGGAAAATCACGGCGGGCACTTGGATGTTGGTGGGGAAAGAGAGGTGGTAGTAGGTTATTCTCAGAGGCAGCTGGGGGCACTCCTGAGTCTCATGGCAAGGCAAGCGCTCACAGCGGCTGCAAGAAAAGTGGACAGAGAGACAAGAAGAGCGTTAGGGCACGCATAGCAAGCAGAGAACAACAGAGCGTGGGGAAGCGGGGGCTCGGGGGCCTGCACGGGCCTCCCGCTGCCCCTCGAGCCAATTCTGCCAACAGGAAGAGCACCCCTCACTCACCTGTGGGAGGCGCCGTGGGACCTCTGGGCGGCTGACTCAGGCATTACCCTCTTCCAAGACCCTCAGGGGCGCGGGGGGCTGGGGGTCAAGGGCTGTGCCGAGTGAGGGGCGGTCCCTTCTCACCGGCAGAGCCCCATCCCGGGACGCACCTGCCAGGCATGCTCTGCCCTCTGAGTGTTGTCCGGGCTCCTGGCCCCTTGCCCAGACGGTGGTCAGGGCTACACTGAGCTCTTGGGTGGGTGGTGGAGATGACCCTTGAAGGGATCGTCTCCGCCCTAGCCACCGAGGCTGCCGCCACTGATCGAGTGCTTGGCAACTCGTCATCATAGTCTGTTGGACGACCGCAACAACGGCACGAGGATGGTGTCAAGCCCCATTTTTCAGCCGAGGAAACTGAGGCTCAGAGAGGGTAAGTGGCCTTCCCAAGGTCACAGAGTGAATGAGTGAGGGAGATTTGTGCTCAGGCAGTCAGATCTCCCCCCCAGCTCCCCACGCCATCACTAAGCCTTGTGCTCCACACCCAGTACCCCATCTGTGGCCACAGGGCCTGGAATGGAGACAGTGACAGGTTCTATCTTCCTGTGACAGGATGGTGACAGGTTCTATCTTCCTGTGACAGGATGGGAGCAGATTTCAACTTCCTGTGACAGAGACGGGGACAGGTACTATTGTCCTGTGACAGGATGGGGACAGGCTCTGACTTTCTGTGACAAGATGGGGACAGATTCCAATTTCCTGTGACAGAGATGGGGATAGGTTCTAACTTCCTGTAACAGGATGGGGACAGGTACTATTGTCCTGTGACAGGATGGGGACAGGCTCTCACTTCCTGTGACAGGATAGGAATAGATTCCAACTTCCTGTGACAGAGATGGGGACAGATTCTAACTTCCTGTAATGGGATGGGGACAGGCTCTCACTTCCTATGACGAGATGGGGACAGATTCCAACTTCCTGTGACACAGATGGGGACAGATTCTAACTTCCTGTAATGGGATGGGGACAGGTACTGTTGTCCTGTGACAGGATGGGGACAGGCTCTCACTTCCTGTGACAGAGATGGGGACAGATTCTAACTTCTTGTAACAGGATGGGGATAGGTACTATTGTCCTGTGACAGGATGGGGACAGGCTCTCACTTCCTGTGACAAGATGGGGACAGATTCCAATTTCCTGTGACAGGATGGAAACAGGTTCTAACTTCCTGTGACAAGATGGGGACAAGTACTATCTTCCTGTGACAAAATGGGGATAGAGTCTAACTTCCTGTGACAGAATGAGATGTGTTCTAACTTCCTGTGATAGGATGGAGACAGGTTCTAATTTCCTGAGACAGAGATGGGGACAGATTCCAACTTCCTGTAACAGGATGGGGACAAGTACTGTCTTCTGCTTCCTGAACTCCAGGCCCATCACATTCTGAAGATGGCCTTGGGAAGGAGAGGCAAGGTGTAAAGCCCCACAGGAGTTGGCACAGCACATCCCACGACGTTCCGCCTTCTTGACCAGGTTCACCAGTCAGGAGCACCTTTTGTTCTGGACCTCCGTCACATGTCCCTTTCAGCTTTGAAAGTTCCCATGCCTTGTGTTGAGTTACTTGGACTTGTTTACTTTTGACATTTACTATGAGTAAGGTCTCTTTTACATCCTATTTCCAGGCTGTTTATCAGGACTTACAGGAATCCTTTCAGTTACTCAGCCATTTACCATCCTGAGCTCTTAGAAAGGATGGCCCTGGGAGTGAGCTCCATGATACCAGAGGCACATGAGGATCAGCAACACTGATGAACAGGGTCAGTCCTGCATCGGAGGGGGCCCGGGGCAGAGCAAAGAAGGTGGGCATGGGTGCTGCTGAGGGCAGACCACCGGGAGAGCCACCCAGGCCTCAGCCAAATGGGAGTGCTCCAAGCAATGAGGGCAATCTTGCCACCAGAGAGAGGGCCTCTGAGGAGCTGGGACCAGGGGGAGAGGGTGCCATGGAGAACTGGGGAAGGTGGTTGGCTCCCATCAGCTGTGCTTCTCCAGGATGCCGGCATCACGCTGGGTGAGTCTAGGGTTCTCCTTCCACTCATTAAACTCACTCTATGGTGGGGGAGGGCACGGAATGAAGCTTGGCAAGGACACGTGACTTGGTCATGACTCCACAAGCTGAAGCAGATGGCAGGTTTGGTTTCAAAGCTGGCCTGTCCTAACTGCAAAGCCTTTACACACACACACACACATACCCCACACACACATACACTACACACACACCACATACACCACACATCACACACACCACATACACCCACACCTCATATACACACACACCACACATACACCACACACACTACACATATACCATACGTCACATACTACACACACACCACACATATCAAACACACACACATCGTGCACACATAAACACACACCATACACATACACACACACAAACCACTACATATACATACACACCACACACATCACACACACACTACACACATCACACACACCACAAACACTACACACACACCCCACACACTACACATACCACATACACCATACACACACCCATAAACACACACCATACACATACACACACAAGCCACATGCATACACACACATCACACACAAACTACACACATAAACACACAGACCACGCACACCATACACACACCACACACATAAACACACATCAAACCACACACATATGCACATACAAACCACACACATACACACATATGCACACACAAACCACACACACACACAAACCACACACAAACACACACGAAACACACGCACACAGATCACACACATACACACACAAACTACACATATGAACAGACCACACACCATACATGCATCAAACACACATAAACACACATCACACACTACACAAACCACACACATACACAATACAAATCACACACAAACCACATACATACCCAAAAACCACACACTACACAAACCACACACACACACACACACACCTGCTCCAGGGAGGGCCTGGGGGCCTGGCCAGCGGGTGGAGCTAGTCTCCCTCCTGTAGTTGAGGCTTTTCCACTTCTCCCTGGAGGGCTGTACCCCGTCCAAGGACAGGGGATTTAGATTTGCCGGATGGAGGCTGTCATGGTTTGAATTATGTCCCCCAAAAATGTGTTATCAATGTGCCTAGGCCATGATTCCCAGTATTGTGAGGTTGTCCTCCATTTTGTGACTGTAATTTTACATTAAAGAGGATTGGGGTGAGATTATAACATCCTTACCCAGGTCACATCCCTGACCCAATGTAAAGGGCGTTTCCCTGGGGTGTGGCCCGCATCACTTTTTATCTCTCAAGAGACGAAAGGAAAAGGAAGTGAGCAAAGAGACAGGGGGACCTCATACCACCAAGAAAGCAGTGCTGGGAGCAGAGTGTGTCCTTTGGACCTGAGGCTCCTGCGCAGAGAAGCTCCCAGACCAGGGGAAGACTGATGACATGGACCTTCCTCTAGAGCCGACAGAGACAGAAAGCCTTCCCCTGGAGGCGACGCCCTGAATTTGGACTTGTAACCTACTAGGTGTGAGAGGATAAATTTTTCTTTGTTGAAGCCATGACTTGTGGTATTTCTGTTACAGCAGCACTAGATGACTAAGAAAGACAGAAGCATTAACCCAGCACACAGGGGAGGTGAGGAACGGGACATGTGCTTGATGTTCTGGTACAGCTCCCGCGACCACCACACACCAGAGCGGCGGTCACGCCTTCCTCTTGGACCAGACGCCAGAGTCATTAATTGGAGCACCCCAAGCCCTTCCTCACACTAACCAGATGTCCCTGAGCTTGGCTCCTTCTAGACCACTGTCTCCCCGAGGCGCAGACAGGGCTGTTGGCTTTTTCTCTCGATACCCGGCACAGGGCCAACACCTCATCTGTAAGCTCAGTCAGTCTGTTCTGCAGCTGTTGGGTGCCATCAGGTCGATTCTGACTCACAGTGACCCTGTATGACTGACGGAGAACTGCTCCATAGAATGTCCTGTGCTGGAATCTTTAGGGAGCAGATCGCCAGGTCTTTTCTTCCTCAGAGCGACTGGTGGGTTTGAATCACCGACCTTTCTGTTAGCAGCGAGCACTTAACCATTGTGCCACCAGGGCTCCTTCACTCTATCCTGGTTCCACCTCAAATTTACTGAAACATTCCAGAAATTTTAACATTTCAGAGTTTAAACACCTGCACACGGCAAGCTGCCCATCAGACTGAGCGTGGTACAAACACCTTTGTTAGCCTGCTGTCTGGGTGGGGGAGGGGCTGCCGTCACTGACAGGGCGTGGGTGCCCCCGCCCCACCCAGGCTCTGGGGACCACGCACACTGGGTTCCACGGACGTGTCCCCTCATCACGCCATGAGCCCTGACTCTTATGCATTGGAGAACAATGTGCCCCACATTTGATCATAACACCCCGAGTTCCATGAAAACACAGTTACAGAAAGCGACCACAGACGACAGGAAACAGGTGCTCCAGGCGAGTCCTTCCCTGGGAGGTACAGCTATCCTGGCCACCCTCGAGTGCCTGAGCGCCTCTATCCATCCCTGCTGGATTGCTCCGACTCTCCTGCCCTTGTCATTCTGGAAAGCAGCCCCAGACACCGGCCCAAACAGAGGGGACATCAACAGCTCGCCCCTCTCTGCCCAACCACATTACAGCCCCGCGCTAAGAGCTGCAGGGGACCCCCTTCCCCAGGAAGTGGCAACCAAGGCCACCCAGCCGCGCTCCAACTTCCAAGAGCCCAGCAGTCAGGGCTCGACCCCGCTGAAGAGATACGGAGGAGGCTTCAGTCTCACTGCAGGCCCTGGGACGGCCGGCACGCCTCGGGCTGGCAAAGCAGGCTCCTCCTTGTCAGTGGCTTGTCAGCTGCTGGTGCGTCTGCCGTCCTGGAGTAGCTCCCCGCCGGGGACGGGGCAGCCAGGATAAAACCCCGGCGGCTACTCGACTTAGGGTTCCAGGCCTAACCCCCACTTCCTATGTCCCAATGCTAGGCCTCAGGCTGGTCTCTGCCTGCTTGATAGGGGTCAACAAATGAGAGAACCGTCATAAGAGATTCCTCCGTGTGCAGGAGTGACATCCCGTCCCCACACAGCCCTTCCCAAGCACTTCTCCATCTCCCCTACTAGAGAGGTGCAACCTTAGAGTCGAGGCCCCTGGGTGGTGCAAATGGTTTGCACTTGACCACTAACCTAAAAGTTGGCGGTTCAAACCCACCCAATGGTGCCACGGAAGAAAGGCCTGGCAATCTGCTTCCATAAAGATGACAGCCAAGAAAACCCTATGGAGGAGTCCTATTCTGTAACACATGGGGTCACCATTGAGTTGGGACTGACCCGACGGTAAAGGGGTTTATATCTTCTTTTGGGGCCAGTGGTGGTTCAGTGGTAGAATTCTCGCCTTCCATGCAGGAGACCCAGGTTCGATTCCCGGCCAGTGCACCTCAAGCGCAGCCACCACCCATCTGTCAGTGGAGACTTGCGCGTGCTATGATGCTAAACAGGTTTCAGCAGAGCTTCCAGGATAAGATGGACTAGGAAGAAAGGGGTGGTGATCTGTTTCCATAAAGATGACAGCCACTGAAACCCCTCTGGAGCAGGTCTACTGTGTAACACATGGGGTCGCCATGAGTCAGAATCAACTGCATGGTAATGGGTCCAGTTTGGGTTTTACAGGAGACTCAGATGCCTCTAATCCTCACCACTTCGCGTAGCAGGTGTTTTTGGCGCCACGTTACAGATGTAGAAATGGACTCTGAGGGCCCAGGACCTAGACCCACGGCCACAGCCACAGTGAATGAGACAGCCAAGACCGAAAGCCCATCCATCCGTCCTGCATCCTACGCCCGGTTCTCCCCTACATGGCCTCTCGGGCCTGGTACCAGCCTGGACACCTGCACAGCCAAAGACCCACCCTCCCTTCACCCCAAAATACTGGCAGGGCTGGCATGCCTCGGGGTCCCCCCCCACATCCCCCCAGGGCTGAATCGGGGGGAGCTTTATCGGTGAAAAGTAGAGAGGGGCTCTGCCCCACGATCATGGTCACCCTACAGGAACCCAGGGAAGGTGACATTGGAGGCCTCGAGAAGCTCAGGAACTACAGTTTCGTGCTCTGGAAGCAGCTGAGCTGAGATGCAAACCCGGGTGAGCCTGACTTCAAAGCCTCGATCTTTCCAGAATGCCACAGTGTCTCAAGGAAGCCGGACTGCTTGGGAGAACGGCTGTCACCACACGGGGGCCCTCGCACCTCCTCCTTCCCCGTCCCCTTCCCCAGCCTCTGCTCACACTGGCCGCTGGGTGGCACTGGTGAACAGGAGCTCGCGTTAACAAAGACACAGATGTAAAGGGGACGTGCTCATAATGACCGGGATTACCATCTTCTCTGGAAGGACAGGGTCGGGACGCCACCCTCCCCTCCTCTTTACCAGGGGCTGAGCCCAACTTCCAGCCTGTTCTTATCAACAATGACAGAGTCTCCGCTGTACCTGTCCCAATGGGGCAGGCTGATGAATCCACAGGGTGGGGACAAAGTCAACACCTGGCATGTGGGACTGCCTCCCTGGGTGGAAATAGAGCACCCAGGTTTCCCTCTAAATGCCCAATGTCAGTGCTCGGTTAACCCACGTCCACAGCCCTGCTCCAATCCCACCCTCCGCTCCCTCTCCCACACTTCATCGCTGGGACTCTTCTGTCCCCTGTGGAACCCAGATCCACACCCCAGTCCAATCCTGCCCTCCATCCCTCCCCCTCTGCCTAACTCTGTTCCTTCCACCTTCATTCAACCTGTTCCAACTCCCTACAGCCCCCACCTCTCTTCTCCTCCCCTTCCCCCCAGGCCAGGTGGGGCCCTGCCTCATCTCAGTACTTCCAGAAAGGCTCAGACCGCTGCTCTGCTAACTGCTGTTTCGCACACGCTCCCAGAGGGCTCCGAGCAGGGAATAGGGCCTTTGCGGGCCCATCTCTAGCCAGGTGCCTGCACACAGTAGGCCCTCAGCAAACGTTTCCCGAACGAGTAAATGCTTTCCCAGCACAGAGAGGACGGTGAAGGTAGCAGCTGACACGAGGTGGTGGAGCTGGTTCCACCGATTCAGCCACGCTGCAGCCCCCACGGAGGACCCGCCCACCCCCGGGCTTGGGAGGGTGTGCAGGCCCGGCGTGGCTCTTCCTCTTTGGGCCTGGTGGCCGTGCGTGAGTTAGAAGTCAAGTCACGACAACAGCCCGTCTTCCAGAAACGTCAAACCCAGACACCAGCAAAGGCCTGGGAGCAAGAGAGCTAGCTTCCCACGACAAACGTCCACCCGGCCTCAAACTGGGGACCGGAACCTGGCTCAGAGCAGCCCCATCACTGCCCATGGGGCGCTGTGTAACCTGCGGGCCATTTGGAACGCCACCCGCTGTAGATCTGGCTCTCAAGGGGCTTTTCCCTCAGCCAGGCCCGGAAGGAAGTGAGGGGTTGGGTTTTCAAGCAGACAGAGCACTCGTCAGAGGAACAAGCAGGACCCGGGGAGCAGACAGGCCAGTGGTGAGCACCCCCAAAGCTGGACAGGAAACAAAGGCCGCAGGGGGAAAAGGGGACATCTGAGCGTCTCCCACTCTGCCATTCGGCACTTGAGGCCAGACAAGAGCCACGAGCCAGGGCAGCCACCCCTTGACTGAGCAGGGACACCAGAGGGCAGAGTCAGCCGGGCATCCCATCAAAGGTGGACACTGACCTTCAGCAGGAGGGAGCCGAAACAAGAGCCCACCAACAGGCCCCAGGTCAAGAGGCACATGAGGTCTCAGAGACGCACTGCTGGGTGAACGGAGCTGCATGCTCGCTTGAGACCCTGGAGGTGTGGTCACCTAGGTGCGTGCTCGCTGGAGACCTTGGAGGTGTGGTCACCTAGGTGCGTGCTCGCTGGAGACTTTGGAGGTGTGGATGCCTAGCTGTGTGCTCGCTGCAGACCTTGGAGGTGTGGTCACCTAGCTGTGTGCTCACTCGGAGCACTTCCAGGGGAACCTTTTGTGACGGGGGAGTGGGGTCACAAGCCACACCCCCGAGATGGGAGCCACCACATAGCTTTTCCTGCATGAACAACTGCAGCAGCACTAAAGGGAGCGTCTGAGACTCGCTGAGTTAAATGAGGGGCGGGAGCTGCAGCAAGAACTGTGCCCGTGGGTTCCCCTGAGGAAGTCTCCTGGGCACCCCACAGACACCCCAGTGGCCTGGGGAGGGTTAGCTTACAATGATGTACAGTCACACCGCCCCAAGTTTAGGGCATGGAAACTTCCGGGCTGTGTTCACACAGGTAGAACAGAATCTGCCTTCCAGGCGGGGTTCCCTAATAGCGATGCCCCAACAAGTCAGGAGGGCTCCCTGGCTCACGGCTATCACGGAGCCATCGCTGCCTGCTCATCCAAGGAGACAGTGCGCACTCTGACCCCTGCTTCTTACAGCTGAGGAAACTGAGGCCCAGCTTCTGCACCGGGGACAGGGCTGGATCCAGACCAAGCAGGTCAGAGTGGAGCCTGCTGACCTTGGGCTCAGTCTCAGGCACCACCTGGGCTTTCTGAGACAATCCTGCTGGCGTTCAGGGGTCTGAGGGCCAGGGGTAAGCTATTCCTCAAATTTCTTGAGCCCCTAGTGGGAGGTGTCACCAGGAAGGCCGCACAGACAGACAGGTGCGGGGCCGAGGGACTTACGTGTCTGCAGACCGGCGGTAGTTCTCCGGGCAGTCAAAGGACAAGCAGCGGAATCCACCCTGGATGTTGAAGCAGGTCTCGTTGATGGAGCAGTTGTGAATGCCGGTTACACACTCGTCAATGTCTGTGAAAAACCCAAAAGCAGCGAGGTGAAGGCCGAGGCCATGGAAGCTTCCTGATGGCAGATGGAGGCATCAAGACCTCCACCAACCAGGGTCAGACAGGGGAGTCCTGTCACTCCTGCCCCCCAGTGGCCACTCCTTGGAGCAGCACCCTGCCCAGCTCTTCTGTTTAAGGACATTTATATTTATGGAATATTCTCTTATTATTCACAGTCCCTCGGATGAGTCTGACAATGACCGCAGCGAACACTCAGTGCTTAGAGGGAATTCTCACAATTCATGAGGTCAGCGCTATCATCACCCTCAATTTAGGAGGCGTCCAGACAGGCTGAAGACTTGCCAGAGGCCATGTATTTTGTAAGTGGAAGAGCCAAGCTCAGAACCTAGGCAGGCTGGCACCAGGGTGTGTGCCTGCACTACCTGGCCCCTCTCCCGTGGCCCCTGAGGCATGTCACCCCGACCTGGGAGGGACCGGGCAGAAGCTAGCAGCCCACATTGCAGGTGAGAAAACAGAGGCTGAAAGGGGTTATATGTGTTGACCAGTGTCCCCAGGGGAGATGACCAGGCATAAAGTGAGGACCCTGGAGATGGGGAGTCATCCCCCTTCTCACAGACACCCCAGAGCAGCCGGACTGCTAATTCTCCAAGGTCATAAGTAACACCCCCTGGTCTCCAAGGCCACAGCTGAGGAATGTCTTTTTTCTGTGTCTGGGCAGACGCAGACCTGAGGCTGTGGGAAGGAAGCTGGGCCAGAAGGAGGAAAGGCATTTGCTCCCTCAGAAGCAGGAAAACACGGCAACTCCCACCCAGAGGCCTAGAGGAGTACGTGTCCGGGCCCTGCAAACACCCCGCCCCTTGCCTGCCTTTGACAGAAGCCACCCTCTTCATGACCCACATCTGCAGAACGCGGGCGTGTCGGAGGTCCTGGACTGACACCCTGTGGGAGGCTCATGAGGAAGGGGCTGGATGACTCCAAGCCCTGTGACAGATTCCGTTTCCGGGATTCCAGAATCATCCGTTCATTCATAATATCTTAGTTATCAAGCAGACAGTTATAGGACACACGGTGAGCCCGGAGTGTCCTTTAGAAGTGGGCACCAAGCACAGGATGGACGCCCCTGGCCCTCCCTCATTAGTCCATGTGGGAGCTGACCCCCGGCCTGGCCGGACCCTCACAGCTGTTACTGCCCATAAACACAGGGTCCGAGCTCAATGTTCTCACAAACCTGTGGGCCACACCCATCCCCTCGCCTGATTATGTGGTTAGCCCCTCAGGACAGCAGCCTCCACCATCTATCTGGCTCACTGCTTTGCCCTTAACGCCAGGCCCAGGGCCTGACCCACAGCCAGGGTTTGTGGAATGACCGGGAGAGCAGGCAAGAGGCTGTGGAAGGGGGTGTCCGGGTACCGATTTCTAGTGAAGCCTCCTGCTTCCTCCTTGGCGGGCATCTTCCTAAAGGATGTCAGCCCCGTCCTGGCCTCCAGGTCTGCTGGTGGGGCCCCCCTGACTGCATCCTCACCGGCGTGGCCCCTGGGTCAGGGGAGCATACTCCCAGCTGGGGGTGGCCTGGCCTTAACCCCCCACCCCCACTGCAGAGCCCCCAAGCACGGCCTGAGTGACCCGAGTACCACCATGCTCACCCTGGCAATTGCGGCCGTTGGGGGCCAGCCTGTAGCCGGAGGAGGGGCAGCTGCACTGGAAGCTTCCGGGGATGTTGATGCAGCGGTAGGAGCAGATGTGGCCCCCGGTGGGCAGGGCACACTCGTCGATGTCTGCAACGGCAAAGCCCACCCTCATCATCCCGTGTCCGGGCACCTGGCCATGGGCCCTGCCAGTGGTGGGGCGGGCAGCACAGGGCAAGCTGGACACAGGAGGCCTGAAAGTGCTGGAGCTGGGGGGTGGCGTCAGACACCACTGCGTCAGAAGGGTAACCGAGGCCCAGAGAGGGTAGGACTAGACTAGGGTCAGACTCAAGCTCATTGTGTGAAGTGTGCTTGTGGCGGGGACCGCAGGGAGGGGGGATGGGGCAGCCGAGCAGAGTGGCTAAGCTGAAGGACTTCAGAATGACACACAGTACAGACGCCCTAGCGCTAACTGTTGTAAATCTGCTGATAAAAAAACTCACCCACTTAAGTCAATCACAAAAGGACATACACTGGATTATATGACCCCATGTATATGAAATATCTACAGTAGGCAAATGCTCAGTGGTCAGCAGAGGTGGAAGGGAGAGGGAGAGGGGAGTCATTACTTAGGGAGCAGTGAGTACCTGTTAATGGTGATAGGAAATTTGGTGACAGTCACAGAACAAGATTAATGTAATCAGTGTCACTGAATTGTACATGTAAAAACCGTTGAATTGGTGAATGCTGTGTTATATATCTCTTACCACACACACACACACACACACACACACACACACAAATCTTCTAAAACATGACATAAAATAGTACTAATCAAAAGAATGTCTGCTTTGAGCGCTGTGCTCTTTTAAAGTACTATCCACATCAAATACGACAACAGCAACTTGAAAGGTTAGATAAGAACCTCAGCGGGCAGTGAGTTCATGTTAATGGCGGAGGAATAACTCAGAAAAGGAGGGTGAGAATGGCTGCACACCTTGAAGAATGTCATCAGCATTCCTGAACTGCACTTGCAGAAATTGGTGAATGTGTGTGTTCTGTTGTATACATTTTCAACAACAAAAATAAATTATTTTTTAAAAAATAGTACAAATCATCATAATAGCTGCCATTTAAGCACCTACAATGGCTTTTTATTTATTATCTGATTTAATCCTCCAACGACCCAGTGAGTCTGTGTTAAGTCCCCATGTCCGAGAGAAGGAAACAGAGCCCCAGGTCTGGGGAGGAACATCAAAGAGATGTTCAGCCCTTGGTCGCACATCACCACCCAGCCCTGGGATCCGAGCTCCAGAGACCGTCAAGTTAGAAGGGAAACTGAGGCACACCTAAGCACCATCAGTGCTACATGTTTATGAGAGAAAAATTCAGGGAGTGGGCTGCTTCTTTTCAAACCCCACTCAACAATGGGTTCAGTATATCCCAAGAAACTTAGCTGGAGGGAAAAAACAGAACACTTGCTCGCCTAGAAGGGCAGGAAACAGAGGGTCCACCCAGGGGACTCAGTCCAAAGAAGTTCCAGCAAACGCTTTCCCACGGACACTGAGATGAGGAGAGACCATGTGGAGAGCAAGGCCCAGAGGTGAGCATTCCCTCGGCCCTCAGGGGGCACCCTCACCTTCACAGGTGACCCCGTCCACGTCACTGAGCTGGTAGCCCCGTCGGCAATAACACTGGTAGGAGCCGTAGACATTGGCGCACTCCTGGCTACAGGGGCTGCTGGTGCACTCGTTCACGTCTGAAAGAGAGGGGTCCCCCAAGGTCACCACTCAGAGCCACGGCCCACATCCCAGCCTCCACAGCAGCCCCGAACACTCCTGCTAGCAGGGCAGGAACAGGGTGCCCCTGTTATGGACTGAGTGGTGTCCTCCCAAAATATGTGTAGGAATCCTGATCCCTATACCTGTGGCTGCAATCCCATTTGGGAACAGGGTTTGCCTTGTTATTTGAATGAGGTCATGTCTGTGCAGGATGGTCCTAATCACATTTGAGATATAAAAGGAGCAGATTAGGAGCAAAGACAAGCAAACACAAATGAGGGAGGGACAGACGCCACATGGAGATCGCCAAGGACACCAGCGTTAGAGAAGCTGACACAAGGATTTTCCCCTAAAGTGGACAGAGAGCCTTCCCCTAGAACCAGCACCCTGAATTTGGCCCTCTAGCCTCCATAACTGTGAAATAAACTTCTGTTCATTCAAGCCACCCAACTGTGTCTCAAGGCCCCCTCTATCTCCCTCAGGTTAACACACACCATACACGGAGAGGTACAGGGGTGGGCACCTGGCCAAGGTGACCCTGAGGTGACCTGACCCCATGCCCAGTGAGCATGGAATGTCTCCATCCCCACCACTGCCCACTTCAAGCAGCGCCATCTCCCACCAAGACGACAGTCACGGCCTCTAGTCTGGGCTCCCTCTGATCCCCAGGTCAGCTCTGGTTCTCAGCAGAAATCAGATCCTATCCTTCCCGCTCCACCTTCCACACAGCGTCCTCAGCAGAAGACAGCACACAAGGGGGCCCTTCATGACCGGGCTGGCACACCAGTACTCCTAATTCTCCAATGCTCTGAGCCAGGCTCACCTCTTCCCATGCCTAGAAGGGGCCCTTCATGACCTGGCTGGTACACCAATACTCCTAATTCTCCAATGCTCTGAGCCAGGCTCATCAATTCCCATGCCTAGAACAGGGGTCGGCAAACTACGGCCCATGCAGGGGCCAAATCTGGCCCACCCCCTGTTTTTGTAAATACATTTTATTGCAACACAGCCGTGCTCATTCATTTACTCATCGTCCATGGCTGTTTTTGCACGACAACGGCTAAGCTGAATAATTCCATCAGAGATTACATGCGACCAGCGAAGCCTAGAATACTTACTTTGTGGCTTTTAGAGAAAAAATTCGCTGGTCCCTGGCCTAGATCTCCCTTCTCACTTTTATGTCCTGCTCATTCTTAGCAGGACAGGAGGGGTGAGCAGCCAGGAACATCTGCCAGCCTCTCACCAGCACTGCTTTCCTTCAGCCTCCCCCCAATGCCCGGACTGGCCTCCACCTGCTCACCTCTGCCCAATGCTGTCTCTCATCACAGTTGAGAAACACCTCCCGAAAGCAGGAACTCTCTTCTTGCTACACAGCCAAGGCAGGCACTTAACAAATGCTTATTGGAGTGACACAGCCAGGCTGGCCAGGCCCCTGGTTTTGTGCCCACAATGTTTTCGCTAACAAGGACAGGTAAGAATGCCTTCTTTTTGGTCATGTACAAGGGTCCAGCTACAGCACCAGCCAAGGATGGTAACAGCAATGATAATGGCAGCTTCTGTATTGTTGGCACAGCCTGTGCAGCCCGGCACCATGATAAGCTCTTCTCATTGTGTTCCACTACCCTCAGTTTAGAGATGGGCACACTGAGGCCTGGAAGTGTTGAGTTACCTCTTCAAGACCACAGAGCTAGAAAAGAGCTGAGCTGGGATTTGGATCCCGGCCCGTGAGTCCCCAAGTGTGAATCTGTCCCTCCCACTAGACACAGGGTGGGTTCAGTTCTTGAGGGCAAATTCCAGAATCCTGGGGAGCCTAGGGCCCAGGCACCCATCCTAGTGCCCGCTCTCAGCGTGAGAATTCCACACACTGCAGCACATCCTGGCACATCTCATGTTAGTGATCTCACCAGCAAGGCCTCCTTCTTAGTCCAGAACTTCAGGATCAGCCATGTTTTGGGCCTGGCCACCACACTGCCCAGGATAGAAATGGTGGGTGGCCTGAGGGACTGCCAGAGGCCAGTTAAAGCTCTCAGTTCTGCTGAACACAGAACCTAATCCCCGGTAAGACGGGATATCCATTAAGTACCTACTACAGACCAGGCCTTGGGCTGGACACGCCACCCCATTGCCTTTTCCTGGCCCCGTCGGCCCGAGGAGGCTGATGCTATCCACCTGTTTATCCCTGAGGGGACTCCCTGGTGGTGTGAACAGTTAACGTGCATGGCTACTAACCAAAAGATTGGTAGTTTGAGTCCACTCAGAGGCACCTTGGAAGAAATACCTGGTGATCTACTTCCGAAAAACCAGCCATTGAGAAGCCCATGGAACACAGTTCTACTCTGACCCACACAAGGTCTCCGTGAGTTGGAGTTGACTTGGCAGCAACTGGTAAACCCTGGGAGGACACTGAGGCAGGTGGGGTCAGCCACTCCCCAAAGTCACTTAAGTAAGTGCTGTTTCTTATGCCTCCAAACTCATGCTCTTAACCAGACCCCTCACGGCCTCTCGATTAGCTCGTTAATCCCCTCTCGCCTTGGAAGGTGGATTTTATCAGCCCCCGGCCCAGGGGTCGGCCAGCAGTCATCTTCAGCATGCATTTTTTATAGGTGTTTTCCTGCTGACATGTCATTTTAATATGAGCTTGGGAAGCAGAAGAAGCCCCTGGGTGGCAAAAACGGTTAACGTGCCCGCTGCTAAACCAAAAGGTTAGAGGTTCCAGTCCACCCGAGGCACCTTAGAAGAAAGACCTAGAGATCTACTTCTGAAAAATGAGCCACTGACAACCCTGTGGCGCACAGTTCACTCGGACACACGTGGCGTTGCGTTGCCATAGGTCAAGTCCACTGGCCAGCAACTGGTTTTTTGGGTTTTGGGAAACAAAGGCACGTCAGTCAGACCCTGGTGTCTAGGAAGAACGGTGGCTTCCCCAGGGAGAAGACGGCTTGGTGGAGTCGAGGTGTGAAAGGGGTTACTGACCGCCCAGCCCACCCCAGCCCCACCCTCACCTTCAAAGGACTGGCTTCGCCCCCAGGGCCACCCCAGGCCGAGAACCTGCCCCATCACACAACAGGCCTGCCCAAGCCCCACCTCGGCCCGCCCTCACCTCTGCAAGACCACCCTGCTCCGGCCCCGCCCTCACCTCTGCAAGACCGCCCTGCTCCGACCCCGCCCTCAACTCAGCAGGACAGGCCCTGCCGCAGCCCTGCTCCGGCCCCGCCCTCACCTCAGCAGGAGAGGCTCCGCCCCAGCCCTGCTCCGGCCCCGCCTTCATCTAGCAAGACAGGCCACGCCCCAGACCTGCTCCGGCCCCGCCCTCACCTCAGCAGGACAAGCCCTGCCCCAGCCCTGCCCCAGCCTGGTCCTCACCCTCACAGGACCACCTGCCCCAATCCCGCACTCACCTCCAAAGGACCGCCCGCCCCGGCCCCGCCTTCACTTCCGCAGGACCGCCCACCCCGGCCCCGCCCTC
>NW_004444005.1:7502520-7541548 GCF_000243295.1 Trichechus manatus latirostris | reverse complement strand
CCCCGCCCTCAACTCAGCAGGACAGGCCCTGCCCCAGCCCTGCTCCGGCCCCGCCCTCACCTCAGCAGGACAGGCTCCGCCCCAGCCCTGCTCCGGCCCCGCCTTCATCTAGCAAGACAGGCCACGCCCCAGCCCTGCTCCGGCCCCGCCCTCACCTCAGCAGGATAGGCCCCGCCCCCAGCTCAGCAGGACAAGCCCTGCCCCAGCCCTGCCCCAGCCTGGTCCTCACCCTCACAGGACCACCTGCCCCAGCCCGGCCCTCACCTCCAAAGGACCGCCTGCCCCGGCCCCGCCTTCACTTCCGCAGGACCGCCCACCCCGGCCCCGCCCTCACCTTCACAGGACCGCCCTCCCCGCCACAGGACCGCCCTCACCTCCACAGGACCGCCCTCACCTCCGCCAGGACCGCCCTCCCCGGCCCCGCCCTCACCTCCGCAGGACCGCCCTCCCCGCCTGCCCTCACCTCCGCAGGATAGCCCTCCCCGCCTGCCCTCACCTTCGCAGGACCGGCCATCAGCCGACAGCCGGAAGCCCAGGGTGCAGCTGCAGTAGTAGGAGCCAGGTGTGTTCTCGCACTTGTGGCCACACAGGCGGCCGGGGTAGCGCCGGCACTCATTGATGTCTGCAAGCAGAGGAGGAGGCGACTCAGGGGCGACGTCCCACCGCAGCAGCCCCCTGTGCCCTGGCTAGTCTGCCCAGTGTCTGTGGCCGCAGCTCCAGACCTCCCCCACCTCTTCGGCCTCACGGCTCAGGCAGAAGTACAAGTGACTCGCCCCAAAGCTCAGCAAGCAGCTTGGGGGGCGGGGTGGGGGGGCGCAGACCACACCCGGTCTGCCGGCCTGCCCACCAGGCAAGGCCTTACACCTTCCCGAGGACCCTTGGACATGTGCCCGCCCAGTGCCCGGCCTGGCCCGGAGGAGGGTCTGCCAGGATCTGACAAAGGGGTGAGGTGGAGACACCAGCCTCCCCTGGGGGAATCCTTGTTTGGGGTGACGGGCCTAGCCCAGCAGGGTGCCCCTCCTGGTGGCTCTCGTTGCCCTAGGCTGACAGCACAGCTTGGCCATGCGGCCCTGCAAGTAGGCAGTGAATGTCTGGGAAACCATGAACATTGGGGACATTTGGAGCAGCTGCTCCACAGGTGGGGCGGGTGTGGCCACATGGCTGGCAGCGGCAGGACTATACAGCGTGGGTCTCCTGACTCAGGGTCTTTTCTCTGGGAGCTGCCTGGACTTGGGGTTTTCTGAGGTGAGCAGAGAACAATGATGGACCCAAAGTTTAAGGCCACTCCACCCCGGTGCCAGGGGCTGGGGTCTCTTTGGTGCCCCCCTGGCCAGGACACCAGGCCCTAAGGAGGCCTGCAGGGACACCCATGTACCGGCCAGGTTCCCCAGGCCCTAAGGAGGCCTGCAGGGCACCCACGAACCAGCAGGGACACCCACGTACTCGGCAGGGACACCCACACACCAGCAGGGACACCCACATATTGGCAGGGACACCCTAGGCCCCAAGGACGCCTGCAGGACACCCACGTACTCAGCAGGTGTGGGGATATATGCCATTTAAACATGGCTGCACTATTGACAACTGCAGCCCCCACAGGCCTCTGCTGCACAGCATGTTGAGACTTGTCTCCAACATGTCGAGACTTGTCCGATGTGTTCTCCCAAACCCTATTGTCCCTTTACTGATTGACTTGTTTACCTGAATTCCTTCTTCCTTGCCACTCAAAGCCCATTGTTTCATTAATTGCCTTATTGATTGCTGTATTGACTATAAAATAAACTCCTGGGACTGAAGTGGGGGTCGACTCCTCAGAGTGACCCTCCTGGCCCCACTTCTCTGTAAGAGTTGTGCCGTTGGTTACTGTCTTCGCCGTCCCGATTACCGAAGCCGCTGCGACAAGCAGGTACACCCATGTACTGGTGGGGACACCCATGTACTGGTGGGGACACCCATGTACCAGCAGGGACACCCACATACTGGCAGGGATGCCCCAAAACCAGCAGGGACACCCACGTACTGGCAGGAACACCCTAGGCCCCAAGGAGGCCTACAGGACACCCACGTACTCGGCAGGTACGCCCACATACTCGGCAGGTACACCCACCTACCAGCAGAGACACCCACGTACTGGCAGGGACACCCTAGGCCCCAAGGAGGCCTGCAGGACACCCACGTACTCGGCAGGTATACCCATGTACTGGCGGGGACACCCATGTACCAGCAGGGACACCCACATACTGGCAGGGATGCCCCAAAACCAGCAGGGACACCCATGTACTGGCAGGGACACCCTAGGCCCCAAGGAGGCCTGCAGGATACCCACGTACTCGGCAGGGACACCCACATATTGGCAGGGACACCCTAGGCCCCAAGGAGGCCTGCAGGACGCCCATGTACTGGCAGGGACACCCATGTACTGGCAGGGACACTCTAGGCCCCAAGGAGGCCTGCAGGATGCCCACGTACCAACACATGTCCTGCTGATGCCATCGAAATAGTAACCAGCCTTGCATTCGCAGCGGAAACTTCCAGGGGAGTTCACACAGAGATGCCCTGGCCCACAGGGCTCTGAGGGCGATGAACACTCGTCTATATCTGACAAAGAAGAAAGAAAGACATATAAAGACCGTGAGGCAAGAAAGGAGCAAACTAGAGTGTTCATCCACAAAGCAGTTCCGTCTTGTTCTTTAACACGGATTTCGTGGAGCACCTACTGTGTCCAGGCCCCATGCTGGGGAGACAGAGCTGAAGGGACGCAGCCCCTACCCCCGGGGACGCCTGCTCTGACCACTCAGCGGTGACTCTAGCTAAGGGGACAGGCACTGAGAACATGCTCAGGGAGTTACAGGGTGGAGGGAACTCTTAGGCTGGCAGGGACCCAGGCAGGCTGGGCGGAGGAGGATGTCTTGGCCCTGGACCCCAAGATGGGAGCAGGTGGGGGCAGGTTCTAGGCAGAGAGAATAATGTAAGAGAAAAATGCCACACAGACGAATGGAGGGGCTTGTTTGGGGAGTTGTTGTTGGGTGCTGTGGAGTCAATTTCGACTGATGGGTGACCTCATGTGACAGAGAAGAACTGCCCCATAGCGTTTGCTAGGCTTCCTAAGTGAAGAATATTGAATATCCCATGGACGGCCAGAAGAATGAACAAATCTGTCTTGGAAGAAGTACAGCCAGAGTGCTCCTTAGAAGCAAGGTGGAGAGACTTGGTCTCACATACTTTGGAGATGTTATCAGGAGGGACAAGTCCCTAGAGAAGGACATCATGCTTGGTAAAGTAGAGGGTCAGTGAAAAAGAGGAAGACCCTCAACGAGATGGACTGACGCAGTGGCTGCAAAAATGGGCTCGAGCATAACAATGATTGTGAAGATGGTGCAGGACCGGGCAGTGTTTCGTTCTGTTGTACACGGGGTCGCTATTGAGTAGGAACCAGCTTGATGGCACCTAACAACAACAAATGTGAGAAGTTTGGATTACAAGGTTTGTGCAGCTGGAGCCAGCCTGGAAGGACTATACTGTGAGAGGTGTCTGTGCTCTGCTCTGCCAGCAATGGGCAGCCACGAGGGCTGCGAGCAGGGAGGGCTGCAAGCAGGGCGGGGACAGGAGCTTTCGGTTCCAGGCCTCACTGGGTCTGGAGGGCAGTAGGCTGGGGGCCGTGGAGGGGCTGAGGTTCTACTGCAACAGTCCAGGCAGGAGACGAGAAAGGCCTATGTTTGGGGATTGGCAGCGAGCTGGACGGGCAAGTGGGGATGGCTTCGCTTTGTGGCTCTCCTCTCCTCTTCCAGAGAAGGGGGTGCGTGCTGGGAGCAGAGAGAAACGTCAGTTCCAGAGTCTTAAACAATACCTACCGACACATCGGTTGCCCTCCTCGTTGAGGTGGTAGCCACGGCCACAGTTGGGCACGTTCTTCTGGCACGTGTAGGAGCCCTCTGTATTGATGCACGTCTGCCCCGCAGGGCACGGAGCACTGATACTCAAACACTCATTGATATCTGCAGTGGGGAGAGACGGGACACCGCGGTCAATTGTGGGGGCTTCCAGAACCCAACAGACAGATCCCCCCTTCTTTGTACGGCCACCAGCGGAGGCACCCCTGGGCCACACGGCAGCCTCCCGCTGGCCTCCTGGGTGTCACCGGCGCGCACTGCCAGATGTCTTCCTTAGACACCACCTCCCTGGTCCTCCACCTGCCCTGAGCCCGAAACACCTCCATTTGTCGCTGCAGCCAATGCAAACCTGCCTGCCTGGCTTTTCGGCCCTTCCGTGGTGACGCAACCAAGTCCCCTCTGAATCCCATCCCCGCCACAAGCCCTGAGGACTCTCAATCGCCACCATCAATTTGACGATTCCTACGCCACCCTGTATTCACGTACTGTGGGTTGAACTGTGTCCCCTGACAAGATACGTTGAGATCCTAACCCCTGCACCTGTGAACTTGACCTTGTTTGGAAATAGGGTCTTTGCAGATGTTATCGGTTTACAGGAGGTCATACTGGAGTACGGGGGTCCCTAACCTATATGAGCGGTGTCCTGAGAATAGAGCAGAAGAGACACAGAGAACGGGAGACAGAGGAAAGACGTTTATGATGCAGCATCAGCAAGCCAAGGATGCCTGGGGCCACCAGAAGCTGGGACAGAGGCATGGAACAGATGCTCCCGCAGAGCCTCAGAAGGAATCAACACTGCTGACACCCTGATCTTGGACTGCCAGCCTCCAGGACTGTGAGAGAACAAATTTCTGTTCTCCTTAACCACCCAGCTTGTGGTCTTTGTTCCGGCAGCTCCAGAAAACCAGTGACCTTACTCCACACTCAGGACCCGGCAGGGAGAAGCTTTGACGTTCTAGCCTTAGGTTTTGTTTGCTTATTTGAAAATAAACAGACAAAGCGTCTTTTTTAAAAAAAAAAAAAAAAAAAAGGAATAAAGCCTGAACTTGGTTGCAAGGGGCATCCGCCTCCACACACAAAAAGGCCAGGGTTAATGGAGACTCTGGGAGCCGGAACTGTGGCTTTCGATGCCAGCGTTGAGGACCCAGAGAAATAATGCAAAGAAACCAAGTGCCACCAGGCTGGGCGCCAGCCAACGGCCTCTCCCACCCGCCCTGGGCCTCTGTGGAGATCCTGCTGCTGCCCCTGATCTCGGGGAGACAGTGAGGGGACTGTCCCTCTTCCTGCTTCTCCTGTGCCTCAGCCCCTACACAAGGTTACACCCTGGAAGGGGCAAAGTCTGGGCGAGGCTGAGACTTGAAAATGCCCCTTCTTTGTGGAAATCAGGGCTGACCTGCCATGAGTTTAGGTTTCCGGCCTCATCCTCGGAGATCCCCCAAGTAGGCTGCAGGTCCGGGCAGGTCCCTCCTCCTCCCCACTCACTGCTCCGTGGCCCCCCGTGCTGAGCAATGACTGCTTGTTGGCAGGGAGCTGACCAGGAGGCTGACCAGGGGTCACCTGGTGGCCAAGCTGAGACCCCCACCATTCAAATGCCTCCCTGCCCAGGATGAAATGAAGCTGTAAGGGACTAAGACTGGGCTTGAGTTCAGATGAGGTCCCTGTCCTAAGGGGCCACTGTTCTACGGGCCTTTAAATAGTTTGGGTTGAATGTACATCAATGTTTACTGCAGTACTTTTCACGATAGCCTGGTGACGCAATGGTAAAGCTCTTGGCTGCTAACCAAAAGGTCGGCATTTCAAACCCCCCAGTCGCTCCACGGGAGAAAAGACCTGCTGATCCGCTCCCGTAAAGATTTCGGCCCAGGAAACCCTGTGGGGCACTTCCACTCTGTCCGACGAGATCGCTATGAGTCAGAATCAATCTGATGGCACAGAACAGCATAGCCATACAATGGAATACAACTCAGCCACAAAGAGGAATGAACTCTTGATAAATACAACATGGACCAACCTTGACAACGCTGAGGGAAAGACGTCAACCACAAAAGCACAAATACTGTGTGCGCTCACTCAGAGGTCAAGAATAGGCAAATGTATAGATACCAAAGTTGTCAGTGGTTACCAGGGCGGGAGGGAGGGGGAAAGGGGGCCCGGTGTTTGGGAACAGTGAGTTTCTGTTTGTGGTGAGGGAAATTGGGCATCAGTTAAGGGTAACGGTTGCACAGAATGATTAATGTGATTTGATATCACTAAGCTGTGTACCTGGAAAAGGCTGAATTGGTCAATGCTGTGTTATATCCATTTTTACAACAACAACAAAAAGAGCAGCTGCTGATGTACAGGCAAACACCTCATGGGAGTTGTTTTCCTGGTTTGGAGATTTAGGGGCATGTTTTCAGGGGACATCCCGGTTGATTGGCCTAATACTGTGCTTGGTGCTTCTGTTCTGTCTCCTACTTCCTTGCGTAGTTCCTGGGGTCTTTAAAGCTTGCTAGCAGCCATCCAAGTTACAACAATTGGTCTCCGTTTGCCGGGAGCAATGGGATAGCCAGGAATTGTTGTTCTATGTAGTGCAGGGGCCTATCAAGGGAAAATAGTGCCTGTGGCAATTAGTTTTAAATTGCTGAATGATCTCTCACACAGTGGAAACAGGGATGGCCAACAGAAACTGCTCATTAGTGCCTCTCCTCAAGCAGCACGTGCCCTACCTGCCATCCCTGGTGCCCTGGAGTCGGTTCTGACTCATAAAGACCCCACAGGACAGAGTAAAAGTGCCCCAGAGGGTTCCCAAGGCTGTAATCTTTCCGGAAGCAGACCACCAGGTCTTTTCTCCCTCGGACCACTGGTGGGTTCAAACTGCCGACCTTTCAGTTAGCAGCCGAGCACTTAACCACTGTACCACCAGGGCTCCCGTGAGAGTCAGGAATAGTTGGGAAAAATGGAATGTGTGGCTAAGTGACTCCATGAACAACTGCCTCCTTTGCCATGAGACCAGAACTAGATGGTGCCTGGCTACCATTACTGAACGTTTTGATCAAAGATTCTATAGCAGAATCCTGATTAAAAGGGGGAAAATGTGGAACAGAATTTCAAATTTTAATAGAATCCAAAACAAAAGCAAACCCGTTGCCGTGGAGTCAATTCTGACTCATACTGACCCTACAGGACAGAATAGAACTGCCCTATAGGGTTTCCAAGGAGCGCCTGGTGGATTCAAACCGCTGACCTTTTGGTTAGCAGGCAAACTCTTAACCACCACGCCACCAGGGTTCTCATAAAATCGGGGGCCATGGAGGCTGGATGGCGCATTCCCCCCTTCCCCGCAACTATTGCCCTGAGATAATCTTTAAACCTTAAACCAAAACTGTCCCCTGAAGTCATCTTTCAACCAAACAGTAGTTTAGCTTAATTAGTAATGGATGTCTGCCTTGAGCATTGTGCTCTTTTAAAGAATTATCTACGTGGGATCAAACTGACAACAGCATCTGGAAAGGTCAGACAGGAAGCTTAGCGGGTGGTGGTGAGTTTCTCTTAACAGTAGTGGAATAATCTGGAAAAGGATGATGAGAGTGGCGCAGCTCGCAGCGATCGATGTGACTGGATTGCACATCTAGAAACTGTTCAACTGGTGTATGTTTTGCTGTATATATTTTCCCAAAAAAAATGAAAAAATATATATATATGTAGGGTAGAAAAAAGACAAACAACTTTCAGGGCTAACTACCATTTCAAATCCAAGAGCAGTATGGATTTATCTAAGGCTGAGGTCTCTCAAATAACAGAGGTTCGCAGCACCTGGCCCACAGCGGTGCTGGCCTTTTAAGAGGTGTCGTCGGATTTGACTCCACGGCAATGGGTTTGTCTGTTGTTTTTTTTTAGGTTCTAACCAGGGCCTGCCTACAACTCGGATCAGAAAAGTCTCTCTGACTTCAAAGGCAGGACCCAGAAGCTTCTGTCGAGCAGAGGACAAGGGAAGGCAGGGGCCTATCAGAAGAACGAACAAATCTGTCCTGGAAGAAGTACAACCAGAATGCTCCTCAGAAGCAAGGACAGCGAGACTTTGTCTCACGTACTTTGGACATGTTGTCAGGAGGGATCAGTCCCAGAGAAGGACATCATGCTTGGTAAAGCAGAGGGCCCGTGAAAAAGAGGAAGACCTTCAACGACATGGATTGACACAGTGGCTGCAACAATGGGCTCAAGCACAATGATTGTGAGGATGGCGCAGGACCGGGCAGTGTTTCGTTGTGTTGTGCATGGGATTGCTGAGTCGAAACCGACTCAAGGGCACCTAACAACAACCCCCCAAAAAAATCACTGCCATAGCGACCCTGCAGTACAGAGTAGAACTGCCCCATAGGGTTTCCAAGGCTGTAATCTTTACAGAAGCGGACTGCCACATCTTTCTCCCATGGAGAAACTTCAATGGCCAATAGAAACTACTCGTTACCGCCCTCCTGAAGCAGTGCCCAGGGCACGTGCCCTGCCTACCATGCCTTAGTTCGCCTCTGAGGGAAGGCCGGTGGATCCGTACTCAAACGCTGGCATGAAACAGTGACAGAGCCAGGTGGCTCACCCGGGCGACTCCAGGAGAAAGGAGGGGCCCACTCCTGCCTTTACAGAACAGGTAACTGGCTGGCGACCCACACGGCTCCTCGCACTTACACAGTCTCACCCAGACCTTCTATTTTTACACTAAATTCACATGTACTATCTTTTCCTTTCCCATTGAGCTTCCTCTGATATCAACGCCGTATTTTTTTAAACAATTTTTTAACCACTAAAATGGCTTGTGGCAGGGAACCACCACGTTATCAAGTGCTTCCCCCGGAACCAGGTGCTTCACAATCACCTTGTTTAATCCTTGCCTCATGCCCATCAGCCAGATCTTTATTATTCTCATTTTACAGAGGAGGAAACTGAGGCGCCAAGAGAAAATTCCATTAGGTCACTCAGTTCAAAACCAGGTGTCTCTGATTCCATAACTCAAGATCTTTCATCTATACTAATCAAAAACCAAATCAGCTGCCATCGAGGTGATTCCAACGGACAGTGACCTCGTGTGTGTAAGAGTAGAACTGTGCTCCATAGGGTTTTCAATGGCTGATTTTTTGAAAGTAGATTGCCAGACCTTTCTTCTGAGGTGCCTCTGGGTGAACTTGAACTGCCAAGCATGGTTAGCAGCAAATGTGTTAACCATTTGCACCACCCAGGGACTCCATCTATACTGTTGTTATTAGGTGTCATTGAGTCAATTCGAGTAGAATTGCCCCGTCGGGTTTTCTTAGCTGTAATCTTTGCAAAGCAGATCACCAATTCTTTCTCCCACAGAGTGGCTGGGTGAGTTCAAACCACCAGCCTTTCAGTTAGCATTTGAGTGCTTAACCATTTGTGCCACCAGGGTTCTTTCTGTCTATGCAAGGGGTTGGCAAACTATGGCCCTTGGCCCGAATCCAGCTTGCTGACAATTTTTGTAAATAAAGTTTTATTGACACACAGCCTCACCCATTTGTTTACGCATTGTCTGTGGCTGCTTTCAAGCTATAACAGCAGAGTTGAGAAACTGCTACAGAAACCATATGTCCTGCAATGCCTGAGGTAATTACCATCTGGTCCTGTTCTGAGGACTGCGCAACGCCTGATATTCTAGCCCCATAACTGGATTGTCTGCCCGCCCTGAGGACCCCAGCAGCCCTGCAGCAGTGTGTCTTACCAATACAGTTGCCTAGAGCATCTTGTATAAAGCCACTCTTGCACTGTAGCTTGGGTCTGCAGCGGAAGGATCCCAGAGTATTCTGACAGATAAAATCGGGGAGGCAGTTATGAATACCACTCTCACACTCGTCAATATCTGGTACATCATAAAAAAAGGAAATTGTTAGCAAGAGTTCTGCCAGAAGCATCTTACAACACTTTAAAATAACAAGTTTTTTTTTTTTTTTTAATGCCCATTACTCAAAATATAACCCAAAACAATCCCATAGAAAGCTCCAATACAAACAGGGCTTCAGCTAGCCAAGTAATACTTGCACTGCTAAAGACTTAAACGCTGACTTTGTTCCCCGGCTCTTATGAAGCAAGCTTTCTGCTATATAATAAATAACTCAGGCATCTTCCTGACAGATATATTTTTTTCATTCCCAGCTAAGTGTATGTTTAGTTTAGATCACAACATAATTATCTTAGTGGCAATAAACATGATCCCTATAAACTTATTCATTTGGAAGTCTTCACAATATTTCAAATATTAACAGTGGTGACTATCATGATCAGATAACCAGGCTGCCTTCCCTTGAAGTTCAAGGATGTCAGATGTTCAAATGTGTATACTCAGCTGGCTCAGCCACTGGGTTCTCAGTATCCAAACCACCCAGCAAGTCCACAGGGATGGAATGAACTGAACCTTCTCAAAAGCCCTCAGATGGCAGGAGACGTGCCTTGCTTTGGAGTTAGCCTCCTGACTCGGTCAGCGTTTTCACACAAGTGGTTTTGTCATTCTGCAAGGCTCAAAACCCTCTGCAGAAAACTACATTCTAAACGATCCTCATCAGAGCCTTATCTGCCAAGTAACGTGTAGGTCCTGGTGGCAAAAGGCCGGCAGCCAGAAATGTCATGTTTTCAGACAGCGGAAGGGAATATGCTTTGAACTTCAAGGAAGCCTACAATTGGATGGAAGGCAGCTGCTGCACAAATAAAAATCTGCTTTTGTTTTTGTTTTTTTGTAGAAAGCACAAGTGAGCACCTGAAATTCATCCCGGATGTGGTTTTTAAACAATTGTGCACTGGGGCTTTTCAGAAATTCACACTCGCCACTGGCATTAACTTGGCACTGCAGAAGGCACCAATGACAGAACTGGCTGGGACTGGGGGGCTGCTGTCAGCTTTTCAGTGTTCTGATCGCTTCTACCCACACTGTCACGTTTAACCTCATTCCCCCCATGACACCCCCGGTACTGGTCAAGTCAGTATAAAAAACCAGTTGCCGTCAAGTCAGCTCCTATTCATGGCACCCCCATGTGTGTCAGAGTAGAACTGTGCTCCATTGGGTTTTCAATGGCTGATTTTTCAGACATAGATTGCCAGACCTTTCTTCTGAGGTGCCTCTGGGAGGACTGGAACCTCCAACCTTTCATTTAGCGGCTGAGTGCATTAGCCATTTGCACCACCCAGGGACCCCCCAAGCAGGTATAGCCACCCACATCACAACAGTCTGATCTGCAGCCAATCATGGGGATGGCACAGGACCAGGTGACATTTTGTTCCCTTGTGCGTAGGGTCACCATGAGCTGGAGACCAACTTGACGGCAGCGAACAACACCCCACAGAGGGGAAGCCGGCAGCCCTGGCAGCCACATGGGCGCACTGCACCACCAGAGCCCTTGACCAGAGAGCCCACTGCACCACGTATACTCCCGGGCGCCGGGTTGTTGGGCCAGAGCAGGTGCTAACCTTTGCAGTCATTGTCCTCCGTGAGCTCATAGCCTGTCCCGCAGCTGCTGTCCCGCTGACAGCGGAATGAGCCCACGGTATTGATGCAGGACTCGCCGAGTCGGCAGTTATGGCTGCCAGTGATACACTCATTGACATCTAGGAGAGAGCGAGACGGCAAGGAGTAACCAGCAAGAGCGCAGATTCGAACGCGTCATCCAAAGGAATCTCCCGGAAGGCACAGGGGAACTGGCTCTCAACATCCACGAGTCCCCATTCAACCTCGCTGGGTTCCCGCTATGACACACCAGGGCTGTGCCTAGAGGGGCATAGTGGGGCCTCGCTACAAAGTCCCCTGCTGTTTCAGAGAGATTGTTCTTTCACAGCACCTACTCATTAAGTGCCAGCCCTGGACTGGGACCACGTGACCCTCAATAAGCACATAAGGAGTGTGTCACCGTCCCCCTCTTGGGGACCAGAGGATGGGGGACTTGCCCAAAGCCCCTCTGTTGATCCTGGACTCAGAGCCCTGTCTGACCCCAACCCCAGCCCTCTTTCCCAGCATGTGGTCTGTCTTCTCTGGATGTGGCCTGGGCACCACTCAACTCCGGGGAGTACCAGAAATGCAGCACCGGTGTCCCCAACACTGCAGCCCCCCCCCCCTTGTGCAAAGCCGCAACCTGCTGGGACCTCAGGGACAGGCTCAGGCCACAGGTGCAGCATCGGGACCTTTACCTTCACATGAGACGCCGTCAGACAGCAGCTGGTAGCCCACAAAGCAAGAGCAGACGACCTCATTCCCCGTGTCACGGCACTGCTGTTTGCAAGGGCCGCCGCCTGCAGACAGAGCACGTGTGAGCAGGGGGCGGGGGTGCCGAACCCCTGCAAACCTCCACTTTCTCCAGTTCCACGGAGCAGAGGATGCAGAAAGGCGGAGTCCACGGGCCAGAGCCCACCCACCACCTTCCCACCCCCTGCCCTGCAGGAGATTCCCAGGTCTGGCTCTGGGCACCCCCAGGGGGCTGCCGCGTTAAGTCTCAGCTCTGGCTGACAACATGGGGGGAATGCAGGGCAGTCTCTGTAAGTTCTATGGAGCTGGGAGGGGCCGGGCAGAGAAGAACACCGAGCAGCGACGGACCCCACATGGGGCCGGGCCCTGGGCAGGCCCAGCTTGTCCCCACATCTCTCTCAAGCAGGGACTGCCACTACACAGCCTCAGCTCCCGCCACTTGCTCACCAGGTCTCCCCAAGTCTCCCTGGTGTCGCCCCACAACACACTCTCCCTATGGGGCAGCCCTAGTGTCCAATGGGCAGGTCCATCAGGATAAATCTCTACCAGGTAATGATCCTATGGGATAAATTTCCAGCTGCTGCCCAGGCCCTGTAGGGCCCCTGCCCACTTCTCCAGCACCCTCCTCTACCCCTCCACCCCCACCACTCCCACCAGCGCCCATCTGCTGTGGCACAGCGCCGTTGGTGTGGCTCCATGCCTCCACCTCCGCTGCCTAAGATACCCGGTCTGTGCCACCCTCCTCAGCTGTCGTAACAACTCCCCCTGGAAGACCCTCCCGGGTCACAGAGAGGATCACGAGGCTGCTGTGGATTAAATCGCGTCCCTCAAAAAGATACGTGAAGTCTTAACCCCGATACTTGTGAACGGGCTCTTGTTTGGGGAAATCAGGTCTTTCTTTGAAGATATTATCAGTGACATTAAAGAGGTCATACTGGAGTGGGTAGCCCTAATCCTTCTGAGTGGCATCTTATGAAAGGGGAGAAGAGACGTGGACCCACGCAAGGGAAGACACTGTGAATTCATCTCTAAGCAGCAAAGGAACGCCGAGGGCTGTTAGCAGCCACCAGAAGCTAAGACGAGGCCTGGGACAGTCCCTCTCTCAGCCCCTGGGCGGAGTCAGCATGGCCAACACCCCGATTGGATCTTCTAGCCTCCAAAACTGTGAGACAGTACATTTCTGTTCCTGAAAGCCATCCTCTTTCTGCTATTTAGTTATGGCAGCACTAGAAAGCTGAGACAGAGGCTTTCTGGGGTTCTCTGCTCCTTCCCTCCCTGCCAGGACTCGGTGCCGACCGTCCCTAACCACTGAGCACATGCTTGTGCCCTTAAGCTGAGTCCCTACTTAACCCAGTGACTCTCTCCCCGACCACAGGGCGAGTCACCGAATGAACCTGTGGAGCAGACCTACCGGTCTTGACATGCCAGACTGTTGCATGAAAGAAAAGCTTTATCACATGAAAAACAAACTTACAAGCCCCTCTGAAGCCTTCATTGGAAAACGGCTCTCTTGCGGGACAAATGAACATTACTGAATGTCCTCTCTGGGTCAGGCGTTCTTGGTCTCAGGGTCACAAAGATCAATAACACTTTGCCCCATCCCAAGGGACCCCAAGCTGGCGTCCACAGAGCCTGTAACTTGGGAATGTTCAGGCAGAACACGTGGTGCTAGGGCTTCCAATGCCAGCTTTCCACCTACGGCCCCTTCTCTGTAAGCCCACCCCTCTCCAGCCCTCCCCACCAGGCCACAGGTCCAAGGACGCTGAAGGGAAGAAGGCAGGAGCCCAGGAGTGGCAGGATGACAGACCTGACTCCCCGCCAAAGGGCACCTCCCGGGGTGAACCTGAACAAAACCACTGGGGCTCAAACTCCCAATGAGATTAGCGTCGACTTTCTTTCAGGTTTGATGAAGCACCGAAAGGCACGGGGAGATGACGGATTCTCACCTCGGCAGCGGTCATTAAGGTACGGGTCTTCTTGTTCCTCCTCACCCTCAGAAATTTTAGCTAAGGGGGAAGGGAAAAAAAGGCAAGCATCCATATGAACACATTGTTTCATCCTAGAAGAAACTTCAAATACTGTATCTTCTTGTAAACATCAGCCAGTAATGCCCATTTATAGGAGTCCCTGGGTGACGCAAATGGTTGAGTGCTCAACTAACTGAAAGGCTGGCAGTTCAAGTTCACCCAGAGGTGCCTCAGAAGAAAAGCCGGGAGATCTACTTCTGAAACAGCAGCCACTGAAAACCCTGTGGAGCACAGTTCTACTCTGACTCACATGGGGTCACCATGAGTCAGAGTCGACTCAACAGCAACTGTTTTTTTCTTTTTTTTTTTTTGTTTTAATGCCCATTTGTAAATACTACAATCAGCTAAGTATTCATTTTATCCTTTTTAAAACAGAACTATGCTCATAAGTGTAATGAAATCTCAGAGATCTATGATAACAGAAACAACACTGGCACAATTTCCTATAATCATCAACTTCACGCTGAGTGCTGTTACGGAGTCCAAATACCTCGAATGTTTGAGCAAACGCAGTCACAGCCCTAATGTAAAGCAAGTCACATCCCCCAAACCTGAAACAATGCACATGGTAAAAGCTTACTTCGTACACTTTGGCTGTATTATGGATTGAATTGTACCCCTCTCCCCCCAAAAATATGTGTTGGAATCCTAACTCCTGTACCCGTGGATGTAATCCCGTTTGGGAATAGGGTTTTCTTTGTTTCGTTAATGAGGCCATATCAGTACAGGGTGAGTCCTAACCCTAATCACTTCCGAGTCCTAAAAGGAGCAGGTTAGACACAGCGGCAAGCACAAACAGGCGTTGGGGGGCCCCAAGGATGGCTGGCTACCAAACGCTGGAACAAAGAAGGACTTCCCCAGAGCCACGCACTGAGCTTGGATCTCAAGGCTCCTGACTCATGCAACAGTAAATGTCTGTTCTTATAAGCCACCGAGCTTGTGGTACATTGTTACGGCAGTCACAGGAGACTCAGATAGGGGCTAAGTGCCAAATGTGAAGCCACTGGTAGCTCTGGCATAACAGAGAAATGGATTCGTCCATTCAACTCGGGCAGTTACAGCCAAGGGTGTAGAAGTCACAGCCCACGTGCAGCTGCTGGCCCTCTAGCCGCCAGGGGTGCAATGGCAGAGTCCCCACACCCACGGGGCAGTCAAAGCCGGATGTGGCTGCTTCTGAAGCCAACAACAGGGATCAGGAGCCAGGCTGGGCACACGAGAAGTTCCTGCCAATGTCCTTTTCTACCCAGCTTCCTTGGACAAAGGACCATAAGGGGCAAGAGGCTTATGCAGCACATGGGTGGGGAAAAAACCCATTGCCATGAGTCGATTTCAACCCATAGCGACCCTGTAGGACACAGAAGAACTGCCCATAGGATTTCCAAGGCTGTAATCTTTACGTTGGCAGACTGCCACATCTTTCTTCCATGGACTGGTGGGTTGGAACCGCCCACCTTTCAGTTAGCAGCCTAATGCTTAATCACTGCACCACCATGTTTCCTTATGGGTAGGAAGAAGCCCTAGAAATACTCAAAAATCAAGCCCTCTGGTATTTAGGACGTTTCCACAGGAGGAAATGACTGATCACAACTGAACAGCAATGACGTGGCAGTAGTAGGTGGAAAAGGCATAAATCAATGTTGTAGCCACAGCATGATCACACCTATGTGGAAGAAACTATGCTAGACATAGAAAACAACATGCCCAAAGGGAAACAGTGTTTATCTCTGGGGCTGAGTTTCTTTTCCTTCTTTCCTTCTATATTTTCTAAAACGCCTGCCATGAGCATAATATAAGCATAGTGGAAAAATAAACATCATTAAGAAAAAAATATCAGTAATGCTGTCTAAAAGTCAATGTAGCCTAACTTATATGCACTATGTATATAACTTATATGTACTAACTATGTATTTTAGGAGCTATTAAAATATGTTATTTTCAGGCACCATCAAGTTGGTTTTCAACTCATAGCAACCCCATGTGACAGAGTAGAACTGCCCCATAGGGTTTCCTAGGCTGTAATCTTTACAGGAGCAGATTGCCAGGTCTTTCCGCCAAGGAGCCGCTGGGTGGGTTTGAACTGCTGACATTTCAGTTAGCAGCTGGGCTCTTAACCATTGCACCACCAAGACTTCTTATTAAAATATGATGCCTGTTAAAACCTGTTGCTGTTGAGTCAATTCCAAATTATGGTGACCCCATATGGTACAGGGACCTTGTCTATGCTGTGTCCTTGACCCTCCAACCCATTTGTTGAATAAACTGAATGAGCGTTCAAAGAACTTCTAATCTGGGGAGGAGCTAACTAAGCAAAGGCCATTTAGGGTGGAGTCATGTCTTCCTGGCTAGGAGTCTGGGAAGCACCTTCCATCTGGTTTATTTAATTTGGAGACACTTCATTCCCTCGATGCATGCAATTCAGGAAAAACACCAAGTCCCCTCCATGTGCCAGGCACAGGCCAGGGGGCCCAGAGGCACGTATGGATCCAATCCCATCCCTCAAAGGGCTCACAGTGAGGAGGGAGGGTGGGCCCATCAGAAACTAGTTACCACCCGTGTGATGAGGTCATCAAGGTTTGTGCCATGTTCCATGGAGGCCAGCAAGCCTGGAAAGACCATTAGACCTGCTAGCAAACAGATCTGACCCTGAGCTTGCCCAGCCTCAGTGTCTCAATGTGTAGAATGGGAATCACTGGACCCACAAGATGCCCGAGCACAGTTCTCAAACTAACTGTGGCAAATGACCAGCTCTCTTTCCCCAGTCTGGGACCAATACGTTGATCCAATAAACCAGTTGCTATTGAGTCAACTTTGACTCACGATGACCCCATGTGTGTCAGGGTAGAACTGTGCTGCACAGGGTTTTCAGTGGCTGATTTTTCAGAAGTAGATCGCCAGGCCTTCCTTCCAAGCCATGTCTGGGTGCACTCGAACTTCCAACCTTTTAGTTAGCACATGAGTGTTAAACTGTTTACACCATCCAGGGATCAAATGCTTCTAGAAGTTTCTAAAGGCTTACTCCCAGTTTCTGTACTTAATTCATCACAGGCCAGCACCAGTCTGTGGCCCCTCAGAGCAGCCCTGCAGGAGACACGCTAGGCCCACAGTAAATGTTAGCAGGAGGGAGGAAGGCACATCTGAGGAAAGTCCGGGCAGGAACTGAAGCAGATGAAAGACGGGAGAGCGATAAGACATCTGGAGCCTCAGAAATTCCAGAGTGCGTTCATAAAACAAGCCATAAACCAGGGGAAATCCTCCCCAGAGACGCAGAGGAGTGCTCTCCCACCGGGATTAATATTGGGTTTGTTTACAGTGAAAATGTTATCTCTGATTTCAAAACCAAGCAGGGAACCAGAATGGGTCCCCCAGTGCCCCTTTATGGCTGGGACGGCTGTACACCAGCCCATGGCGTCTCTGCAGCCCTCAACTGAAAAAAAGACTGGTCCATCTGGCCCAGGACCCCAAAGCCACCGGGGGTGCAGCTGCAGTGAAGGAGGCCTGACTTAGAGACTGTGGTTGGAGCTGTGAACTCTTCTCTCAGAACCCCTTCCATAATCTCACCCAGTTGTAACAGGGTATGAAGCTCAGAGGGAAGAGGGCCCAAAGTCCCACAGCAAGGGTGGGACAGAGCGGACTCTTGAATTTTTCCAGGGTTATCTCCATTAAGGCCGGAAACTACCCCATAAATGAGAGGTTATCAGAAACCAGGAAGTTTCCTGAACCATGGAGCTGAACCATCCCCAGGGCTTTAGGCAAACAGAGGGCGGAGGACAGACAGCTGGGCATGCTCATGAAATGGCTCTGGGGGCCGCTCACCCACCTACTGAAGTTGTCACTGTTAGTTGGCATCAAGTCTATTTGGACTCATGGCGACCCCATAGGGTTTTCAAGGATGTGACCTTTCAAAAGCAGATCATCAAGGCCTTACTTCCAAGGTGCTTCTGGGTGGATCTGAGCCCAAGCCAAGCCTGTTGCCGTCGAGTCGATTCTGACTCATAGCAACCTTATAGGACAGAGTAGAACTGCCCCATAGAGCTTCCAAGGAGTGCCTGCTGGATTCGAACTGCCAGCCTCTTGGTTAGCAGCCTTAGCACTTAACCACTATACCACCAGGGTTTCCAGGTGGATTTGAACCACCAACCTGGTGGTGCCATGGTTAAGTGCTCAGCTGGGTTTAAACCCACCAGCAGCTCTGGGGGAGAAAAGTCTAGAGGGCTCACAAGAACAACAGTCCAGTGCTTAACTATTTGCTCCACCCAGGGACTCCTCCTTTGCTGATAAGTGACTATTATTTGAAAGCTCACAGCTCACTACAAAGCGTGATGCCTCCACTCTCCAGCCCACGCGTCACTGGCTCCATGTGGCGGGGGTGGGGGCGGGCACCAGCCAGGAGTCGGGAAGCCAGGTTCTCCCTCCTCTGCGTGTCAGCCACGTGACCTTGAGCATCAGGTCCTCCTCTGCGAAAGGAGGGTGAGGCCAGCTGCTGGCCGCTGCTCAGGGCCAGGGGAGCCTGGGGCCAGGGGAGGCCGGGGGAAATCAGGCTCGCAAAGGTTCCCGGAGCGCTCAACCCGAGCTGGGCAACTTATGAAGCAGGACTGTGATTATCCCCACATCACAGATGGGAGAACTGAGGCCTGGATAAATCAGTTCACCTGAAGCTCATGTTAGGGCCAGGACATGACCCCAGATCGGTCCGACTCTGGAGCACATGCTCTCCGTCTCCCCCCAGGTCCCGCCTCTCGGAAATGCCCGACAACTCAGATCAGTCTGTGCTGAGTTAGACAGCTGGCCGTGCACGCCCTCCCCACCCAGGAGGGAAGGCAGAGGGGACCTACCTGTCTCCTGGAGGTCGCCGACGTCCCCCGGCGTGAAGTCTGCGCTCTCCTGCCCCTTCACGCAGCACGCCCGGAAGACCAGCCCACACTGGTAGCCGGCCATGAGGCTGTACTCGCAGCTTTGGCCCTGGGCCTGGGCCGCCCTCCCCAGCAGGCAGCAGTGACAGCACCTCTGCAGACAGGTGGAGACCACACGGAGAAGCTGGCTGGTCGGCCAGGTGGGGCCCGGGCGGGGGGCTCGGCTGGCAGTAACCTGGGCCTTACTGCTCCCAAATCTCGTAGGTCCCGGCATGTGCTGCACCCACCCCTCCTGCCCCGATACCCAACTGCCTTCCTCAACACCCCTGTCCAGTGGCCAGCGGGCTTTGCCTACACACCTCCAGGAATGCGGAGCCTCGTACAGGGGCCACAAGAGCCCCCCAAGGAGCCCGTTCCTTGTGTGTGGTCTAAGATTTTTCTAGCCAGGCCCCAAAGAAGGCATGAGGACTGTGTCCCTCTCTCCCAAGCCCGTTCGGTGGTCTGGGCAGCAGGAAAGACAGCCTGCATTTGACAAGCACGAGTGTCCCCGGGCAAGGGATAAAGCAAGGGACAGAGTGACTGCCTGTCTCCTGCACCCCTGCGTTCCCCAACGTACATGTGAGCCCCATGTCCTCATGCCTGAGCTCCTGAACCACACTCCCCTTGCCCACAAAAAGCCCCACTTCAGTCCTCCCTAAGTGGGGATCCTAAAAAGGACTCAGAACTTTCCAGAAAGCCCAGAGTGGGAGCCCAGGAGGTGTGGTTTTTGCTGTAGTTTCCGTGAAGGTTGATGGGCCTTCCACACTGCTTATTCTACCCCGCTGCTGCCAGAAAAGAGTGGGAGTGCTTGTTAACGAGTCCACCTTTCAGGGTGTGAGTCATGCTTCCCAGAAACACAAATCACTCGTCTGCCGAAGAGATCTGCTCCCACTCCCACAGAATGTTCCACACTTTTCCACACCTCCTTTTCTCTCATGTCTGGGGACACTGGCACAGCCGTCTGCCAGACGGACGGCGTCTGCAGAGCCCAGCCCTGTCCTGGAGACGGTCATCAGACGCTCGGGATTCCCAGGAAACCCCGGACCACACCAACCCACCCTCACCCTACACAGCTCCCTTGTGCCAGCAGCCTCCCTGCACGAAAGCCTGCAGAGGCCCAGAGTGGGTGGGCCCTGGACCCCACTCCCGGCCTGCGGAGTCCTCTCCACATCCCAGACTGTGTGGGGAGAGAATTCCCAGACAGAAAGGGCTGGGCCAGAGAACCCACGGCCCCTCCTGGAATCCTGACTTCATTCCTTTGGATTCTTGCTCCTTGCAGTCCCTTCCTCACCGTCCTAACTGGGGATGGGACATCTTTCTCCAGGGAACTCATTCCCCTCACCCGGCACCTCCAGCAGAAGCCTGAGGATCAGGCTGACTTCCAAACCCAAGCTCCCTGTCAGTCTTGCTTTTCCCCCCTCAGCAGGTAGCAGGGAGGGACAGTCTGACCAAACCAAAAACTGAACCCTTTGCCGTCAAGTGGATTCCGACTCATAGCAACCCTACAGGACAGAGTAGAACCGCCCCATAGGATTTCCAAGGAGCGCCTGGTGGATTTCAACTGCCAACTTCTTGGTTAGCAGCCGAGCTCTTAACCACTGAGCCACCAGGGCTCCGACAGTCTGACGGCATTCCTTTATTTACAGTTTTCAGAGCTAGGTGTGCTGTTAGGAACTTCTCACCTTCTACAGTGACAGGGACCTGAGTCACCTGGCCTGGCCTTGGAGACCCAGGATTGGCTGTGTAGAGATTGCCCTGCTGCCTCCCAGGCCCCTCACCTGCTGGGTGCGGGAGGACCCTCAGGGCCGCTGCTGAGAGGCCACTTTGGGGTGTGGTCCTCCCTGAACTTCAGTTTCCTCCTCTAGGATGGCTGTGGTCATGTAACATCAGAGGCCTTGGGGGGGCCCATTCTGAGCTCCACCCAATGAGCCCTAGGGCAGGGAAGCTGTAGGGGCTCCTGGGGGTGGGGGAATGGAGGGTCCCTACCCTGAGCAGAGAAGAAGCTCCTAAGGCCCTGACCTCAGAGGACCCCTGCTGGCCTCTGTGTTGCTGTCCGGGGACTGGAGGTCCTCAGCAAGGCTGGTCACATCATCCCTGTCTCCCCAGCGTGGGCCGGGCCAGGGTTTCCTGACTAAACGCGAGGAGCTGGGGACATGCACGGTTCTGCCACCCTCCTGGCTGGGCACCCCCGCTGCCGCACACTCACAGGAGAGGTGGACTCAGAGCAGGGGCACAGAGGGAAAGAGCCCAGGCTCCCTGCTGATGGACAGCACTGGCTGGGAGGGGGAAGGGCCTGCTGGCTGGGAGTGGGGCTCAAGGCATGTTGAGCTGGGAGGGAACCTGGGGCCTGCTGGCTGGCAGGGGGTGCAGGGCCTGGGGAGCCCAGGGCCTGCTGAGCTGGGAGAGTCAGGGCCTGCTGTCTAGGAGGGGGCCCAGGTCCTGCTGGCTGGAAAGGAATGTGGGGCATGCTGAGCTGGGAGGGGGAGCCAGGACCTGCCGGCTGGGAGGGGAGCAGGCAGCAGGCCCAGCGCCCCGGGCCTCACCTTCACAAACATGGCCTCGAGGCTGGCGGCGTTGTCCCCCTGCGGTGTGGTGCAGCCGTCGTTGGCCAGGTTGATGCCGGTGGCACAGTGCAGCTCCTCCAGCTGGCTATGGCAGCACTGCTCCTGGACCATCCTGCAGGTGGAGGGCAGTGGGCCAGGGCTCCATGGGCAGGGCAGGAGCCCTCACAACGGGAGCTCTGCCATCTGTCGCGTGGCCTCCCCCTGCACACGCGGCTTCCCCTCCGCACACGCACCCGTACAGAAGGCGCTCAATAAAGAACAAATGCAGGTGGTGACTGGGGTGCGAGTCGAGACCCAGCCTTGCAGCCTGGAGCAACCAATTCACCTCAGACCTCTGAGTCTCACCCCGACAACACTCCCACATTCTAGAACAAAAGATGCTGGTGCCAACACCAGGCCAGACCCTTTCACCCTTTATGAGACTGAATCCTTTGCAAGGATCATCCCCCCAGTGGCCAGATTCAGAGGTGACGCATTCACAGAAGTGAGGGGGCTGGCCCAAGGCATGGTAGCAACGGTGGCAATGGCGGTGCCCGGCCATGGCACACACATCTCCCAGCCCTGTCAGGGGCTCCAGGGAGAAAGTCCTCGGGGCCCAAGGAGCCAAGTGTGGAGGCAGGAGGAACTGGCTTCTCGGGCAGGCGGGTGAGAGCTGTGTGTGAGTCACTGGTGGCTCCCAACCAAATCCAAAATAGCTCCAGCTGCTGCCAAAGCCAGCAGAGGCGAGAGGAGCCGCCCAGCCTACACCTGTCCAGGCCAAGAGGGTGGGCCACCTCTGCCGCGGATAGTGGCTCTCAGCCCCCCTTTTCCCACCCCTGCCCTTGTGGGGCTGAAGGTCTGTACCCAGCTGTCCCTGTGCTTCCAGAGCTGCCCTCAGGCTCCAGGACAGATTTGTCTATACTGTGCTAGCATACATTTTACACATGCTTTCGGTGGATTTGCAAATAACGGGCATTTCACTAAATTGTCTGAGAGCAACGACGTGACCCTACACAACAGAGTAGGACTGCCCCGTTGGGTTTCCTAAACTGTAATCTTTACAGATTGCCAGGTCTTTTTGCTCCTGTGGAGCGGCCAGTGAGTTCAAACCACTGACCTTTTGGTTAGCGGCTGAGCGCTTAACCATTGCACCACCAGAGCTCCTTTATAACAAACTTCAACAAAACAAACCCACTGCCGTCAAGTCAATCCCAACTCATAGCGACCCTATAGGACAGAGTAGAACTGCCCCATAGGGTTTCCCAGGCTGTAGTCTTTATGGAAAGGGGCCCCGATGGCGCAGCGGTTAAAGCACTCAGCCGTGAACCGAAAAGTCGGCAGTTCTAACCCACCAGCTGCTCTGTGGGAGAAAGATGTGGCAGTCAGTTTCCATAAAGTTTACAGCCTTAGAAACCCTATGGGCAGTTCTACTCTGTCCTATACGGTCGCTATGAGTCAGAATCGACGCAAAGGCAGTGGGTTTGGTTTTGGTTTTTTGAATCTTTATGGAAGCTGACTGCCACATCTTTCTCCCTCGGAGAGGCTGGTGAGTTCAAACCACTGATCTTTCAGTTAGTAGCTGAGCGCTTAACCACTGCGCCACCAGGGCTCTAGAATCCCGTTTCACAAGTAGGGTCCCAAGTGCCACCCGACCTCTCTGGCCCCAGTTCCTTCGTCTGCTCTTTGGGGGTTCGGCTGGCTGACTCCCTCTCTTCTGGGTTTTCCTAAGTCTTTGATTTCAGTAAATACTCCTAGCGTTTTGCTTTCTGGCGCTAGTTTCATACGTCACCTCTGATCATTTCAGTGACTCTGAAAGGAAGGTATCATGGTCCCTGTTTTACATCTGGGGATACTGAGACTCGGAGCTGACTCAAGTCACACAGCTGGAAACCCAACCCAGATCAGCCCAACTCCCCGGCCCGCACTCCTGCTCGGGGCAGGCTGCCTCTCGTCATCGCCATCTGTAAACAGAACGCTTGGCGCCGAGCGCCCGGCTTCACAACTGCCAACGGGCGGCCCGGCTGACATTTCCAGCACTCCGCCACGCCAGGAGCCAACATCTCGGCTCACGCTCGTCACACGCTCTGCAAATCCTGAGGGCGTGGTCTTCCAGTCAGCTCAGATAATCCGTGTCTCCTGTTTCCGCTTCCTTCCTTTGGTCTATAGGGAGTGCTTTGGTTTTTAAAATTCCTAAACTGAGATTTACATCCTGCTTCCGGGCTGGCCGGCGGCTTACGCGCACTGAGAACCCAAACACTGAGCTCCAGAATGGGCACCAGACCTCCCCCTCCTCCGCCTGCGCCCCGCTCACACATGCCTCCTGTGACAGCTCCCCACCCAGCACCCCATGGCTGCCAGTTAGATACGGAGAAGGCAACTGGATGTCAGATGGTGGAATGCTTCCACACTCTCGCCTTTCCTGCGCTTGCAGGTGTGGGTTCAAATCCTCAAGCCAGCACTGACGGGCTGTGTGCCCTGGCGAAAGCTCGGTGTGCTCATCTGTACAATGGGATTGCTGCAGGGCACCTGGATGGACATCACATGGCATTGCATCGTGAGCACCACTGCCAATTTTCATCACTTATTCTAAGCTAAGCTTATGCTCTCCCGAAACTTCCAGGGAGCTGGAGTCACTTTAGGGAGTAACCAGTTACCTCTGAGTTGACTGCAACTCATGGTGACCCCGTGCGTTTCATAACAGAACTGTGCTCCATAGGGTTTTCAGTGGCTGGTTTTTTTGGAAGTAGGTCGCCAAGCCTTTCTTCCGAGGTGCCTCTGGGTGGTCTTGAACCTCCAACCTTTTGGTTAGCAGCCGAGCGCTTAACTGTTGGCACCACCCAGGGACCAATTTAGGGAGAGAGGAATAAAAATCTTCAGTCCAGTGGTTGGCTACTGCACAAGGGGTCTGGCAGAACTGTTTGCTCTGGGCCCGGCTCCTCTGTGTTTTTAGGTTTAAGGTAATCCATGATTTTATTTGCAAAGGACTCTCAGTTATGCGGTCCCACCTCCTCCCACAACCCCCTTTTTCTTAGAAGGAAACTGCGTTGCCCAGAGTGGCCGGCTGTGGCAGAGCCGGTGGCAAACCCAGACCCTCCCGCTTTCAGGCGCGAGCTGCCCCAGCCCAGTGAGGGACAGACGCACGAGCACAGGACAGCACAGAAAGGGGGATCGACTCCAGTGCGAGGAAGCTGGGGGCGCAAAGGACAGAGCGGCCGGTGCAGGGAGGCAAGACCAACGGGCCGGCCCTGGGTGCCCAGGGTCTCTCTGGGGCAGGCACACCCTGTCCCCTCGTCCATGCTTCCCCTAAGGGACACCGCTCTGTAAAACGTACCTGCACTCTTTGGACTTCGAGGTGTAGGGCAGCGAGCAGGCCTTCTGCTGGGTAGCCATGCGATGTCCGTCGGCACAGCAGGTCTCCATGGGAACGTCTGTGTCCGCTGTGAGGGAGGACAGGAGGCTGGGTGACGTGACGGGGCTCCCGCCCTTCTCCACGCCGTCCTCCCCGTGTGCCGAGGGCGCCCTCCCCCGGCACTTCCTTAGGTGTCTACCACAGCACCGGGCGGGTGTGAGAGGGGCACGGGGGACACAGCTGTTCACCCTTCAGTTACTCTGCACTCCCGTGCGGAAAACCCCACTGCATCCCAGGCTGGGGGCACACCCCCACTCCTTCCCAGAGAGGCCTAAAACCTCTACCATTGTCTTCCCAATCAAATTCTGACAGGCACTGGAGATCCCAGCATGCACCATGGAGTCCTGCCCCGGCCACACAACCGAGATACAACTGGAGTCCCGGCCTTCACGGCCCGGGGTGGGGGGTGGCGAGAGAGACGACGAGGCATGAACGCGCCGCAGACGAGCTCCGCAGTCGGGACACAGCCAGCCTGACTCCCCCTTGGCCCAGAGGCAGAACACACCATTAAACACAAACGGTGCAGGTGGGGCGGCCTGCTCCCTGAAACTGGGACAACGGAAGGAGGCTTCCCTAAAGAGCCGGGGCCTGGCCCGCTGTGTGGGAACACGCTAGGAAGCAGGAACCATGCGTGCCAGGTGTGGAGGACGTCGTGGAAAGGGGGACCCCCAAAACACAACGGTGACATTCCTAAGAAGGTAAGAGCCACCACTTCTAGATGAGCTTCTGCGCTCAGACTGTGCTCTCATTGACTCGCCACAGCAACTTGTGAGAGCGGCCTCAAGTTCCATTGCACAGAAGAGGAAACCGAGGCTGGTAATGGATTTCAACCCTGATCTGCCCCAAGACCCTTTCTTTTGCAGAAACAATTACAGGAAGTTTGGCGAAGACGAAGCTGGCTGGCCAGAGAGGATGGGTTAAGGCGTCTTTTCTTCTCACCCAAAGGGCAGACAAAGGGCTCAGGTGGGTCAAACCGCTGCCCTCCAAGCTGGATAATGGCCAGTTGGGACCCAGGCCCTCTTGTCCTAATCTGGCTCCAGCCTCACCCCAGGCTGCCACCCCAGTGGACGCCCACCGCAGAAACCTGGCCCCTCGGCTCGTGGGAGGAGAGGGCCCACCAGGCCCCACAAAAGGAGCAATCAGGGAGTAACTTCTCCCCCAGCACGGGCGGCCCCCAGGGGAGCATGAGCAGGCCAGGAGGCACGGTGACCAGCCGCAGCTGCCAGGCAGGCCACCCGAAGCAGGACACGTCAGAATCAGGCTCTGAGAAACACCGCCAGGGTCCTGGCAGGGTGTGAACCACGCGGGCCTGGCAGCGTTTCTTGGCCCAACGGCTGGGGCGCTCTGGTTGAGCTCATGATTTCTCCAAGGCTGGGCCTTGGGGTGGCCCCAAAGGGAGGCTTGCGCTTGAGCTCAGCATGAGGCAAGACTCCCTAAAACCCAGCTTAGACCACCCTCCGCCAGCCATGCAAAGGTGCGTCTGGGATCACCCTGCCTTCAAATGCTGGTCCTGCCCTAGGCAGGAGAGGGGGGACCTGCCACTCAGTCACCGAGAACTTTCCAGGAGAGGGTTCCACTCCAGAAAGGCCCTGGAGGGGCATCATTGTTGGAGGGTGAGGAGGCAGAGGCTGGGACCAAATGCATGGCCGCAGGGAGGAGGGGTCTCTCCTTGAGCCCCAGTCTCCCACCTACAACTCCAGGGCTCTCCCCCTCCCCCAGGGCTCGGTAGTGAGAGCTGTACGTCACCCCATCGCACACGCACCGGCGCCCCCAGGCTGGCGGCAGGAGTCTCCAGTGGGTGTGGTTAAGGGGGACAACTCAACCCCCAGCAAAGCCCACCAGCCTCCTGCGACCCGGCCACTCGGTCCGTCCCTGCCTCAGCTGTCCCCTCTCTGTATTCCCAGCAATGCTGCCCAGTGAACGTGGGCACTCACCATTAGCCGGGGCTCAGATAAACTGTCTGGAGTTGTGAGTCTCCTGGCCCCACAGCAGGAAAGGCATCACTAGTAAGAGCTGCACTCTTAAAGGGAAAACCTTGAATGCGTCTGTCTGTCTATCATCTATCCACCTATTTATCTATCTACCTGTCTCCCTATCTACCACATGTCTATCCATCTACCTATCTACCATCTATCTATCGTCTATCTGTCTGTCTGTCTATCTATCAATCATTTATCATCCCTGAGTGGTGCAAACAGTTAAGCTCTCAGCTCCTAACCAAAAGGTTGGAGGTTCAAGTCCACTCAGAGGTACCTTGGAAGAAAGGCCTGGCGATCAACTTTTGAAAAATCACAGCCAGTGAAAACCCTACGGAGCACAGTTCTACTCTGACACACATGAGGTCACCATGAGTCAGAATCAACTTGGTGGCAACTGGTTTGATCCATCCACTTACCTACCTACCTATCTATCCACCCATTCATTCGTTTTTGCTCCGATTTATTTTAACAAAAGCATTCACAAAACACAGGGCCTTATCTGTCACAGGTAACAATGGCTTTGTGCCTCACCCCATGGATGACTGGGACCCAGCCACGTGGCCTGACCCCAAGGCTGACCTCCCCCACACAGCCAATCCCACTCCCCGCTCCCAGCACTCCCTTCACCCCATAATCCGCCAGGCCCACTCCACTCCCTGCCTGTGTCTCACACCTGTGTCTCTCACAGCCTCTGCCAGCCCCGGCCCGTCTCTCCCATAGTCCACCACCTCCTCATTGCAGCCTTCCTGCCCACCCATCGGGCCTGGGTGTCCCCTCGCCCCACCCCACCGCCTTGTGGTGGCACACACTGCACCGTTGCCTAATATTCCAAGGTCTGTCGTCTGCCTTACCCTCCCAACTGCAGGATCAATATCTTGTCCTCTTATTCCTTGGCACAAAAGCTGGCACATAGTGGCTCAAGGGTTTCGTAGAAAGAAGGAAAGCTTGGGCTCACATAGATTTGAGCTCAAATCCCAATGCCACCACTTCCAGTCTGGGACCCTGAGCCTCAGCTTCCTCATCTGTAAAATAGGACTCATAATACCCATGCTGACTTGCTGAGAAGGCAGATAAAGTTTATAAAGTTCCGAGCACGCAGTAAGCTCTCAGTAAACAGTGGCTAGATTTTGTGTTAAATGAACAAAGGGCATTTGCTTGCCCTTACCCCTGAGAAACGGGGGAGCCATGGCTGCATTTTAGTGTGCCAAATCCCCCAAATATGAGCTGCAGCCTCAAAGCCTCCTGCCGGCTCAGCAGGGCTAGACCCTTTTGCCCTGAGTGCAGAAACATCTGGAAATGATTCCTGCTGGGGAGCCTTGAGCACTTTGGTCCTTATTCTCAGCAGGACAATAAAATGTTAAGACCTTTGGTCAGTGTGGAAACTTGGAATGTCCCTGGAATGTGGCTACAATGTTCCAAGCAGCCCCAAAGCTGGAACCCGTGCAAACAGGGGGCCACCTGGGGGCTCTGTCCCACTGGGATCAGCACACGGCCAGCAGGAAGCGCCCTGTTAGCCAAGGGAAAGGCTCTGCACAATCCCATCAGAGGGACCGCGAGAAGTCCACTAGGGAGGGTGGCAAGGCTGGAGGGTGACGAGGCAGGGGTCCAGAGGGCAGACCCAGGAGGGCACCATGGATCACCATCTCTTCATAATAAACAACCTCCATTCCCTAGACCCCTGACACGCAGTGGGCCCTGCTGGGAAGGCCCCATTCATTCACCAGCTCTCATCCCCTCGGCCACCCTAAGAGAGCCTGGTACCGTCACTATGCCCATTTTACAGATGAGGAAGCAAAAGGCTCAGAGAATCATGAAATGCAGTGTTCACCAAGGCCAGACTTCCAACTAGCCATGCTGGGGTCCAACTCAAATCCCTCTGACTCCAAGGTGCCCAGTGACCCTCTCTCCCACTACCTCCCAGACACGGCCCATCCCGAGGACTGTCACCTAGTGGCAAAACCAGCTTCAGATGTGAAAGGGCCTCACACAGGCCCAACCCTCTCTGGCACAGTACAGATGCATAATAAATGCAAATTAAATCTGGCACCACATGCTTCACCGGGGAGGCACAGGTGGTGGCCGATGGCAACACCCACCAAGGTGCAGTGTGCAGCTGGTCTGCAGGGCTTGGGAGGGCCTCAGGGCAGACGTGCGTTTCATAGAAACTCAGAATTAAATTGGGGAAGGGACTTACCGGTTGCTCTGGAGTCAGTTCCGACTCATGGTGACCCCACGCGTGTCAGAGTAGAACTGTGCTCCACAGGGTTTTCAGCAGCTGACCTTGGGGAAGTAGACTGCCAGGGCTTTGTTCTGAGGTGCCTCTGGATGGACTTGAACCTCCAACCTTTCAGTTAGCAGCCAAGCACATTAACTGCACCACCCAGGAACTCCAGAAGGGACTTAGTGTTCCCCAAAACTAAGGCTGTCTTCACGACGTGGCCCATTGTCATCTGTGCCCCCACATCTGCACCTACTCCCCACCCAGGGCCTTCTCAGCCTCATGAAATCATGCATATACACAACAGCTCTAGGATCATACCCGGTCCAACATCAGCAACCCTCTGCCGCAAGGCTTCCACTCCCACCGCTCCCTGGACTCTGCGCCGCCCCAAGATCACTGACAACTGCCCAGATTCAAACGCAGAAGCACTGACCCTCCTGCCCATTCCTACCTCCCAGGCTTCTCTGCCCCCTTAGCCACCCACCTTCTTCCAGGTCTCCCCACACCTCTCAGGCAGGTCCTGTTCTGTCTCTCTCATGGGCTCCTCCACCCCTGCTTGTTGTTGTAAGCAGCCTTCGAGTTGGCCCCAACTCGTGGGGACCCCGTGTACAACAGAACAAAACATTGCCTGGTCCTGCACCATCTTCACATCGCTGGTATGCTCAAGTCCATTGGTGAGGCCATTGTGTACTTTGAGTGCCTTCCAACCAAGGGGGCTCATCTTCCAGCACTATATCAGACAATATTCTGTTTTGATGCATGAGGCTTTGATTGGTTAATTTTTGGAAGTAGATGGCCAGGCCTTTCTTCCTAGTTTGTCTTAGTCCGGAAGCTCTGCTGAAACCTGTCCACCACGGGTGACCCCGCTGGTACTCGAATTACCAGCAATATGCAAGCCAACACAGTCTGACAAACCGACAGGTGGCCATCCACCCCTGTACACTTCCTGTAAACACTGGTGCCCCTCAAGTTATGTCCTAGACCCTCTTCTCTTCTCTCTATGTCCCCCCTCAGGGGGCCTCCCCCACCCTGATGCTGATGTATCTGAAGCCCAGAACTTCCCAGAGCTTCAGGCTCCTGAAGATGCTTCTTTCTTTAGCTTAAATTTGCACACGGTAAAACACACACACACATTTTTGTACCTGGGCACACCCTGTGGCCTGCAAGCCGGTGCAACGCTCCAAGCAAGAACAGTGACCTCTGGTATAATGCAAACTCCCCCACAGAGCTGGGCCCACTGCATTTTTCAGATGTGTGACCCAAGGCTTAAAGCAGTCAACTGGCTGACCAAAGAAGTAAGGCTGGTGAGTGGGAGCCAGGCCTGGGAGCAGGTCTCCAAGTTCAGCCTGACCCTCTACTGCACTCAGCTGCCTGCAAGGCCTCCATGATGGCAGAGAAGGTGCCAGGTGATGAAAGGGCAGGGTTTGGAAAACTGAGTCTTTAAGGTATGGCTGAAAAACGGCCTAATGTACTAATGCAATAACGTTTACGTTTATTGTGGTATTTGTCTTAAACACATACACATTCAATTAAAAAAAACTTCACTTTGTGAAAATAAAGCTCCTCAGGGCCCCTACTTGAAAGCAATTGTTTTGTGACATTTTGCTGCACTATTTTCAGTCTTGCTTTCAGGACTGGGAGGTTTTTCACCTTGTTTTATTTACTTGTTTATATAAGTTTGTAGCTTGGTCATTTAAGCATCCTATCCCAAACTTTTTTTTTTTTTAACATTATTGCAGAGTCATTATAATAACTACTGCATAACCCTCTACCCTGGACACTGACTGTTCCTTACGGAGGGAGAAGGGCTGTGTTTTCAATTCGTTTTTATATCACTGTGCCCAACCCAGGGTTTGCACTATATTAGTCAAACAGCCGAGTAGAAGTGGCATCACTTCCTCACCCATTTCCCCTCTCTTAGGATATATGCCACTTCCAATTTTTCACTATCAGGAACAAACAGCTCTGGGTGGAACATCTTTATTCAAAAATAAATCTTTATTCATAAGGTCATAAAGTCAGGATTGTTTGCTTAGGCCAGAGCCCCAGAAGGAGAGGAACTGAGTCAAAGGGAGGAACACTATCAAGATTCAGGATTTATGCGATGGATTTCTCTCCTGGGAGGTGTCCTGTTTACATGGCTCTGCAGACTTTGTGGCTGGAGTAGGATTATCAGGAGTTTAGAGTGAAGGATCTGTGACCGATCGGTGGTCAGATGGAGCCAGAACTAACTGGTCGAAGCTCACCAGCCTACTGGTCAAGGCTGAGGTATTTACCTGGGGGCTCCAGCTTAAACACAGGTTATGAGTCGAAGGTTCTGAGTCAAAGGGGTTCATATGAAAGAGTGCTGGTCCCCATTTTTATTACGCTCCTTGAGGAGTTACTCTGGGGAGCACTGAGTGAAGAGAGTGGAGGAACCAGGTTCCAGCATCACATCACCTAGGTTTGAACCCTTGGGCCTCACACAGCAGAAACTCAGCAATGTTAGTGAAAGAACAAACAGAGAGAGGGTTCCAGATGATGGAGTGGGATTTGCAGTGGTTCATCCCCCTTTGGCACAGGCATATGGCCAGGCCAGGGGCAATGGCCAAGAAGAGAACAAGGGGAATAGACTCCCCCACCACAACTCCACACCACAACCCCATTGGTACCAAGAATTTCACAGTGTCAACAACCAACCAGGTCAGCCAGCCACAGACCCCCTGGCAATGCCTTCAGAAGGGCGTAAAATACAAGAAATTCCATGCACCAGCCCCGCCACGTCCGAGCAGCCTCTGACATTGTGGGTCAACAGAGTAATCTGGAGCAACCACTGACCTTGGTGAGCAGGACAACTTTAGGTAACCCCATGAGGACACCCGCCATTGCTTGAAAATTATCCACCGGTTAATGCCTGTTGCTGGGCTGTGGGCACCCTCCAGAGAGACCTGGGGACTTGAGTCTGTATGTTCTGTCCTCTCATAGATCACTTTCCTTTTCTCAGACAAGAAAGTTCAGTCAACCACAGTTGTAATCTGATTCTCGTAATCTGACTGTAAATTAGACCCACAAAGCACAATCCTAAATATAAACCATAAACAAAACCAAACCCATTGCCATCAAGTCGATTCCAACTCAAATGACTCTATAGGATAGAGTAGAACTGCCCTATAGGGTTTCCAAGGCTTTAATCTTTACAGAAGCAAAGCCTAATCTCCCACAGAGCAGCTGGTGGGTTCAAACCGCCGACCTTTCGGTTAGTGCTTAACCACTGCACCACTAGGGCTCCCACCTTAAACCAAGAACAAACTCTCTTGCAAAATCTCATTCATCTTCGGCTCAGGCGTTCCTGGGAAAGGCCAGAGTTCTAGGGTAAAGCTGTCCAGCCTTAAACCTGGCTCCTCCACTTCCTAAACCTTACTGAGCCTCATTTTCCTTATCTGTAAAATGGGGTGGTCCCAATGCCTGCTGTGTAGGCCTGGGAGGATCAGTGAGATCTTCCAGGAAAAGTGCTTAGAACAGCACTGTGACCGCGGGAACAACCACAATCTCCAAAACTAAATAAATACGTAAGTTATTTCACCAGTATTGAGGAAACATTCTTTTTCATAGAAATATCACTCTGTCTCGGGCTGACATGTTACCAGATGGTTGACACCCCACCAAGCTATCTCTCTTCAGGACAGAGAACACTTGTCCTAGGTAACCCTGAGCGGGTAGAAAGAGTCTATTCACAGGTGCCAGGTACCTACCAGTTATCACCCGATTTAGGAAATAATATTGGAGTTATTATTCTCTCTCCTTGAACATGGAGAATTGTGACTAAGCTGGGGCTGGGCCCTCACAGACTCACAAAGACACATCAGCTGGGCCCTGAGATAGACAATAGATGGGACAATCTCAGAAATCATCTTAAGGAAGTTTTCACAAAACGACAATCAAACAGAAGACAAAAGATTTTCCACTCGGATCTTTTTCTATTAGCATTTAGTGAACAGAAATTTGTTGGACCAAAGAAGACCCTCCTGATTCTTGTTACTGAAACCTGTACCAATGATTGTTAAGAAAGACAATTCAAAATGTAGGATCGCAGTTTCTAGCCAATCTGTGAAAAGGCTAAGCTTTCAGTGGTTTTGCCCATTTGTAATGTTAATATATACTGATGGCTCTGTAACTGTTCTTTGAACTCGGACAGACATGGTTGTGGCAGCATGCTCGTCCATTTTCCCATTCTTGCCTATTCTGTAATATTCTTTGGTCTTGGGCAGACATGGCTGTGGCAGCATGCTTGTCCGTTTTCCTACTTTTGTCTGTTCTGTGATATTTCCTTGGACTCGGGCAGACATGGCTCTAGCAGGATGCTTGTCCACTTCCCACTTCTGCCTTTTTGAATATATGCCGAATAAAACTTCCTTTTTGCTTTACTAGACTATTTGATGTTTTTCCCCTACTACCCACCTGAGACAGCAGTTAAAACAAAATTTCTTCCAGTTAAAATCCTTTCAAGATCCAGTTATTTTCTCTTTTGAATTTGTTGTTGATACTATGCGTTTTCATTAACGAAGGCATGCTGATTAAAGGATCAATTCAGAGTTTTTGTTATGAGTTATGGATTTTGATACCCATTATCTGGGATCATATGTGTCCTGCCAGACCATGGATGACATAAATCTTGCTGATATGAGTCAACAATAAAATCAGTTTGTTTGTTTTAATTTCTTGAAAACTTGCAAAATATAAGGTAAAACCTGAAGGCACCTGGCAATGATGGCACATACATTTTACTCTGGTCTCCTTCTTCTTAGCCTTTTTATTATTTTTCATGAAACTTTTCAAAACGTGGTACAATGCGTTCTTCCTTACTGCAAAAGCAGTACTTACAGCCCACATTAATAAAGCCAAGGAATTTGAATCTCAGGAAAATTACCACTACAATGCATCGTTCATCACTGAAAAAAAAGTACTGTCAGGCCAAATACATAAAACTAAAGGAATTTGAATCTCAGGAAAATTACCACTACTGTGTATTCTTCATTATAACAAAAGCAGTACTAACAGCTAAGGAGCAGAAACAGCTGCCCTGGAATACTGCGGAACTGCTTACAGAGGTGCATTCCACCTGTTACACGTGGAAGCAATGATTGGGCCCTAAGATTGAATACAGGGTAAGAATAACTTATAGGAGTTCAGTCTCTTGAAAAGTATCACTGCAATGCATTATTCCTTATTGGAAGAGCATTATTTACTGTTCAGAAGTTAGAAAAGAAGGAAGCCAGTAACCCCTGAAAACAATGAATGGCATCAAGGAGAAAATGACCACTATGACTGAACAAAGAGTAGCAATAGCTTATTCTTTATATAAGTACATTCTCAGTAGTAACTGGAAAACGTAGTGAGGAGGCTTATCTCATAGAAATAAAGGCAAACCTGTCAAAAGTTTAGAAAATTCACATATGCAGGAGGCATCACCTGAGACAATGCTCAATCTACACAAAAATGAGGCTTTCTGAGTTTCATGCATTTCAAAAGGCTCCCATCCTGAGGCCAAATGTGTTAAAAATCGGGGCTACCCCCTTTCCAAAGAACTCCAGAGGCATAAAAAGTGGGTAGGATACCATATGATCCACGGGTCTTGAAAGGGCTTTAATTGTTGTTGTTAGGTGCTATCAAGCACGGTGATCCCCTGCAAAACAGAAAGAAATGCTGCCCAGTCCTGCATCATCCTCGTGATGGGTTGTGAATTGGACCCTTGTGATCCATAGGATTTTCATCACCTGATTTTAGGAAGTACTAGATTGCCAGGCCTTTCTTCCTAGTCCATCTTAGTCTGGAAGCTCTGTTGAAACCTGTTCAGCATCACAGCAACTTGCAAGCCTCCACTGACAGGCAGGCCGTAGCTGCACATGAGGTCCACCAGCTGGGAATCAAACCCGGGTCTCCCACGTGGAAAGCAAGAAGTCTACCACTGAACCACCAGTGCCGCATCCAGGTGAATTAAACCTTGGTAAGGATTACAGTGCTGACTGTGAAATCACAGTCATTTTGATGGACACCCAATGGCAGGCTACACGTTTCAAGGCATGCAGAGGCTCGTGGTCCAGAGAAGCCCAGGTAACACAGCCCAACAGGGACCTCACATCTGACGAGTAGGACGTGGCCTCATATTCTCTCCGCGGTCAGCGGAGTTCTGTACGATTGCCTGGGTAGAAACTTCCAGAACGTCAGTCTGCTAGAGGTAAACATCGCAGGAGCACTGGGCAATGCCTGATCAGCAAGAAACATTTCCGAGCGGCCTGTGAGGCCCTGAGCTACCATACTGAGATTGTTCAGCGTGCAAACCATCACAGTGGGAGGGCTCAGGGCTGTGATAACGGGGGCCAGGGTCTGGTTATAACTCCCCCATCGAGGGTTCTTCCACCGGAAGGAAGTCCAGGTTTAGTGACCTTGTCTGTGAACTGAGTGGAGGCGCTGGCGTGGAGTCCAGAACGGGTTTCCAATCCCCGGCCCGTGGACGGATCCTGGGCTGACGAAATTCCCGGTGGCGTGACACCAGCCTACTGGCCCAGAAACCGCGGGAAGTGCGCAGTGCGGTTGTGCAGAGAAGCTCCAAGCCCAAACGAGAAGCGATGCTTCCCACGTAGGCGCAACACTTAGAGTACATTTTTACTCCTGCAGGTGACAGAACCCAAAAGGAAAACACGGTGGTTCAAGGAAGGTTCAAGTTTCCAGAAAAGGCCATCTCATTTGCATAAAAACACACCCTAAGTGCTTCCACCGTCCCCGAAATGTTCCAGACCCCACCCAGGTCTCTGCAACGCCCCCGAGGAGGTGACTATGCTCAGTGTCCCTCTGCCCTGTCCCCCACATGGCCATCTCCCGTCCGCTCACCAAACACTCGGGACAAGATGCCCGGCAACCTCCAGAGGCCCTGCCCGGCCCCCGACTTCCTCGACCTCCCCGCAGCGCTCCACATGGCTGACCACCCTCGTGGTTTCGGCTACCTGTTGCCTTCTCCTCACGTTGCCTCCGAGAAGTGGAATGCCCCAGGGAGGGCCTGGTCCTGTGGCCCCTTCTCTCTCTCCATCTCCTGGGCGATCCCGTCCATTTCCCCCGTGTGCCGGCGCCTCCCACGTTCTGGCTGCAGCCTGAGCTCTCCGGAGCCCCAGGCTCCTACGTGCACCCTGCTACTCATCACCTGCACCTTGGTGTCTACCAGGACACTCAAGGTGACCACAACTGAATGCCCGACTGTCCCCATCCCCGTCATCCAGTCTTCCCCGTCTCAGTAACATCATCACCTTCCACCCACTGCTCACACCAAAATGAAGGAGGCCAGCCTTCACAGACCCTCCTCCCCCAGCCTCTACCGCCACTCCTTCAGCGAGTCCCGTCCACCCCCAAATGCCTACATCTGTCCACTTCTCACCGGCCCTGCCGACGCCTTGATTTCAGACTTCTGGCCCCCAGAACTGCGAGGCAATAGGTTCCTGATGTTGTAAGCCACCTCGTTGAAGGCACTTTGTCACTGAAACCCCAGGACACCAAGACAGTAAGCAAGCCCCAGTGGGCAGGCGCCTTGTCTGTCCTGTGTCCCTGGTGCCCTGCCCAGGGCCTGGCTCCTCAAAGGGCGATTGTCAAATACATGAGCAATCATGCTGGCAAATGCTGGGTTCACAGGGCTGGACTAGGCTCACGGGAGCTGCTCGGGAGAGGTTTGCAAACAGAACCGTGCCACAGCAGATAAATGACGCCACTCACCAGCTAAGTGATCCTGGACAAGCCACACCCCTGCCCGGGCCTCAGTTTCCCCGCCGATCACAAACAGTTTGTGTATCTGTATCCTGATACACAAACCATTCCTTCCCAAATCCTCCTCAGTGCTTGGCATAACACCTTGTAACCGGACCCCAAGGCTAGCCTGTTGGTCTTAGCGCTTTGCTGCTAACCAGAGCATGTGAAGTCAGGAGGGTCCAAATCCCTGCTGACCCGGCGTCCCCCTGAGCAGGTGGCAGAGCCAGTAGCAGCACACATGGCAAATCCCTTACTGGGGGAAACAGGGTCTGGATCTCTGACCTTGGGGAAGCAGTGGCCAGGGGGCTCTTACCCATTGGGTCCTCCACAAAGTCAGTGCAGAGCCGGGCGGGATCCCCAGTTTCCGGGTCCCCGCCTGGCACTGCACACATCAGTACAGCCTTCGGCAGGCAGCACTGATTAAACAGGTCCACGACTTACCACCCAGGACCGTCCCCTTAGATGCTGGCCCACACTGCTGTGCCCGGAGCCCAGGGCCGCCAGGCACACTTCCTTCACAGAGGGGCCAGCAAAGGGAAGAAGACCCTCCCCCATGGATACTTCCAGACCTCACCCAGCCTCCTGCGGGGCTCTGGCCTCGCCCCTGCAGGTGGAGGGTCACCGCAGGCCTTGGGCTCCTTGGGGGGCTCTGAGCCCCACCCAGGTGGAGAGAGGAGAACCTGACTTGGGAATACCAGCAGCACCCTGCACCCCACCACAGCGGGCTGCTTCCCCCGGCACAGCACAGGCTCCCCCAACTGACCTGACACCTTGGGGGCCAGTCCCCCGAGGCCCAGGCTGTGGCTCCACTTCTATGGTCTCCCCCGTGTTTGGGGAACGCCTGCCCCTCCTAACAGTGCCAGTCTTGTACGCAGCTCTCTTTAGGGATTGTCGAGAGGCTTTCCGGTCAGTTTTTATTTCCCGCACTAAGCGTAAGGCAAGACACCCAATGGTTAGGACCATGGGTTCCATGTCCAGCTCCTCTGCTTACTAGTCCCTGGGTGGTACAAACGGTGAGGAGCTCGACTACTGTCTTAGTCATCTAGTGCTGCTGTAACAGAAATACCGCAAGTGGATGGCTTTAACAAAGAGAAGTTTATTTCCTCATAGTAAAGTAGGCTAAAAGGCCAAATTCAGGGCGTCAGCTCCAGGGGAAGGCTTTCTCTCTGTCGGCCTTCTCATCAATGTTCCCCCGGACTAGGCGCTTCTCCATGCAGGGACCCCAGGCCCAAAGGACGCGCTCTGCTCCTGGCACTGCTTTCTTGGTGGCATGAGGTCTCCCTGTCTCTCTGCTCACTTCTCTCTTTTCTATCTCAAGAGACTGCCTCAGGACACAATCCAATCTTGTAGCTGAGTCCTGCCTCACTAAGACAACTGCCGCCCACCCTCCCTCATTAACATCATAGAGGCAGGATTTACAACATACAGGAAAATCACACAGTATCAGGAATCATGGCCCAGCCAAATTCTTACACACATTTTTTGGGCGACATAATTCAATCCATGACAACTACTAATCAAAAGTTTGGCAGCTCAAATCCACTGAGAGGTACCTCAGAAGAAAGGCCTGGCAATTTGCTTCCCAAAGGTCACAGCCACTAAAAACCCTATGGAGCGCAGTTCTGCTCTGCCACACGTGGGGTCACCATGAGTCAGAATCGATTGGATGGTAACCGGGTTGGTTTCCGCTGCTGATTTCCGGTGTTGTCTCGGGCACGCTGCTGAACCGCTCTGTGCTTTACTCTGCTGTCGTCACTGGGTGCCGTCGAGCTGACTGTGACTCACAGTGACCCCCGGTGACCGACCTGCCCCATAGGGTTTTCTAGGCTGTAATCTTTACAGAAGCAGATGGCCAGGTCTTTCTCCCGAGGAGCCACCGGGTGGGTTCAAGCCGACAACCTTTGGTGAGCAGCCAAGCACTTAACCATTGCACCATCCGGGCTCCTTGGGCCTTACTTTACATGTCTGTAAAATGGAAATAATAAGCACAACTTGTACAAGGAAAGGTCATGGAAGCTCCATAGACACATCCAAACTCCCTGAGGGACTGAATTGCTGGGCAGAGGGCTGTGGGGACCATGG
>NW_004444005.1:7484508-7501387 GCF_000243295.1 Trichechus manatus latirostris | reverse complement strand
TATTTTCACCAAAACAAAAAAAAAGGTCGAGAAAGGAGAGGGTTGACGTGTGGTAGGGTTGTTAACCAATGTCATAAAACAATATGCGTACTACTGTTTCATGAGAAACTATTTGTTCTGTAAACCTTCACCTGAAGTACAATAAAAAAAAAAGTTAAAAAAAAATGGAAATAATAATAATACTTTGTAGGGTTGTTGAAAGGATTAAATTAGTTACTATATATAAAGTGAAGAATACTGAGTATTGAATATACCATGGACTGCCAGAGAACGAACAAATCTGTCTTGGAAGAAGTACAGCCAGAAGGCTCCTTAGAAGCAAAGATGGCGAGATTACGTCTCACATACTTTGAACCTGTTATTATCAGGAGGGATCAGTCCCTGGAGAAGGACATCACGCTTGGTAAAGTAGAGGGTCAGCGAAAAAGAGGAAGACCCTCATCGAGATGGATTCATACAGTGGCTGCAACAAGGGGCTCAAGCATAACAACGATTGTGAGGATGGTGCAGGACGGGGCAGTGTTTCATTCTGTCGTACACGGGGTCACTATGAGTCGGAACCGACTCAATGGCACCTAACAACCTAACAACAGTATACGTAAAGCATTTCAATCACTACCTAGGGGAGAAAGTTTTCCCATTTCATATTCTGGAGACAGAGACACAGAGAGGTTACGGGCGTTGGTCGAGATCCCTGGAGCCCCTCCTAGAACAGGTTGTGCGGGCAGCCTCCTAACGGTGTCCCTCTCTGCTTTCCTACAATGCAGCTCTCCCAGTGAACATGCAGGCAGCTGGAACAACAGGCCACCCACTCCCTCGTGACCCAGCCTCATGTTAGAACCAGCCTGGAGTTCAGAGGAGGCCACGCAGCAGAGGGAACCCTGGCCAGCCCTGCCTGCTACGCGCTCTATGACCTGAGCGCATTACTCAAGCCGCCACGGCGTCTGATCCCAGGAAAGATGATGTAATGAGTCTGTCCCCCTGCCCTCCTGCCATTCTGGTATGTGGCCACACTTGAGATCATTACAAGGAAACTGGAACTATAAGAGGCCTGCAAAAGCATTTATTAGTCAATTTTTTTTTTTTTGTAATCTGATGTTTTGCAAAAGGAAAAACGTTTATTGTATAAAATGCACTGGCAAGATAATTATCCACCCAATTAGAACTGTTCCCATAAACGCTACCTGCAAAGCTGCCCTGCTCACTATGCCCATCTTCTCCCGTGCCCACCAATCACAGCGCCCCTCCACTAACGGGGCTCCAGGGAGCTGCCAACCTCTCTGCACTGCAGTCTCTCCCAAGCGGGAGGAGGGGGCCAAACTCTTGGAAGTGCCCCTGAAGTCCCACACTCTCTCTTGCCTGCAACATCGTCCCGCTATTCTCCCAGCCCACAAACTTGGCCAATTCCTTCTCCTCCTTCAGGTCCCAGTTTGGACTCTCCCTCCTCCTGGAAGTCTTCCCCGACTTTCTGCTAGTCAGAGTTGGTTTGGAATTGTCTGCTCACTTTTCTGGACCTCGTAGGGGTGTGTGAGCCCATGAGGGGAAGGGTTGTGTCTCTCTCCTTCCCGACTGGGTCCCCAAGACCCAGGGCAGTGCCTGGCTCAGAGCTGGCCCTCAGCAATACCCGGTGAATGAACGCCTAAGTGACTAAGGAAGCCAGCCGGCGCCACTTTGCAGGGATTGACCAACACGGGTTTGGCACTTGCCCATATGCCATTCTGTGGCCCTCTGGGCCTCCTCCCAGCTCCTGGCTGGGGAAATTCGATATTAGCAGAAACTTTTCAGAACTTTCAGGCTTGGGGGAAAGAAGACTGGCTCACCCTAGGAAAAAGACAACTCGAATAAAAGCTAATAATAATAACAGAACTACCAAGGCAGGCGTGTCCGCGGTCTCTCCCAAACCCTCAGGGAAGCCTAACAAGTCGGTTTTGTTATCTACATTTCACAAACAAGAAAGCCACCTAACCTGCAGGTAAAATGGTTTTCCATTCCACCAACACTCCGGGCTCCCAGCTAGGACTCGAAGCTAAGAGACTCGCATTCCCCACACCTCGGGGCTCACGTCAGAAGCAAGCCCTGAGCTGGGCGGCGGGGAGGCAGTGCCAGGAGGGGCGTGACCAGGCGCTGCCCCCAGGGCACCCCGAGTCTCATCTCCACACTCAGTGCTCTGAGCTTCCCCCCTCGGACTGTTGGACCCCCATCACCCGCCTGGGAAGCTTCCCGGAGCTGATCATGGCTGTGCAGGCCACATGCTTCCAGCCAAGTTCCTCTGCCTTTGTTCTCCCTCCCAACGTGACTTTCTCTTTAATCAGTCCGAAAGGCTGCCTGGCGGAAAGACGTTCCAGCCGAGTTGGAGGCCAAGGAAGGCTTGGAGAAAAGACAAACGTCTTTGACACCCTCCTCCTCTCCATCCCTCCCTCCCCAGCCTGGCTCTCTCGGGACAGCCCTACAGGAGACAGACAAACACAGGACAGACCTCTCGGCTCCCTCTCTGCCCTTTGCCAAGATCAGTGACTCTTGAGCATTTCAATGGCCAGGCTGAGCCGCCAAACGAGTTTCAGCAGATTAGCTTTTTCCATGAGCACTTGTAAACTGCACGTTTCTTTGGGGGCCCCACCGCTCTCTGGAAGGCGGGACACCCACCTCCCCACAGGGCTGCGAGGAACCTCCCAGCTCACAGCTGCACAAAGGAACCAGGCAGTCTCCTAACCCGTCTTCCCAAACCACTGTTGTTAGCTGGCGTCTAGTCACTTCCGGCTCTTGGCAACCCTGTGTGTGCAGAGTAGAACTGCTCCATAGGGTTTTCAAGGCTGTGACCTTTCGGAAGCAGATTGCCAGGCCTGTCTCCCGAGGCGCCTCTGGGTGAGTTCAAACCACCAACCTTTCGGCTAGTAGCTTAACCATTTGTGCTACCCAGGGACCCCCTTCCCAAATCACATCCAACTGAATTTGTCAAAAGAGATCTCTCCCCAAAGGAGAAGGCGCAGGACAAAACAGTCGGTCGTTCTCGCCAAAGTGTGCAATTGAGAGGTCTCTTTGATCCCCAACAAGTTCGGGCCTCCACTGTGAAGAAAGATCATTGTGGCCACCAACCAGGAAGACCCAGGTGCACATTCAAAGTTAAGCCCCACAGAAGGAAAATGCTTTCTTGCACAGGGGCAGGAAAGACCAGTGACGAGGATCTGGGGAAACTTCCAGGCTCTGCCTTCTCTCGGGACCTCGTTTCTCCCTCTGTAAAATGCAGCGGGGGTCTCCGGGGCACCTTCCATTTCCAGCCGGCTTGTGTGCTCTCCATTCCAAGTCCCTCTTTGGGCCTTCAAATGCGCAAGGATGTCGGAACGCCCCTCCTCCCTGCACATCTGCCGAGCTCCTGCCCGGGCACCGTCTCCTCCACGAATCCTCCCATGAGCTCCTGGGGGCCGACGGCTTCTAGTGCCAACAGTGAGCCCTACGCCCACCCACGATTCAAGACCCGGGGGGAGCCCCGCGCCTGAAACAAGCAGACCTCCCTGCAGGGAGTGAACCCCAAAAGCTGCACAGAGTTCTCCCCTCTGGGCTTCTCCTCGAATCCCCCGTGAGCATTAGCTGGAACAAGTGACCTTTTGACCGAGAGTGGTAACAGGGAAGCTGAAAGAATCTAAACTAAACAAGATACAAAGACTGAGGAGCCCGAGGGTGGTCCCGGGCCTGGGCCTCCAGCGAAACAAAACCTCAAGAAAGCTGGGCCTGGCGAATGACCCTGATAAGCCACCCGTCAGCAGAGAGCGCAGAGGTCACAGCTCTGCTCACCTCGGGTTTGCAGGACCTCTGGTCACCACCCAGGAGCTCAGCACCCACACAGAGAAGGTGCAGGCTGGGGGCTCTGAGTCAGCTAATGAAGACTCCATCCCCCTGCAGACAAGTCGGCAGGCGTAGAGTTGGCCTGCCCCAACCCCAGCAGAACATGGACCCTGGCAAAACCGCTGCCTCTGGGTCCTCTGGGCCCCAGAAAGACAGGCAGGGCTGAGGTGGCCAGGCCCAGTTCGCCAGCAGGAAGCTATCACCCTGAAGCCTCCAGGCTGCTCACTTCCTCCCTGCATCCCTCCCCATGACTGACTGTGCGCCCCGAGCAAACTATGGTTCCCCATCCCGAGTCGGTTTTCTCCTCAGCAAGGGGGCACAAAAGCCCCTACGGGGGTGGGGGGGTGGGGCAATGAGCAAAGACAAGCTAACCCGTTGCAAAGTGCAAGGCGCCGGGGAGGTTCGGTAACCACCAGCGCGCTCCCCTGATGGCCGGCGCTGGCACGGAGGGGCACTAGGATGAGAAGCGTGGACGTGACACGTCCTGCGGCAGATTGTGTTTGGGGAGCCCTCGTTTAAACAAATCTCAAGGCAGAGCGGCCTCCAGCCGGCCGGGGTAAGGAGGAGGGAACCTCGCCTGGGCCTCTGCTGCCGCGCAGCTCACAAACCCGAGGGCTGCGCCGGGCGCAGCGCGGGGCGCGCACGGGCTCCGAGTGGCCGGCCGCTCCAGAACTTTCAAGGAGCCCGGGGCCGGGTGGAGGTACACTAAAGCCGGGGCGCCCGCCTCCCGATGCGCGTCCCCCGCGTCCCTACCTCGGGCTGCCAGTAGCGAGAAGGCGCCGAGCAGCAGCAGCTGCAACGGGACCCGGCGCGACGGCGCGGCGCGCTCCATGGGGCCGGCGGGCGGGCGGACGCGGAGCAGACAAAGGCGTGGGTGCGGGGCTGCTGTGTGGTTCCGCGGGGAAGGGCCCCAAACCCTCGTGTCAGGGCGGCGCGATGGGCAGCGGACTCCACGCTCCGGCCGAGCCTCTGCAGCCAAAGCTGGGCCGGTGCCGCGCGGTTCAATTATCCCGCCCGGAGGAGGGCGCTGGGAGGGCGCGACGGAGGCGGGGCGTCTGGGCTCCGTCCCTCTCAACCATCCACCCCTCCTTAGAGATCTGAGGCCTCCTTCCCTCCCCGGCCCCAGGGGGCGGGGCAGGGCGTGCTGGCCCCACACAGCTGTGTCTGGGAGGGAGGACCCCAAAATTTTTCCATGGGGTAGCAGAGGAGAAGGGTGGTCTATTGGGCTGGAGATGCTGGGGTCCAGCAATGCACTCGGTCCTGTCCTCCTCCCTCCCCGCCTCGCGCGAATGAAACTCGATACTCACCCCACCCTGAGGGCCTGAGGGGCGGGGCGGGCTTGGTATTAAAGGTTAACTCGGCCTGACCCCTGACCCCAAGGTAAGGGCCTGGCAGGGAGTTGGAGGCAGCGATGGTCCCCGTGGGAGCCCAGCCAAGGATCAGAGGCGCCTTCAGAGGGGAAATAAAGGCGGTGCCATCTCAGACAAAGCCCTGCTCCCACCATCCTCTTGTTTCCACCGCCCTGCCCTCACTAATCCCCCCGGGTCTGTAGGTCCATGCTGACCCCAGTGGTGTCCAGGGCTGGGACAGGGTCCTGCCCTCGGGGGACTGCCAGTCTGCTGAGACAGACAGACTCTAACCAACCTCCCAACACAAGTAGAACGTGAGGGGCTAACGGGTTAACAAAGTGTGGCCGGGGTCCAGGGGAAAAAGAGGTTCGTTTTGACCGGGAGATCACGGCAGCCTTTGCTGTGGGCCATGTCCTGGTGTAGGCATCCATGGCCACAGCCAGCCGGTGGTCACCGAGGAGGGATGTGTCTGCTGGAACCACGCGTAGATTAAAAAACAAAACAAGAGCAGGCAAGGATGCAAGGCAATACGGCCCAAGGGGACACAGCTCTGGAAAACCAGCAATCCCCCTTGGGCCACGGCTCTGGAAAACCAGCAATCCCCCTCCCTGGCGGAAGTGCGTGCAGGTGCGTGCCAAAAGCCACGTGCTAGAAAGTCCATAGCAGCAGCGTTCATGCTTGCTTCCAATTGGAAACTCCCCAACATCGAGAGACTGAATGAACGGTGTGTCCACACACTGGAGCACTATGCAGCTGTGACAAATGACCGAACTACCGCTCCTGTGGCACGTGGATGACTGTCACAGACGTAACGCAGAGCAGAAGCCGCCAGACACCCAAGAGCGCATACTGCAGCCCATAAAACCTGCGGCTGTCCAGTCGATTCCAACTCACAGCCGCCCCCTCGGACAGAGTAGATCTGCCCCACAGGTTTCCAAGGCTGGAATCTTCACATCTTTCACCCATGACCTTTCATTTAGCAGCTGAGTGGTTAACCACTGCGCCACCAGGGCTGCTACACTGCATAGTCTCATTTATAAAATGTAGGTTAGAAATCAGGAGAGTGATGATTCTTAAGGTGGGTTAGTGGCTGGGAGGAGGCATGAGAGGGCTTTCGGGGGTAGGGGGAGCTACTTAGGTCCTCTGTTTCTTAAACCTGAGTATTGGTTGAAAGATTGGGTTCAGTTTGTGAAAACTCATCAAGGTGTTCGCTTATGATATGTGCCTTTCTCTGAATGAATGTTAAATGTAGAACAAAACAAACAGACACCAAAAAAAGCAAAAACGGGATGCTTCATAAATTCGAGACTTGCAGAGAGCCCTGGAAAGCTCATGGAAAAGGCCCACTCGCTACCTGCCTCCTAGGTTAAGGAGGCCTTCCTGGAGGAGGTGAGCCGGGGCTGGCCCTGGGAAGACGAGCGGGACTTTCCCAGGCAGGGAAGAGCGTGAAGGGTTTTCTGGGCAGTGGGAACAGCATGTGCAAAGACTTAGAGGCACGAGAGATCCTGGGAAGCTCCAGAAGACTACCCAGGGCATTTTGACCGTGGGTCGGGTGGGCACCAGAAGCAGCTGGACGTGGGGTGGAAGGGGGCTCTGAGCTGGAACCAGATTGGAGACTCCTCGGTGTATAGATTTTTCTAGGCCACCGGAGAATTAGAATGATCTGGAAAGGGTTTGGAGTACCAAGTGAAGGTGGCTGGGAGGAACCCTGGGGGGCCCAGAAAGAAAGAAGCAGCCAGAGAGGTAGGAGGGAAGCCAGAGGAAGGGGCTGTCCTGGAAGGTCTCCAGGAGTGATTCTGGGGGGCAATGCCGAGTGCAGCCGAGTGGTCAGGGAGGTCAGGACTGGGACGACCCGCTAGGGTGAGAGGAGGGCGACCATTGGCCCTTTCTGAGGCTGAGGAGGGAGCGGTGGGGCCCAGAGTGGCCGAGCAGGGAATGGAGGGAGGAAGCGGGGCCAGCAGGGATGGGTGTTGCTCATTCACTCTTGCAAACACGAACTCGGGCACTGCCTTAGCACACAGAGGGACTCCTCAGAGGGGAGAGCCTCCGCCCGGCCCGCAGCAGGCGGGAAGAGGCCCGAGGCGAGGACGCCCTGGAGGCCTCTCCTCAGCTGTCCTGAAGATCCACCCCTGCACTCTGGTTCTTAGGCCTCACCCCTTTTTATTTTTATTTTTTATTGTGCTTTAGATGAAGGTTTACAGAACAAATAGATTCTCATTAAACAGTACACATTTTTTTTATGACAATGGTTAACAACTCTATGACATGTCGACACTGTCCCTTCTCAAACTTGGGTTGCTTATTACCAGCTTTCCTGCCCCCTCCTGTCTTCTAGTCCTTGTCCCTGGACTGGTGTGCCCCGTTAGTCTCGTTTTGTTTTATGGAGCTGTCTAATCTCTGGCTGAACGATGATCCCCGGGAGTGATTCATTGCTGAGCTAAAAGGGTGTCCAGGGGCCATAATCTTGGGGTTTCTCCAGTCTCTGTCAGGCCAGTAAGTCTGGTCTTTTTTTGGGCCTCATCCCTTTTTAGCCACTCACTCGGGTCCCTGCCGTCCCCAGCCTCTCCAGATCTTCTCGTCCCTGTGGCTAATGCCTTGGCAAGGAACAGATGGATCGAACCATGAGACAAGTTAAACCCAGCCCAGCCTCCAGTCCTTCCCAAAGCAAGAAAGTCAGCTGCCAGGTGTTGGGAAAATAGACATCAAAGTGAGAACTCTCCCCCCACCCCGCCCCAGATGGGCAAGTGGGGTCCTGCCCTAGATTGCTGGGAACGAGGGCCAGGTGCAGGCTCCACGGTCAGACCACCCAGGTTCCAGCCCAGGCTCCGCTGCGTCCTGGCTGCATGGCCTTGTGCAAGTTACTCAACCTCTCGGTGACTCATTTACTTGTCTCTCCAATGGGTCCGTCATAGGCTTTCAGATGGTTCTGAGAAGAGAAGGAGGTGATGTCACACGTGGAGGGGTCCAAGCCTGTCAACTCCGCACAGTTCCCTGTTGGGTGCCGAGACGGCGGTGACAGCCGGGGTGGGGGCGGCAGCCATGATGTGCCCTTGGGACCAGAGCAGGGCAGTGTGAGTCTTGATCTCCCACTGGCTGTCTGGCTGCTGGCTTTGGGCAAGTTCCCTTCTGGGCCTCAGTTTGTCAGCCTACAAAAACCACAGGCTGTGGGTCTAGACGCCCGCTCTCCATTTCTGGGGAAAAACCAGTTGCTGCTGGTTTGATTCCAATTCGTGGCAACCCCACGTGTGTCAGACTAGAACTGTGCTCCAAAGGGTTTTTAATGGCTGATTTTTTGGAAGTAGATTGCCAGGTCTTTCTTCCAAGGCGCGTCTGGGTAGACTTGAACTTCCAACCTTTCCGTTAGCAGCTGAGCACTTTAACCTTGTGTGCCACCCAGGGACTTCCCAGTTCTGGGTAGACCCCAGCTTTCAGAGGCCCACTGGCAAATCAAAGGCCTGCAATTCCTGCAGTCCAGGTGTTGGAAGAGACCATCAATCATGGCCCTGAGCATCCACAGGTTCTTGCTGGCTGTGCCAAGGATCCAAGGCCCTGGTTGCTCTGTACCTGGGCAAGTTTTCAGGGTTGTGCTTGCAGCGAGCACCCTTGAGGGATGAGGTAACGTCCCCCTCCAGACAAGCTTACCATAAAAGCAGTGAATTCTGCAAACTCAGTGTCTCTGTCCTGCAATGCAGTCCATTGTGTGAGCAGGCACCCATGATGAACCCTTTGCATTGCCCTGTTGAACTCGGGGGGCATGGGGAACTGGTGCAGGATCACGCTGAAGCTCTGGCTACCGCTTTTACCATGAGTAATAAAATCCATGGAACAGTCACAGGTTACCTTATCCCCTTGTCGTCGTTGTTAGCGGCTGTCAAGTCGGCCCCTGACTCATGGGGACCCATGCACAACGGGATCAGACCGTGGTAATCCATAGAGAGTTTCCATTTGCTTATCTTTTGGAAGTAGATCCTTAGGCCTTTCTTCCTAGTCCGTCTTCGTCTGGAAGCTCTGTTGAAAACTGTTCAGCATCATAGTAACACGCAAGCCTCCACTGACAGACGGATGGTGGCTGTACATGAGGAGCATTGGCTGAGACTCGAACCCAGATCTCCTGCATGGAAGGACAGAATTCTACTGCTGCTACCACTACCCCCTAACTAGTGGCTGTTGAGTTGGCCCCAACTCCTGGTGACTTCATTGTGTCAGAGTAGAACTGTACTCCATAAGGATTTTAGTGGTTGATTTTTTGGAAGTAGAACACCAGGCATTTCTTCTGAGGCACCTCTGGGTGGACTCAAACCTCCAACTTTTCAGTTAGCAGCCAAGTATACCACCCAGTGACTCCATGGGCTCACTAGTGGTTTGTGTTTCTTTCTGTGACTTCTCTTGTCTCCTTTACTCATTTATTTTTGTGAGAGCAGAGTTATTTATAAGAGTAAAAGTCTATCAAATACCCAATGTCCAAGAATAGCCCATTTATTGTTGTTAGGTGCCATCAAGTTGGCTCCAATTCATAGTGACCCTGCGCGCAACAGAAAAAACACTGCCATGGTCCTGCACTGTCCTCATGATTGTTGTTATGCTTGAGCCCATTGTTGCAGCGACTGTGTCAATCCATCTTGTTGAGGGTCTTCCTCTTTCTCGCTGACCCTCTACGTTACCAAGAATGATGTCCTTCTCCAGGGACTGGTCCCTCCTGATAGCATGTCCAAAGTACATGAGACGAAGTCTTGCCATCCTTGCTTCTAAGGAGCATTCTGGCTGTACTTCTTCCAAGACAGATCTGTTCATTCTTCTGACAGTCCATGGGATAGTCAATATTCTTTGCCAACACCATAATTCAAAGGCATCAATTCTTCGGTTTTCCTTATTCGTTGTCCAGTTTTCGCGTGCATATGAGGCAATTGAAAATACTATGGCTTGGGTCAGGTGCACTTTTGTCCTCAAAGTGACATCTTTGCTTTTTAACACTTTAAAGAGATTTTTTGCAGCAAATTTGCCCAATGCAATACGCCCTTTGATTTCTTGACTGCTGCTTCCATGGGCGTTGATTGTGGACCCAAGTAAAACAAAATCCTTGGCAACGTCAATCTTTTCTCTCTTTATCATGATGTTCCTTGTTGGTCCAGTTGTGAGGATTTTTGTTTTCTTTATGTTGAAGTGTAATCCATCCTGAAGGCTGTGGTCTTTGATCCTCATCAGTAAGTGCGTTGAGTCCTCTTCACTTTCAGCAAGCAAACTTGTGTCATCTGCACATCGCAGGTTGTTTATATGTCTTCCTCCATTTCTGATGCTGCGTTCTCCTTCATATAGTCCAGCTTCGCAGATCTTTTGCTCAACATGCATATTGAAATAGTATGGTGAAAGGATACAACCCTGACGCACAGCTTTTCTGACTTTAAACTACACAGTATCCCCTTGTTCTGTTCAAACGACTGCCTCTTGGTCTGTGTACAGGTTCCTCATGAGCACAATTAAGTGTTCCAGAATTCTCATTCTTCTTAATGTTATCCATATTTGTTACGATCCATATAGCTGAATGTCTTTGCATAGTCGATAAAACATAGGTAAATATCTTTCTGGAATTCTCTGCTTTCAACCAAATCCATCTGACGTCAACAATGATATTCCTTATTCCAAGTCCTCTTCTGAATCCAGCTCGACTTTCTGGCAGTTCCTTGTCAATGTACTACTCCAACCATTTCTGAATGATCTTCAGCAAAATTTTACTTGCGTGTGACATTAGTGATATTGTTCGATAATTTCCACATTCTGTTGGATCACCTACCTTTCTTTGAAATGGGCACAAATATGGATCTCTTCCAGTCAGACGGCCCATAGGTTGTCTTCTAAATTTCTTGGCATAGACGAGTGAGCACTTTCAGCGTTACATCTGCTGGTTGAAACGTCTCAGTTGGTATTCTGCCGGTTCCTGGAGCCTTGTTTCTCACCAACGCCTTCAGTGCAGCTTGGACTTCTTCCTTCAGTACCATCGGCTCTTGATCACATGCTACCTCCTGAAATGGTTGAACATTGGCCAATTCTCTTTAGTACAGTGACTCTGTGTATTCCTTCCATCTTCTTTTGATGCTTCCTGCGTCGTTCACTATTTTGCCCATAGAATCCTTCACTATTGCAACTCGAGGCTTGAATTTTTTCTTCAGTTCTTTCAGTTTGAGAAATGCTGAGCGTGTTCTTCCCTTTTGGTTTATAGTATGTAGAATTGGATTCAACTATATCAGTACACCAGCAATTGAATGGAATATTGTGTCATGGTTGAAAAGAAAGAAGAGGTTACCTAAGTAGAAATATGGCAACGTGTTTGTTAACAAATGTTACGTGTAACACTAGAAAACAAAATTGTGTGTAATGTGTGTGTCTAGGTCCACACTGCAATTATGAGTATAATCATAATCACTACGGATCACAGTCATAATTATAATTATGTATTCATGAGGCTAAAGATCAACAGGGAACCAAATGAAAGCTAATGTTGTGTTTGACTAGTGAACTTAGGTGTAAAATTGTTATCGTTCATTTTTTAAAGTTGATCTTTTTCTTTTCTTTCTTTCTTTCCTTCCTTCCTCCCTCTCTTTCTCTTTCTCTCTTTGAAACAACTGAGGCGGGAGAAATAATTGTACTCGAAAATTGGAGTAATATAATTGCTACCCCTAAACCTGCCTCTGAGTTTCTTGGCAACCAAAGCAAAAATCAAATTATGAGCACTTGTACAGTTCCTGTTTTCTGATCGAAGGCAGCGCACCATTTTATCAGGAGAGACATGTTTCTGGCATTAGATTCTAGTCATTTCTCTGGCGGGTCTTTATGTACAAGTCAAGAACTATAACCAGGAGTACATTTGCTTGTAGTTTGCAGAAGATGGGCAGGTTTTCAGGGAGGTTTCGTTAGGGGAGTTAGGGGCCAGAAGAGGCCCCCCCACCACCCACTAACCCCGGTTCAGGAGCAAGATGACACACACCCATCGGAATCTGCTCCAAGCAGGAAGTCATTCATTATGTCCTGCTGTGACAGACCAGCTTTTTCCCATCTCAGAGAAGAAGAACAACTGGTCACTCTCCTCTGATAAAAAATAACTCTTGCTTTGTTTGAAAGACCATTATTGGCACACGTGGACTGTTCCTCCCCAAGTCAGAAAAAAAAAATGAAAGAAAGAAATGGCGTTGACGCTGCTGAGCCTCTGGAGGAAAAGACTTCTGCGATTCTTGCATGGACCGTTGCCCCCGCCAAGTCCCTCGCTTAGTGGTTTGCAAAGAGTGGGTGGCGTGTCCTGACCCTGCCCACCCCCACCTCCGGCCACATGTGGCCCCTCGCTCTCTGTGTGGCAGCCCCTGCCTGGCCTCCGCATGGTCCTGGAACACCCAAGTGCACCCTCCCTTCCCTGCCTCAGTCTCAGTGGAGACACCCGCTCCGCAGACAAGCTTTCCTGCTCGTCTTGCTAACCCAAGTCCCCAAGCCCCGATGTTCCCCATCCTGCCCCGTTCATCGTCCCGTTTATGACACATATTCTGCTCTGCACTTCTTCTTTCCTTGTGGCTGCGCTGATTTTCTCTCCCTTGCTAGCCCAGGAGTCCTCCAGGACAGGCACCGTGTGGCCTCATGGATGCTGTCCCCTTGCTGGTTGAGACTGTCGTCGGTGCTCAGTAAATCCTGGTTCCAGACATGCACGGAGGAAGCTGTGTTCCCAGCGGCTGGCAATTAACACGGCCTGTAGTCAGCGTGAGGTCCCTGGGTGGTGAAAATAGTTTGCACTACTAACCTAAAGGCTGGCGGTTCAAACCCACCCAGCGCCGCTTTGGAAGAAAGGCCTGGCAATCTGCTTCTTTAAAGATTACAGCCGAAAAAACCCTACAGAGCACAGTTCTACTCTGTAAGGCATGGGGTTGCCGTGAGTCAGAGTCAACTCCATGGCAACGGGCTTGGTTTTTTGGGTTTTGGAGTCAGAGTCATGCACAGCATTCCGACAACCCTGAGACGGACGTTCGTCCCCCTATGTTACCACCGAGGGTGCTGTGGGGTAGAGAGGTAGCTGTTCCGGGGCCAGGAGTCCAGCCATCCCTAACCCCAGTGTTGTCCTGCGGGGCAGCCTGCCACTCGCCTCCAGCCCTCTGCCTAGTCACTGCCCCTTCGGGGTACCTCCTTCACTCCTGAGCAGGAAGAACCTCCGCTAGACTCAGCTCAGGGAAACTCCACCTCCCTGCTTCCCTAGGCAGTCTCCCTGATTATCATGTGGTCCTGACCCTGCCTTCTTGGCACGCCCCCAAAAGCTGATGGAGGGACATCTTAGTTCTCTGGTGCTGCTGTAACAGAAATACGACAAGGGAGTGGCTTTAACAGACAGGAATTTATTTTCTCCCTGTTTAGGCGGCTAGAAGCCTGAACTCAGGGCGCCAGCTCCAGCGGAAGGCTTCCTCTCTGTGGGCCGTAGGGGAAGCTCCTTGTCCCTTCAGCTTCTGTTCCTTGGCTCCTTGGTGATCTTCATGTGGCATGCCATCTAGCTTTCCCATCTCTGCCTTCTAGCTGTTTGCTTAATCTACTCTTTTATATCTCAAGAGATTGATTTAAGACAAATGCTACACTAATCCTGCTTCATTAGCACAACAAGCAGAACCCACTCCTAAATGGGACTATAACCACAGGCATAAAAAACCCAGTGCCATCAAGTCCATTCCAACTCACAGCTACCGTACAAGACAGAGTAGAACTGCCCCATATGGGGGTTAGAATTTACAACCCATATTTTGGGGGGACACAAGTCAATCCATAACAAGGGGTAAGATTTACTTCAAATCACAGGCACGTCCTGGGCCAGTGCTGTCTGTAAGAGGTACTCTGATCTCAATGGGTGACAAACGACATGGTGTTGAGAAGGAACTACGTGCTAAGCAGCAGTCAGGGCTGAGCTGTGAACTCAAAACCTAAAGAGGGGACGGGAAATGGGCAGGATCTACTAAAGCTAACACGGTAGACCCCAACTCAGCAGTTCCCTCCTGGGTATGTGCCCAGTGGAATGGAAGTGAGCATGTATGTCCACCAAAGACCCAGACGAATGGGACGGCAGCTTCATTCAGAGGAGCCCAAAGCTGGAAGCAACCCAAATGTCCACCAACACTTTGTTGTTGTTGTTGCCAGCTGCTGTCGAGTTGGTCCCTGACTCATGGCAACCTCGTGCATGATGGAACGAAATGCTGGCCCTGAATTCCCCAAATGAAACCGCCATCCCCATGGTCAGTTGTGAATCCGACCATTGTGAGCCATAGGGTTTTCACCGGCTGACTTTTGGAGATCACCAGGCCCTTCTTTCTAGTCTGTCTTAGTCCAGAAGCTCTGCTGAAACCTGTTCAGTGTCACAGCAACACGCTCGCCTCCACTGACAGGTGAGCGGTGACTGCACAATGAGGTGCATTGGCCGGGAATGGAACCCAGGTCTCCCTGCATGGAAGGTGATAAATCTACCACTGAACTAGACTGAGGTGTATGGAATATCACTCTGCAATAAAAAATAATGAATATTGCTACATGCAACAACATGGATGAATCTTACCGGAATAACGTTGAGTGAAAGTTGTGCAAACAAGTATACCCTGTAAGATTGCATTTCTGTGGAGCTCAGCATAAGTTTATGTTGCCGTTAGGTGCCGTTGAGTCAGTTCTGAGTCATGGTGACCCTAGGTACAAACGAACAAAATGCTGCCATGTACAGGGCCATCCTCACAATCGTTGCTGTATTTGAGCCCATAGTTACAGCTACTGTGTCAATCCATCTCGCGGAAGCTCTTCCTCTTTTTTGCTGGTTACCTCTTGCATTTCCTTCCATTGTGCGTGGAGTTGCCGTGAATCTGGGGCTGACTCAATGGCAGCTAACCGCAACAACCTTTGTGTGTGAGTATGGAATCAAAAAGTGTGAGGAAGGGTCTTGGGGTACTGGAAACGTTTCAGACCTTGATGTGGGTGGTGGTAACATGGGGATATATGTGCATATTTTACACGTGTGTCTCTGTGTGTGTAAATTCAAAGAGCTGTACACTTAAGACTTGTGCATTTTATTGCGTATAAGTTACATCCGATTAAAAAAAACTAAACAAATAAAAACAGGGTGGCTCTGGCCAGGTGTGAGACAAAGTTTCTGGGTTTGCAAATGAAACCTTGAAGGAATATTCTTCTTTCTTCAGAAATATGTCATTTTGAGTGGAATATTTTTCCATCATGTTTTCTCATTTGTTATTGCTGATTGTTACGGATCCCATGTGTCCCCCACAAAATGTGTGTCAACTTGGCTAGGCCATGATTCCCAGTATTGTGTGGCTGTCTTCCATTTTGTGATCTGATGTGCTTATCCTCTGTGTTGTGAATCCTAACCTCTATGATGTTAATGAGGTAGGATATGAGGCAGTTATGTTAATGAGGCAGGACACAATCGAAAGATAAGGTTGCATCTTGAGTCAATCTCTTTTAAGATATAAAACAGAGACGCAAGCACAGAGGAGAGGGATCTCATTACCATCAAGCAAGAGAATCCTGGAGCAGAGTGCGTCCTTTGGACCTGGGGTCCCTGCACTGAGAAGCGCCTAGACCAGGGGAAGATCAATGACAAGGACCTGCCTCCAGAGGCAACAGAGAGAGAAAGGCTTCCCCTGGAGCTGGCGCCCTGAATTCAGACTTCTAGCCTCCTAAACAGTGAGAAAATAAATTTGTTTGTTAAAGCCATCTACTTGTGGTATTTCTGTTATAGTAGTACTAGATAGCTAAGACATTGATATAAAGGAAAGCTATAAGGTTTTACATATATTTTGTTGTTGTTCTTAGGTGCCTTCATGTTGGCTCCGACTCATAGTCACCCTGTGTACAGCAGAAGGAAACACTGCCCGGTCCTGCACCATCCTCACAATTATCATTATGCTTGAGCCCCTTGTTGCAGCCACTGTGTCAATCCATTTTGTAGACTGTCTTCCTCTTTTTCACTGACTCTCTACTTCACCAAGCATGATGTTCTTCTCCAGGGACTGGTCCCTCCTGATAACATGTCCAAAGTACACGAGATGAAGTCTCACCATCCTCACTTCCAAGGAGCACTAGGGCTGTATGTCTTCCAAGACAGTCTTGTTCTTTCTTCTGGAAGCCTATGTTATATTCAGTATTCTTTGCCAACACTATAATTCAAAGGCATCAATTCTTCTTTGGTCTTCCTTATTCATTGTCCAGCTTTCAAATGCATATGAGGTGATTGAAAATATTATGGCCTGGGTAGGCATACCTTAGTCCTCAAATTGACATGTTTGCTTTTTAACACTTTAAAGAGGTCCTTTGCAGCAGACTTGCACAATGCAATGGGAATTCCAGAACAATTGTGCTCATATAGAACCTGTACATAGACCAAGAGGCAGTCATTCGAACAGAGCAAGGGGTTTAAAATCAGGAAAGGTGTGCATCAGGGTTGCTTCCTTTCACCATACTTACTCAATCTGTATGCTGAGCAAGTAATCTGAGAAGCTGCACTATATGAAGAAGAACGTGGCATCAGAAGAGGAAGACTCACTAACAACCTGCGATGTGCAGGTGACACAAGCTTGCTTGCTGAAAGTGAAGAGGACTTGAACCACTTACTGATGAAGATCAAAGACCACAGCCTTCAGTATGGATGACACCTCAACATAAAGAAAACAAAAATCCTC